>NC_059431.1:6422523-6722523 GCF_021028975.2 Sphaerodactylus townsendi | reverse complement strand
CAGCCTCTGTTTATGATGAACTCTGTGGCTTCGTGTTGATGTGTTTGGGGCTGTGTAGGGATGGGTGGAGGAAGGGGAAAGTGAGGATGGGGTATGAGTCTGAAATTGTGTGCATCGAGGAATGCTGTTGTAAATTTCGTTGTGCGTGCACAATGACAATTAATGCTTATGCTTTAAAAACCTCCAAAAAAGGAGACTCCACCACTCTTCAAGGCAGTGAATTCCACTGTCAAACAACCCTGACCGAAAGTTTTTCCTAACGTTTAGGTGGAATCTCTTTTCCTGCACCTTGAATCCATGTCCTAGTCTCTGGAGCAGATGAAAACAAGCTTGCTCCCTCTTTGACATGGTATCCCTTCAAATATTTAAATATAGCTATCATGTCCCCCCTTAACCTTCGCTTCTCCAGACTAAACATCCCCAGCTCCCTAAGCCTCTCTTCATAGGGCATGGATTCCAGACCTTTTACCATTTTGGTTGCCCTCCTCTGGACACGTTCCAGCTTGTCAATATCCTTCTTAAATTGTGGTGCCCAGAACTGAACACAGTACTCAAGGTGAGGTCTGGCCAATGCAGAGTAGAGTGGTACAATTACTTCCCTCGATCTAGACACTATACTCTTACTGATGCATCCCAGAATTGCATTGGCTTTCTTGGTTACCATATCACGCTGGTCATAGGTTTGCCATCATCGAAATAGACAGCACTGGACCCGATGGGCCAAAGGTCCGATTTATTAGAAGGCAACTTCACGTGTGCAATTCTTATCTCTGTAAAAGTTGCGGTGCGAGGAGGGGAGAGAATTCCTGCTCCAACTTTCCAAAGTTGGCTTTTCGGGGAGTCGTCTGTGTCCCGTAAGCCGAGAGCTAATTGAATAAGCCGCTCCTCGTTGCTAGTGGGCGATTAAGGCAAATTGCCACTCTAAACTTTTCGCTGCCGCGTTTCAAATGTCAGCGCATTACCTTGCTCTCCCTCATAATTCCTCACAAAAAGAAAATGCAAAATGAATTCATTATGCCGGAGTAAGTGGGGGGGAAAGCGATGAGTTTTTCCAGGAGAGTATGCAACGGGGAGAGATTGGGATCGGCGATTATATTGAGATATTTGAATAGCTGGCCATTAACGGGCGGTTCCCCATTACTTTGCCGATAATTATATCCTCTCTTCGGTTTTCCCAGTGGAATAATACAATGTTCCCAGGGCAGAAGATAATGAAAAATACAATTCAGGTGGTATATATATGCCGAGAAGAGGATGGTGTAGTTTCCCCTTTCCCCCCACTGTGGAGATTGTAATATGCACACCTACGCGATATGTTAATTCCTGTTTAGCTGTTGGGAGCTGGGTACAGGGCAAATAAATGTATCTCAAAAATGGAGCTGGCATAGGCCTATCATTCTCCCGGCATAATTATCTTCCATGTTTAGTGGGCCTGGAGTTTCACTGAGTACATTTTTGTTAGCTATTATGTAAATGACTTTCAAAACCCACCATGGGGTAATAATGAAGACTTTGGAAAGGATCTCGCCGAGATGAGCTGCTTTTTTTCCCCCATTCCGAGCCCCCCCTTTCTTTTTAAAGAGAAGGAGGAGAAAGAAGAGGAAATAATTGCTTTAGATTCCTACTAATTAATCCATCATTTTCGCAGACACGACTCAGTTCAGCAGTCAAGCGAGAAAACACCAACACGACCGAGGGAGAAAAAAGTCGGGAGAGAAAAATACAGCGCTAGTAAAACAACCCCTTCGTTTACAGTATGTATCTGGTGTGGAGTTGTCCCCCCCCCCGCCACCCCGCCCCTTGCTTTCCAGTGAAACATAAAATCTCGCACACGTTATCGCTACCTTATCATTCCTTGGCATTTTTATTGCATTTCTATTTTCTAGTTTGGGGGCAGCTTGCTGTGCGCGGTATCTCCACCTCAGATTCATTAATTTTCACAGGAAACTCAATTTGCATTTAAAAAAATCAAAGCGCCATGTGTGGTGGGCTGGTAATTTTACATATCTGGAGGGCCCTGGGGCCTGTGGGATAATATTCCGCGCCGACAATCGGCAAGGCGCAAGTTAATGAAAAGATATTGCCCGGATTGCTTCCCAGTCCGGAAAAGAAAACAGGGGAATGACGCGATTGGATCACTCACTGGATTGCGTGGTTTGGGCAACACGACTGCCAATGGCTTAGTTTATTGAGTGCCTTCTTACAGCTGTGTTCTAGATGGCACTGCAAGAGTCAACAAGCGAGATAAATGCAGATGGCAGAATCCCACGGAGGTTTTTTTGGGACAAGCGAAGTTGCCGAAACAGGCAAGGTTTCGATTTTGACGAGAAACCTTCAAGGTTTGTAATAGGCATTTTTTTTAAAAAAAAATAACTTTAAAAATAGAAGGTAAATGTTTTTAAAAAGAAAGCCAATGCAATTCTGGGCTGCATCAATAGGAGCAGCAGTGGCATAGGAGGTTAAGAGCTCATGTACTCTAATCTGGAGGAACCGGGTTTGATTCCCAGCTCTGCCGCCTGAGCTGTGGAAGCTTATCTGGTGAACTAGATTGGCTTGTGCACTCCCACACATGCCAGCTGGGTGACCTTGGGCTAGTCACAGCTTCTCGGAGCTCTCTCAGCCCCACCCACCTCACAGGGTGTTTGTTGTGAGGAGGGAAGGGCAAGGAGATTGTAAGCCCCTTTGAGTCTCCTAAAGGAGAGAAAGGGGGATATAAATCCAAACTCCTCCTCCTCCTCCTCCTCCTCCTCCTCCTCCTCTTCTTCTCTTCTTCTTCTTCTTCTTATTCTTCACAGAGTCTAGATCAAGGGAAGTGATAGTACCATTATATTCTGCATTGGACAGACCTCACTTGCAATACTGTGTCTAACTCTGGGCACACAGGGTGAGAGGTCTGAAATCCATGCCCTACAAGGAGAGAGCTAGGGAGCTGGGTATGTTTGGAGAAGAGAAAGTTCAGGGGTGACAAGATTGGTCAGACCTCACCTGGAATATTGTGTTCAGTTCTGGGCACCACAATTCAAGATGGATCTTGACAAGCTGGAGCGGGTCCAGAGGTGGTCAACCAAAATGGTCAAAGGTCTGGAATCCATGCCCTACAAGGAGAGACTGGGATTAAAAAATGTGCCCCTTTGTTTTATACCCCACCTTTCTCTCCTGTCAGGAGAGTCAAGGTGGCTCCTTTCCCTTCCTCTCCCCACAACAGACACCTTGTGAGGCAGGTGGGGCTGAGAGAGTTCTGAGAGAACTGTGACTAGCCCAAGGTCACCCAACAGGAGTGTCGGAGTGTGGAAACACATCTGGTTCACCAGATAAGCCACCGCCACTCAGGTGGAGGAGTGGGGAATCAAACCTGGTTCTCCAGATTAGAATCCACCTGCTCTTAACCACTATACTATGCTGGTTCTCAACTTGGAGGTTTGGCAACCCTATTTGGACTCTTTTTGGGCATGGACAATATTCCCTTTCTCCTTTTGTATGTGTAACCTCAGCTTGTGGGTTCTGTGGGGCAGAACTTGGAATGAGTTTGCAACAACAAAATTTAAAAACAAAATGGTTTACTTTCTTAACATATAACATCAACATTTAAAATCACATTTCAAGGTCCTGTTCAGGTTGCATTTTCAAGTCCTTATATTTACTGCCAAGTCCAATTCTTCTTTGCAAGTGGGTTGGCTCCTAAAGACTCCAAGGGCTTGATGAACAGGATTCAACATGATGAAGGTTTCCAAGAGAACTCTCACCCATTACAACCACAAAAGAGAAACCCTTAACAAGGTGTTAAGGGCTTATACCAATCAAGGTCCGAGTCTGGTAGCCTTGTCTCCTCCAAACTACATGAGGTCTGCAGCCTCTTGCTGCTTTGAGTCTCCACCCCTTACTGGGTCAACCCATACTGAGCATGGGGGTTACATATGCACTGGGCCATAATAATCCCACCTACTCTGAAGTGCAAACTAGCTCCCATTTTTTTGTATCAAGTTGCAGCTGACTTCTGGTTTTCAGGGCAAGCTCAAGGGTAGTTTGCCGTTACTTGCCTCTGTGTAACAACCCTGGTATTCCTTGTGGCCTCCCATCCAAATACTGACCAGATCTAATGAGATCAGGCTAGCCAGGGCTCTCTAAGCCATCTACAGATAAATGATCTACCAGAAAACAGAATACTTTGACTTTACTCCATGGTAAATCACAGCAGTGCTGGCTTCAATCCTAGACTCGAGAACAGCTGGACGAGGAACATCATTTCCGTAGAGTACAGAACACCTTGAAGTAAATCAGCCTCTCTCAATTCTTTCCTCCTTAATTAGAACCAACTGATCCAATTTATATTCAGCAAGAATGTTTTCTCAAGATTTATTGATTTATATGTGCAGTTTGCGTCTCTCACCACACAGGCGTACCGAGGGTCGCCTCCTAATCAAATTAATAAAAGCAATCGCATACATCAATAGAACGAAAGAAATTAGCCGGAAAGCAATGTACGCTATTATTAATAATATTAATATTAGTAATAATCTCAGGCAACTTTTCTTGAAAGCCAACCGCTGTTCTCAAGAAAAATAATGAAATCTGCAAGTTTAATCATTCATTGATATCCAACAGGAGCAAACCAGGAGACTCAACAGGGTCACACTCTCCCTGTCAATCTCTGCTGCCACTCCGAGCTTTCCTGGCACCTAGTTTATTGCCCTTTAGGTGCCCGGACAAACTATTTCTCTTTGCCCAGACTTCTGAGTGAAGAGTTCAAGACAGCCAGCGTGGTGTAGTTGTTAACAGCAGTGGATTCTAATCTTACTGGGGGTAAAGTATATACGACTGGCGAAGGCAATAGCAAACCACTGCAATAAACATAGTTTGCCTAGTAAACATTATAATGTGACATTACCCCATGGATCAGTAATGCTTGCACAGGGGGCTATTTTTACCTTTACACATTTTAAGAACATAAGAACATAAGAACGAGCCTGCTGGATCAGACCAGAGTCCATCTAGTCCAGCACTCTGCTACTTGCAGTGACCCACCAGATGCCTTTGGGAGCTCACATGCAGGATGTGAAAGCAATGGCCTTCTGCTGCTCCTGCCCCTGAGCACCTGGTCTGCTAAGGCCTTTGCAATCTGAGATCAAGGAGGATCAAGATTGGTAGCCATAGATCAACTTCTCCTCCATCAATCTGTCCAAGCCCTTTTTAAAGCTCTCCAGGTTAGTGGCCATCACCACCTCCAGTGGCAGCATGTTCCAAACACCAATCACACGTTGCGTGAAGAAGTGTTTCCTTTTATTAGTCCTAATTCTTCCCCCCAGCATTTTCAAGAATGCCCCCTGGTTCTAGTATTGTGAGAATATTTAAATATTGCATTCTATATTTAATTTATATACCGCCATCCTGCGAAAGGCTCACGGTGGTGCACAACAAGTGTAACAATAAGTCATCATAGCATAAACATCACTGAGGCATAGTCAATCAACAACATCGATAAGCATAACTTTATGAATAGCAAGACATCAAAAAATACAATCGGCAATAGCAATAATCATAACATTATACATTATAAAAATATCATAAGCATACTATCACGAAATAGAAAAACATCAATCAACATAGCCCATTAGAATATAATGTAACAATGCAAACAACAAGGTAACAATAATCGTAACAGTACACATAGCAAAGAAGATCGATAAATAACGGCACTAGACTCAGCTAGACCCGTAGTTGCGACAGGGGGCAGGGCACCTGGTAATTGCTTGGGAGTGAGCGTGCGTGTTGCCATACGGCTATACCATTCCACCCGGCAACAGCGTGCTGACGCACGTGGGCGTGAGGGTGGAGCAGGCTGTCAAATAGCAGCATGCAGTGGTCTCGGCCTCTTTTGGCACCTGGCAGACCAAGTGACCCACCCACCCTCCCGAAAGGGACGGGACTTTTCTTTAGCTTCTGTCGTCGCAGTCTGATGGGGTGGTAGGGGCAGAGGAGTGCATAGTTTTTTGGGGGAGACTGTGCTTGCACGCCGGACCTCCCCGACCTTAGGGGCCTCCATAAAAGGCAGCGAAGGGTGAAGGTTCGGGGAGCATGCCTAGAAGGGCCTCTGTGTGAGAGCCAATACCCAGATGCAGAGGTGGGATCCAGCGGGTTCTCACCAGTTCCCGAGAGTGAGTTATTAATTATTTGTGTGTGCCGAGAGGGGGTTACTAATCGGGTCCGCTTTTCCGTTAGAAATTCCATTAGGTCCAAAAATCATCAAGTCCTGTTGTTTCCTATGTGGCTGGTTAGCGAAGGTAGAAAACGGGATAATTCTCCCTGTTGGGCTGTTTTAAAAACATGTTTTAGAAATATGGTAAAGCTCCTTGTTTAAGGAAGGTATCCTTCTTTTGATTTCTAGAAACAAAATTAAGTATTTGAAAGTATTAAGTATTTGACAGGCAGTCAATTAGAGGAGAAGTAGTTGTTTCTGTTGGCAGTAGACAATAGGACTTGCTAGAATGAGTTTAAATTATGGACAGAAAGATACCAGCTGGAAATTAGGAACTTTTTTTTTACAGTAATTTTTTTACAGTAACAGAGAAATTATTAATGCCCTGCCCCCGGAATGCCCGACCACGCCCCTGTCATGCCCTGCCCAGCCCCATTGGTGCTACGCCACTGTTTGAATCCCACCACCACGGGAACCTGTTACTAAAATTTTTGGATCCCACCACTGCCCGGATGTGTAGGCCACAAAGAGAAGGGCAGATGCCTTATGGCCCAACAGGAAAGACTCCCTGAAGAGAGTAGGCAGGGATCAGCCTGGGGTGCTGCCCGGCCGAGTTCATGCGCTCCTCTTGTGCGCCCAGCTTCATGAGTAAAATGATTTAAATAAAAGGGCTGCGGTCCTATTCCATTCCAAGCCGTGTCTGCAATTATTGAGTAGCATCTGCACATTTGGCTGCAAATGACACATACCCACATAATATCATCATTTAATAAAACATCCCATAAACCTAACTAAATACACAAAGTGATAAGCTGCAGTACTGTAGTCTAAGCTCTGCCCCACCCCAAATCCAATCCCAGTGAAGTTGGCTTCAGGTAAACAGCTCAAGGCTGGCTCAGCCTTATATCACAACTTTGCTGTTTTTATATATTATATATTACAGATCCTTCTTGGGCAAAACACATAGGGAATTTTATTTGATGAATAAAATAACGTTTAACCTATTTTGACACATCGGCCTTTGCCTTATTTTTTTCAATCTCCCATGACTGGCACAACCCTTTTATTTCTCCTTGCCAATGTCCAACTGTGTCATAGAATCATAGAACCATAGAGTTGGAAGAGACCCCAAGGGCCATCAAGTCCAACCCCCCGCAATGCAGGAACACACAATCAAAGCACTCGTGACCGAACCCAACTTTGTGCCAGCGTCTTTGTAAGTTGCCAGTGGATAAAAGGGTGAATGATTAAGTTGATGGGGCCCCATGAAACTTGTTTGCACTGCTGCGGGAAAATGGAGGGGGGGCAGAGGTGGGATCCAGCAGGTTCTCACAGGTTCCCGAGAGTAGGTTACTAATTATTTGTGTGTGCTGAGAGGGGGTTGCTAATTGGTGATTTTGCCACATGATTTTTGCCTTAGTTACGCCCCTCCACTCAGCAGTAGTGCGCAGAACTTGAAGCAGTCTAGCAGGAGGTGCACCAGCGTGCGTGGCAGCCTGCACCTGTGTGCATTCATTTCCCGCCCAAGGACCGGTGCAGCAGCTGCGTCCTTGCCACAGCCCCACCCAGGAATGCCCCACCCCCAGAATGCCCAGCCACGCCCCCCTCATGCCCCGCCCAGCCCCATTGGCGGTCCGCCACAGTTTGAATCCCACCACCATGGGAACCTGTTACTAAAATTTTTGGATCCCACCACGGGGGGGCGGTAAAATAGAGAGAGGCATGGTTGTTTAGAAGAGGGTTCTGGGGTCTAAGTCTACTGAGTTGGCTGCCACCAGTGAGGAGTGACTTGGAGATAAAAGAAGG
The DNA here is from genome assembly GCF_021028975.2 of Sphaerodactylus townsendi. NCBI lineage: Eukaryota > Metazoa > Chordata > Lepidosauria > Squamata > Sphaerodactylidae > Sphaerodactylus > Sphaerodactylus townsendi. The sequence continues at coordinate 6,714,524 of NC_059431.1, read as the reverse complement.
AACCTTTCAGATGAGAGAATGATCATAGAGACAGGAACTCTAGGCTTACAAGCGCCCCTTGGTTTCAAGTCTGATTTGGGACACCAGAACAGCAAAGCAACAACAACAAAAAGGCAATATGTTGGTCAGGGCTAGCTGTGGATGGTGGGCTTGTGACACACTTGGTAATGCACACCAGGTCCATTCAGTCACTGTGCAGGTGGAAAGGCAGGAAATAACCATTTTAAATAAATAAAGAAGTTGTTATCAACGCATTGTGTTTTCCCCCCCAGTAGCCTGAAATGGCAGCCAAGCCAAAATCACTTGGCTGGGTTCTCTCGTAACTTTTCTTTCCCTTCAACGAAAAAATCCCCAGGACTGACTTCTTTTTATTTCTTCCCCCAGAACAGAGATTCACGATGTGTTCCAGGAACTGAACTGGCCCATTATAGATCTCTTTCTCTGGGGCAAAAAATGCAATTTTTTATTTGGCACATTTGAGAAACTCCAGGAGATACTTTGAAGAAATCACAGCAATTTTCTGTCACTCGTCTTCCCCTCTGGATAGCTCGCTGCTGGGAGATGCTTCCCGTAGTACCACCCACAGTGGAGACTTTCCTCGGGCAACTAGAAGAAGAGATTAAACATTCTATCAGTAGCATTGTGGTTCCAGAGAGGTTCCAACTCCGCCATTTCAGGCGAGAGATATATGGAGGTACTCATCATTTTGTTATCAGCCGAAGAGAGTTACTATGTGCTTGTGGCATGAACCGCCATAGTGAGGATTACTTTGTTTTACTAGCAATATCAAATCTCAAGCTTTGGAACTCATAACTGTATCTAAGAAGATCAACCTCACTGCAAAAATTGAGCAAAGAATGTCCTTCGTACCCAAAATAAAAAGGCAACTTGGGAGTTAGCCTGGATATATTTAATGGTGTCTTCTTAATTAATTCCTCCATATATTGTCGAAGGCTTTCACGGCCGGAATCACTTGGGTGCTGTGTGGTTTGGAGGGCTGTATGGCGTGTTCAGAGCCCAGCGATTCTCTCCTGGCTGGCTTAAGCCTGCATCTGCATCCTCTGAAGATGCTGCCAGCCACAGATGCAGGTGCTGTTTAAACTGTCAGGATGGCGAATGTTGCTAGAACTGATTCTCTCTGCCATACAGCCTGCATCTGAAACCACACAGCGACCGACGTGGGAGAAAATCCCTCCATACTTTTTGATTTGGTTACTGTATTGATTGACTATTGGAGAATTACTCAGCTTTATGGTAGATACTTGACAGTGCGGAGACTGAAATTGCCAAAGACTTTCTGTTCCTTGGTTCCATTGTCAACCAAGAGGGAGACTTCCACCAAGAAATCAGGAGATCGAGATTAGGAAGAGCAGTGTCAAGCCCTGGATCTGTAACTCAAATCAGTCTCTGTCACTTAACAGTCTTTAATGACAGACATCAGTTGGCCAGAAGGAAAAAGCCAGTTTTAACTGTATAACCAAATACCCCCAATATATCAGCCCCTGCTCACCTCCCCCTCCCTTTTCGCGTTCTCTATTCCATACTCCAGAAAGCACAGAAGAAAGGAAGGCACAATAGACTCAAGGTCAGGAGGCTGAGATAAAGCCACCTGGCTCCGGGCACCTCCACTTGGTTGCCCAGGCAAAGTGAAAGTAGTGGTCCAACAGCCTACCCATCCCCCACCCCTTCTGGTGCTCCCTTGTTCAGTGCCAGACTCCCACCTGACAGGCAGTCATGAAGGGATTATAAAAGCTTCTAAAGTGTAAGCAGAGGTGGGATCCAGCAGGTTCTCACAGGTTCCCAAGAGTAGGTTACTAATGATTTGTGTGTGCCGAGACAGGGTTACTAATTGGTGATTTTGCCACATGATTTTTGCTTTAGTTACGCCCCTCCTCTCAGCAGTAGCGTGCAGAACTTGAAGCAGTCTAGCAGCAGGTGCACCAGCGTGCGTGGCAGCCTGCGCCTGTGGGAATTCATTTCCCACCCAAGGACCGGCGCAGTGGCTGCATCCTTGCCACAGCCCCACCCAGCAATGCCCTGCCCCTGGAATGGCCAGCCATGCCCTCATCGTGCCCCGCCCTGCCCCATTGGCGCTACACCACAGTTTGAATCCCACCACCATGGGAACCTGTTACTAAAATTTTTGGATCCCACCACTGATAAGGATGTGTTACCAGCAACCAAGATCAAATTGATCCATGCCTCTTACTATGTATGGGTGTGAAAGCAGGACAATGAAGGAAGTTGGCAGGAAGAAAGTAGATTCCTCTGAAATGTGGGGTTGGACGGGAATGTCACGGATACCACCATCAAAACCAAGAAGCAGGTTCTAGATCAAATCAAGCCTGAACTGTCCGTAGAAGCTAAAATAGCTAAATCAAGGCTATCATACTTGGGTCAAACAATCAAGGAACAAGAGTCAGTGGAAAAGATCATAACGCCAGAAAAGGTTGAAGGCAGCAGGAAAAGAGGATGACACAACTAGGCTTGGTCAATACCCTAAAAATTCGATAAAATTCAGATTGATACGGGCATAAAATTATCTGTAGGCCCGAATCAGACAAATAACATTTTCGGATATACCTGAATATTCGGATATACCCAGATATATATACCTGAAAAATTTTGGCTTTAAAATGTGCCCCCTATATGCCAAAAAGCAAAAAACCCATTAAAAATACCAAAAAAGCCCCAATACTTTGCATTCATATTCATTCATATTCAGGCAGGATGTATTCGGCTGATTTTTTTCCTGAATATGCCTGAATTCGCCCAGATTCGGGCCGAATCCAGTATTTGGCTCATTCCGCACATGCAGAATAATGCACTTTCAAACTGCTTTCAATGCTCTTTGAAGCTGAGTGGAATGACAAAATCCACTTGCAAACAGTTGTGAAAGTGGTTTGAAAACACATTATTTTGCTTGTGTGGAAGGGGCCTTTGTTTCACCCGAATCTCCAAGCCTAGACACAAAATGAGTTAGATGGATTTCATCAAGGAAACCATGGCCCTCAGTTTGCAAGACTGGAGCAAGCCTGTTAGCAAAAGGATGTTTTGGAGAACACTGATTCATAGGGATGCCATGGGTCGGAAGTGACTTGGCGGCACATGACACACACATTGGCTGAGCTTCCCGGAGGTTGAGAGGGTGTTGCTGAAGAACCACTAGGTGAACTGTTTTTTCTGCTCAGACTATTCCTTTGAATATGTGTTCTGTATTGCCAGAAGAACAAATCATGCTGAATGATTGTAAGTGTCAACACAGCCGTAATGTCATCAGTTTTGTGTCGCACTGTAAGGTAATCTGGTAGATATTCATAAATGCAGGAAGAGGAGGCAACATAACATTTTTTCTCCCTTTCGCACGTTAGTGAAGATGATTGGTCCATTTTGAATCTATGAAAGTGCAACAGAATTATGGCAACCCCAGCCAGAAACGTATGGGGGCAGTATGGTACCTGGAGGCAAAAACCCCTCTGAGCGCACCTCCCAGGGGTGAAGCCACACTTACTCATGGGTAAGTGTTTACTTGCGAGTAAGCCCAGCTTACTCACAAGTCAGGCACCAGCCGCTCTTCCTGATCCAGCAGCTGCAGCGCAACTTTCTCTCGTGCCCTGGCTGTTGGGCCCGGGAAGAGGAGCCATGGCCAGCCAACCCCTCTTCCTGCCCAGCAGGCGGGCGTGACTTTCTCTTGTGCTACTGGGGTGGGAAGGGCAGCTGGAGCCTGACTTGTGAGTAAGCAGGACTTACTCACGAGTAAGTGCTTACTTTTAAAAGCACTTACTCACAAGTAAGAGCTCGGCCAGCCCCTCTTCCCGGCCCACCAGCCACAGCGCGAGAGAAACTTGCATCTGGTCATGTGAAGAGCCAATTTTGTGCCCCCATGTGACCAGATTAATTGCGTCCAGGGACATGGGTAACCCCATGTCCCCAGGCAAATATGCCACTGACCCCAGCAAGTGGCTGTCAAGGCAAGTGAGAAGCAGAGGTGGTTTGCCACCACCTACCTTGCTAGAGTCTTTCTTGGTGGTCTGCCATCCAAGGACCGACACAACTTACCTTCCAATTTATGTTGACCATAGTAAAGGGCTTTCAAGGCAAGTGAGAAGCAGAGTGGTTTGCCATTGCCTTCTTCTGCAGAGTCTTCCTTGGTTGTCTCCTTTCCAAGTACTGACCTTGCTTAGCTTCCAAGATCCAGTAAGATTGGGCAATACCATGCTACCTTCCCTCCTCATTGAGTCTTTACTCAATGCATAATTCAGAGAGAATTTGTTATCATCAGGTATGAGGATGAGTTTCAAGAAGGAAATGCTGGAGAAAGTATCTATGTGCTGTAGACACATACACACCAACACACACATATTATTTCTTTAAAAGAACAATGGTGACTCCTTCTACAGGAGGTGGTGATGGCCACTAACCTGGATAGCTTTAAAAAGGGCTTGGACAGATTTATTGAGGAGAAGTCGATCTATGGCTACCAATCTTGATCCTCCTTGATCTCAGATTGCAAATGCCTGAGCAGACCAGGTGCTCAGCTGCAGCAGCAGCAGAAGGCCATTGCTTTCACATCCTGCATGTGAGCTCCCAAAGGCACCTGGTGGGCCACTGCGAGTAGCAGAGTGCTGGACTAGATGGACTCTGGTCTGATCCAGCTGGCTTGTTCTTATGTTCTTATATTCTTACAGATGCCAAGGACAAAATATTTGGCATCTGGCTACTGCTGTTGGAGATAGAATGCTGATCCATCCATCCATCCATCCATCCATCCATCCATCCATCCATCCATCCATCCATCCATCCATCCATCCATCCATCCATCCATCCATCCATCCATCCATCCATCCATCCATCCATCCAGAATGGCCAATTGGCAGGGGTTGATGGGAGTTGTAGTCCATGAACATCTGGAGTGCCGTAATCCTTTCTTCCCTCCAATTTTCCTGACAATCCTACTAAGGAGATCAGGATAAGAGCATGTGATTGATTCACTCTCCTCCCCTACATTTTTATCCTCACAACAACCCTTCTTGGTAAGCTAAGGCAAAAGTCTGTAACTGGCCCGAGGTCATAAGAACATAAGAACATAAGAACTAGCCTGCTGGATCAGACCAGAGTCCATCTAGTCCAGCATTCTGCTACTCGCAGTGGCCCACCAGGTGCCTTTGGGAGCTCACATGCAGGATGTGAAAGCAATGGCCTTCTGCTGCTGCTGCTCCTGAGCACCTGGTCTGCTAAGGCATTAGCAATCTGAGATCAAGGAGGATCAAGATTGGTAGCCATAGATTGACTTCTCCTCCATAAATCTGTCCAAGCCCTTTTTAAAGCTATCCAGGTTAGTGGCCATCACCACCTCCTGTGGCAGCATATTCCAAACACCAATCACACGTTGCGTGAAGAAGTGTTTCCTTTTATCCAGCAAACCTCATGATGGCCAAGTAAGAATTTGAACCTGGATCTCAGAGTGATGAAAGTCCAACACTCTAACCACTACACTACACCAAATATGGCAGGGCCCCCCTTACCATTGTGGCCTTACAGTTGGAAGATGATCTAAAACTCCCTATGGTTGATAGGAGATGATGGGAAGGCTAGAAGGAGAAGTGTTTGGATTTATGCCTTGCCTTTCTCTCTTGTAAGGAGACTCCAAGGGGCTTCCAAACTCCTTTTTCCTTCCCCTTCTCACACCATAAAGTGAGGTAGATTGGGCTGAAAGAGTTCTGAGAGAACTGTGGCTGGCCCACAGTCACCCAGGAAGCTTCGTGTAAAGGAGTGGGATAAACATACCCACTTCTCCAGATCAGAGTCTGCCACTCTTAACCACTACACCACTCGGGCAGCCATTTTGTTGTCTCCTCCACCATTCCGTGTCATCAACTTTCGCAACATGTCCAGTGGATGGCTCTGTGAAGATATCATGGTGGCACAAAAATGTGCCACAGAATAGCAGGGCTGTGAAGAAGAGGAGGAGGAGGAGGAGGAGGAGGAGGAAAATGAGTTTGGGTTTATACCCCCTCTTTTTCTCCTGTAAGGAGACTCAAAGAGGTTTACGTCCCCTTAAAGAGCAGCAGTGGCGTAGGAGGTTAAGAGCTCGTGTATCTAATCTGGAGGAACTGGGTTTGATTCCCCGCTCTGCCACCTGAGCTGTGGAGGCTTATCTGGGGAATTCAGATTAGCCTGTGCACTCCCACACATGCCAGCTGGGTGACCTTGGGCTAGTCACAGCTTCTCGGACCTCTCTCAGTCCCGCCCACCTCACAGGGTGTTTGTTGTGAGGGGGGAAGGGCAAGGAGATTGTAAGGCCCTTTGAGTCTACTGTAGGAGAGAAAGGGGGGATATAAATCCAAACTCCTCCTCCTCCTCCTCCTCCTCCTCTTCTTCTTCTTCTTCTTCCTTCTTCTCCCTTCTTCTTCTTTTTCTCCCCTCTTCTCCCCACAATAGACACCTCGTGAGGTATGTGGGGCTGAGAGAGTCCTGAGAGAACTGTGACTGACCCAAGGTCACCGAGCAGAGTTTGTGTGCAGGAGCAGGGAAACAAATCTGGTTCACTAGATAAGAGTGTGCCGCTCATGCGGAGCAGTGGGGAATCAAACCCAGTCCTCCAGATTAGAGTCCTCCTACTCTTAACTGCTACACCACGTTAGCTCTCTTCACCATCAGAACAATGCTGGGTACCCCGGCAACCTCTCTCCTAAAGCCACTATAAACAGCTCGCTTAAAATATTCCACGGCGTCCTATTTACATCCCCCGCCCCCAAATAGCACTTGCAGGGCCTGCTAAAATAACCTTGTTCCATCTAGCGCGACTGCGATCGGCTGACTGGAACTCTCGCTTCTGCCAGTCTCTGGGCCCAATTCTCATTTTGCATTCCTTGTTTCTATTTAGAGTTAATGGCAAATGTCTTTTCTTTATCAACTGTCAAACTGTCAGAACACACCGGCGAGCATTTGGGGCTGGGAGTTGGGGAAAGGGTGGGGGGGAGGAACCATCTGTTTCCTTGACAAGCATTTAGTCCCAATATTTTATCGTGAGTAATTATTCCGGGTTTCTCGCATTTGGCATCTCCCTGAGAGGAGGCATTAAAAATGTCCACTATTAAATGCTTTTCACATAGAAAACAGGATTTTATGACCCCGTAACTGCAGGATCAGTGGTTTTATGCTCTTTAGCCTCAGCGGTAATGTGCGGTTGGCTCCCCCCCACGCAGGCTGTGCTTTGGGTAGGGTTGAATCAGTAAACAACCTCCTGTCCCCTTCCTGCAAATATTGGACCCACGGAGGACAAATTGCTGTCCCCAAACGAGCCGCACAGTTTAGAGACACACTTGGCCAGTTCCCATTTCGTGGCGTTCCCCTCCCTTTCCTTCAGTCTCGGCTAGACCTTGCAGAGGCAAAATACGTTGTGGTATTGTTACAGGCTTTCACAGCCAGTATCAAATGACTGTTGGGGGTTTTTCGGGCCATGTGGTGGCTAGGAGCAGCAGTGGCGTAGGAGGTTAAGAGCTCGTGTATCTAATCTGGAGGAACCAGGTTTGATTCCCAGCTCTGCCGCCTGAGCTGTGGAGGCTTATCTGGGGAATTCAGATTAGCCTGGGCACTCCCACACACACCAGCTGGGTGACCTTGGGCTAGTCACAGCTCCTCGGAGCTCACTCAGCCCCAGCTACCTCACAGGGTGTTTGTTGTGAGGGGGGAATGGCAAGGAGATTGTAAGCCCCTTTGAGTCTCCTACAGGAGAGAAAGGGGGGGATATAAATCCAAACTCCTCCTCCTCCTCCTCCTCCTCCTCCTCCTCCTCTTCTTCTTCTTTTTCTTCTTCTTCTTCTTCTTCTTCTTCTTCTTCTTCTTCTTCTTCTTCTCCTCCTCCTCCTCCTCCTCCTCCTCCTCCTCCTCCTCCTCCTCCTCCTCCTCCTCCTCCTCCTCCTCCTCCTCCTCCTCCTCCGTGGGGGCTGCGGGATCACATCTCACCAGATGCAACTGAAAAAATTAGGAGGAAAAGCTACCAGACCTCACAGCCCAGAAAACTCACAATAACCAGAACGCTTTGCTCTCCATCTCCATTCTGCATCGGTTAGACTTCACCTGGAATATTGTGTACAGTTCTGGGCACCACAATTCAAGAAAGATATTGACAAGCAGGAACAGTTCCAGAGGAGGGCAACCAAGATGTTTAGTTTGGAGAAGAGATGGTTAAGAAGTGACATAATAGCCATGTTTAGATATTTGAAGGGATGCCATGTTGGTGAGGGAGCAAGCTTGTTTTCTGCTGCTCCAGAAACGAGGTGACGGACAAGGTGAAGGACAAGAGATTCCACCTAAACATCAGGAAAAAACTCCTGATGATAAGGGCTGTTCAACAGTGGAATGCATTACCTCAGAGTGTGGTGGAGTCTCCATCTTTGGAGGTGCTTAGAGGGTGATTCCGCACATGAGTAAAATAGATTTGGCCCAGTTCCGCGAGAAGGGTACAGACCTAGGTCGTAGCCATTGTTGTTCCCCACTGCAGCCAGCTTGATCCCAGCTCGGAGGGCAGGATCATCCTGTGCCTCTTTGCCGCTCCGTTCCGATTGGCTACTGTTCTACGGCCATGTTCCGTCTATCCCCACACACCTTATTAAATAAACTGCCACAAGAATGGAGGGACGAAGGTGGCGTTTTTTGATTGGCCAGCTGTACTCATGCCCGAAACACTCAGCTGTGATTGGCTGAATGGGGGACTCCTGGCACCAGAGATTCCGCACTTTACTGGAATCGAGCTGAGTTCGAGCGTGGTTCCCTGAAAAAGTAGTCGTTCCCAACTGGAGTCGGAAATTTGACCGTTACATGGGGTGAAGCTGGTACAAAACCACACTGATCCCAGTGGTTGTGCGGAGCACTTAGGTCGAACGCAGCTCGAACTTAGGTTGATAACGCAAGTGCGAATGGCCATCTGTCAGGTGTATTTTGATTGGGTGTTCCTCCATTGCAGGGGGTTGGACTTGATGGCTCTTGGGGTCTCTTCCAACTGTATGATTCTAGTAGGGTCTCTCATTTTATACATCTTGACATCTCTGCAGTAAATATGCATCAGCCTGAGGACAGGTGGTTCCCAAGTCTCCTGCGGTTTCTCCAGGGGAACCCATTTTTCTTATCTGGAGTGCAGCTGTGATTCCGGGAGATCTCCAGGTTCCACCTGGAAGTTGACACCCAGGGTTTCCAGACTGAGCCTGGCATCCAGAGAAAGGGTTGGAGGTGGGAGCATGAGGGTGTATGCAGTGGTGGGATCCAAAAATTTTAGTAACAGGTTCCCTTGCTAGCCCCCCCCCCCTCAGCAAAGGGGACAGAGGCGTACCTAGGCAAACCTGAGCCCTGGGCAAAACCTGAGTTGGATGCCACCCCACCATGACCCCCCCCCAATTTTTTTGCACCAGGTCATTTCTAAATCATCATCACATTATAGAAAATGCCCCAACTCACAAATCTGAATACAGCAATGGTGAAACACACAGGTTCTTTGATAGAGACTGGTGAGATAAAAGGTACGAGAGGTTGAGATTCCATGAATTGCGGTACCTGAAAGGGATTAACCCAGTTCAGGGAGTTACGTTATTAGTCGCAATTGCTATATGGAACCTTCACGTTCAAAGGCAGGATGCCTCTCAGGGAGGCGAGGGTGTGGAGATGGAAAAGCGGACCCCAATTAGTAACCCCCTCTCGGCAAACACAAATAATTAGTAACCCCCTCTCGGGAACTGGTGAGAACCTGCTGGATCCCACTTCTGGGTGTATGATGTGTGCAATGTTCACAGAGTTGGTGACATCGATAGCCTTTTGCCAGGCTTTCCCCACGGGCTCCAATGTTTCCTCTTCCCCCCGGCTAGCCAGGCAGGGTTATGTAAGCACAGAGAGACAGGTCAAAGAGGAAGGAGATCCATTACCATACCCCAATTTCACTTCCAGTGAAAGCCACAATCCTGCTCCAAGTGACACGACACTCCCTCGCCCAAGTGTCATTCCTAGCACCTTGTTCCCTGCATTCGTTTTATGCCAGGAAGGAGCGAGCATGGGCAGGTGCCTTCCTGACACAGATCCTGGTTGGCAAAACTCCTAGAGATTTGAGAATTGAGCCCAGCAGGAACAGGGGTGCAATGGTCTATAACCGTGGTGGCGAACCTTTGGCACTCCAGATTTTATGGACTACAATTCCCATCAGCCCCTGCCAGTATGGCCAATTGACTATGCTGGCAGGGGCTAATGGGAATCGTAGTCCATAACATCTGGAGTGCCAAAGGTTCGCCACCCCTGGTCTATAATCTATCCCCAGTGGGGTACAATGCTATATGTTCCACCCTTCAAAACATCATTTTTTTGGCATCTGATCTCTGTAATCTGGAGATGAACTGTAATCCCAGGGGAGGCTGGCATCCCTAGTGGAGCCTACGAAAAGCAGAGTTTGGGGAGGGGAGGGTCTTCAGTTGGGTATAAACAGAGGTGGGATCCAGCAGGTTCTCACAGGTTCCCGAGAGTAGGTTACTAATTATTTGTGTGTGCCGAGAGGGTGTTACTAATGGATGATTTTGCCACATGATTTTGGCCTTAGTTACGCCCCTCCTCTCAGCAGTAGTGTGCAGAACTTGAAGCAGTCTAGCAGGAAGTGCACCGGCGTGCGTGGCAGCCTGTGCCTGCGTGCATTCGTTTCCCACCCAAGGACCGGCACAGCGGCTGTGTCCTTGCCACAGCCCCGCCCAGGAATGCCGCGCCCCCGGAATTCCCAGCCATGCCCCCATCGTGCCCCGCCCAGCCCCATTGGCACTATGCCACAGTTTGAATCCCACCACCATGGGAACCTGTTACTAATATTTTTGGATCCCACCACTGGTATAATGTGTCCATTTTCTCCTGGGAAATAGATTTCTGCCAACTGGTGATCATTTGCCATGGTAGTAGCTCCCCAACCACTAGAAGAAGAAGAAGAGTTTGGATTTATATCCCTCCTTTCTCTCCTGTAAGGAGACTCAAAGGAACTTACAGTCTCCTTTCCTCCCCACCCCTCCCCATCCCCTCCTTTCCTCCCCACCCCCTGTGAGGTGGGTGGGGCTGAAAGAGCCCAAATAACTGCGACTAACTCAAGGTCACCCAGCTTTCATGTGTTGGAGTGCACAAGCTAATGCGGTTGACCAGATAAGCCTCCACAGCTCAAGTGGCAGAGCAGGGAATCAAACCGGGTTCTCTAGACTAAAGTGCACCTGCTCTTAACCACTACACCTCGCTGGCTCTCCCGGAAGTTAGCTGCAACCCTAGCCGCAGCAGACACCCACAGCAAGCATATAGGCAACTTTAACTCCAATTTTGTTCCTTTCTATGCATGGCCAATGTACTCTGAAGCTCCTCGTCACAAAATCATTTGACAAGCTACTTTGGAACAGACCCCGTCGCCAACCGGCATCAGCCGAGGCCAAATTAATAAAGCCCCTGTAAGATTTGCAAGGGTGGGTTGAGTCGAAAGCTCTCTTTCCCCTTCATCGCCATTTAACCGTGGAGATTTGCAGCGCCTTTAAGCTAAGTGGTTGGAATTAATGACCTTTTGCTGATCCGCCGTTCTGGCCGGCAGGATCTCTGATGCGAGCCAGTAAGCTTCTGTGCGGCTGGCAGGAGCAACCCGCGACCCCTCCTTCGAGGAGCCGACATCCCCTCTTTCAAGCAAACGGTGGCCCGGCACCCGTTTGGCGTGCGGTTCAAAGTCTTGGAAGCCACAGTGGCTTTGAAGTGAACTTGGCAGGCGAGATGTTTAATAAATAACGGGGACTCGTTAACATAAATCAGAAATCCAAATAGGCGCTCACCTCTCTGCGACTTAGATGTATTATTTTGTTTCGCTCATTTTTTTGGGAAAATAATAATAATATGGGACACATTTGCACCTCAGAGAAGTAGCGCATGGATGACGGGGCTTGAAGATTGGATCTGTTTTGCAACAGCCTCCAGAAGAAAGGCAACCATTGTAGAGCTCTATTTTTTATTAACAGCCCTTTCCGCACGGGCGCTTTGAAATGTTTTGAGGTAGGAAATAAAATGGTTCCTCCAAGGAGTCCCGCATTGCTTACACCTTTAGGTTCCCAAAGCGTTTTATTTGCAGCCTCAGAGTGTTTTAAATGAATTCCCTTTTAAAATTATTCTTTAGTTCAGGGGTGGCGAACCTATGGCACGGGTGCCAGAGGTGGCACTCAGAGCCCTCTCTGTGGGCATGCACAAACAGAACCCCCCCCCCACACACACACACACATCTAGGCTGGCCTGGGCCGCTGGGCTCGATTATTAGCATTAAACCTAAGACCTAATTTTGGGGAAGCAGTGTAGGTAACCCTGTTAAGCGCTGTTAAACCCCACTGATTTTCATGTGAAGAACTAAAGCATGATCCTTTACCTGGGAGTAAGCTCGGTTGCTGGCAATGGGGCTTGCTTCTGAGTAAACCCTCCTAGGGTCATGATTCACCTGTTGGAAGAGTTGCACGGTTGTTTCAAAGCAAAGCCACCGACTACCACCAAACTTACTCCCGAGTAATGCACGCCTCAGAGCCAACTGTTTTTTCTAAACTAAAACCGCAGTATTCAGGTTAAATTGCTGTGTTGGCACTTTGCAATAAATAAGTGGGTTTTAGGTTGCAATTTGGGCACTCGGTCTCGAAAAGGTTTGCCATCACTGCTTTAGTTGAAAAACTTTTAAAATGGCCTCATTTGGCCATGCGGTCTGTTTAAGAAGTTTCCAATGCCTTTCTGCTTTCCCTGAACTTCTTCCTAGGTGCCATTTTCTCAGCTCACTCTGTGCCCCTTGCCTGTTTTTCCTACCTACAGGGTATTTCTCTTGCTTAACCCAGAATATTTGGACCGTGCAGAAATGGCCAAGGAGAGGTTCATGGTTTAAACAAGGTTGTGTTTACTCACATGTAGAAGAAAATAATTGTGTGACTTTTGAAGAAGCTAACCAAATTTTCCTTCCCCACAATTTCAGTTTGGAAGTCCCAACTTTTATTTTCCCCTTATATAACTCAAAATGTGAATGTGAAAATGTGTCATTTTCTTTTTCTTGAACTGAATGCACCCTTGTCAGTTTATGCAATCTTTAATGTGGGGTGTTTTTTTTGCATATAGATAACTGCATATAAATACTGTTAAACACACAAATGGCATTCATTTGGAATTAAAAAAATATATTGTAACGAGCAGAGGGAGGGATAACACTGTGATGAGATTAGATGAACTGAATGATTTTCACCAACAATAAAAAAAGAAAGAAAACTCTGTATATTAAGCTAGCCTCAGTGGGAGACTTAGAATCACAGAGTTGGAAGAGACCCCAAGGGCTATCATGTCCAACCCCCCTACAAGGTAGGAACACATAATTGAAGCACTCCTGACAGATGGCCATCCAGCCTCTCTTTAAAAACCTCCAAAGAAGGAGACTCCACCACATTCCTAGGTAGTGCATTCCACTGTCAAACAGCCCGGACAGTCAGGAAGTTTTCCCTGATGTTTAGGTGGAATCTCTTTTCCTTCACCTTGAACCCATGACTCCTGGCCCTAGTCTCTGGAGCAGCAGAAGACAAGCTTGCTCCCTCACCAACAGGACATACCTTCAAATATCTAAACATGGCTATCATGTCACCTCTTCACCTTCTTTTCATCAAACTAAACATAACCCAGCTCCCTAAGTCTCTCCTTGTAGGGCATGGATTCCAGACCTTCTACTATTTTGGTTGCCCTCCTCTGGACCCGTTCCAGCTTATCAACATCCTTCTTGAATTGCAGTGCCTAGAAGTGCACACAATCTTCCAGGTGAGGTCTAACCAATGCAGAATAGGGAGGTACAATTACATCCCTAGATCTTGACTTACTTGAAGAAGTCTTGTCCTTTGTTACTAATGCTAAGGTCATAAGAAGATCCTACTGAACCAGACCAATGGTCCAAGAACCCTTCTTTATACAGTCGTCCACAATTTACCCTGCAACAACAGGGCATAGAAGCCAAAGCTGACCCCTTCTGCTACCTTCCAGAACCGGTTTTCAAAGGAGCAGCAGTGGCATAGTGGTTAAGAGCAGGTGCATTCTAATCTGGTTTGATTCCCCGCTCTGCCGCTTGAGCTGTGGAGGCTTATCGGGGGAATTCAGATTAGCCTGTACACCCCCACACATGCCAGCTGGGTGACCTTGGGCTAGTCACAGCTTTTTGGAGCTCTCTCAGCCCCACCCATCTCAGAGGGTTTTGTTGTGAGGGGAGACGGGAAAGGAGATTCTTCTTCTTCTTCTTCTTCTTCTTCTTCTTCTTCTTCTTCTTCTTCTTCTTCTTCTTCTTCTTCTTCTTTATATTGGGTACTTTATTTCATTCATCTTGGGCTATTTTAGGACTTTAATAAAGTTTTGATTTGATGTGAACTGTCCGTTTATTATTATTCTTGGCTTCCTGCTATTTATCCAGTGTTCAACCCATTTAAAAAACCCTGTCTTCTTTTCTCATGACGGCTGAGTTTACTTAGGAGTCTGTGGTGAGATACCTTGTCAAAAGCTTTCTGAAAGGTCAAGGGAACAGTATCAACTGATCCCCCTTATCCACATGCTTGTAGGTTGAGAACAGATGTGACATGCATAACCATCTGCCACACTTTTTACCAACACTTTTTGGAATAATCCCAAATAGCCACTCCGTGTAATGTGAGAAGACCACTTTCAGTTTGCAACTGGTGAGGCCGAGTCTGCTTATCAGTCAAACTGCCTAGACAGGTGGACCAGCAAATTACTTTACTTTTAAAAAGTGTTTTGGAATAATGCTAATCCATTATAAATACTCACTTTATTGATATATTTAAGTCCACTTTTTAAAATTTATCAATACCTATTTTGTTTGTTGGCCACGAAGTGAAGAAGGAGGACAAGGAGGAGGAGGAGGAAGAGGAGGAGGAAGAAAAGAAGGAGGAGGAGAAGAAGAAGAAGAGGAAGAAGAAGAGCTTGGATTTATATCCCCCCTTTCTCTCCTGTAGGAGACTCAAAGGGGCTTACAATCTCCTTGCCCTTCCCCTCTCACAACAAACACCCTTTGAGGTGGGTGGGGCTGAGAGAGCTCCGAGAAGCTGTGACTAGCCCAAGGTCACCCAGCGGGCGTGTGTGGGAGTGTACAGGCTAATCTGAATTCCCCAGATAAGCCTCCGCAGGTCAAGCGGCAGAGCTGGGAATCAAACCCGGTTCCTCCAGATTAGATACACGAGCTCTTAACCTCCTACGCCACTGCGTAGGAGGTTAAGAAAAGAGTGAAGAATTTATACCCCACTTGTCTCAATTGTAATGAGTCTCAAAGTGGCTTACAAACTCCTTCCCTTCCTCTCCACACAACAGGCAACCTTGTGAGGTGGAGCTGAAAGGGTTTGGGGAGAATTGTGACTAGCCGCAAATCCCTCAGCAGGCGTCTTGTGGAGTAGCAAGGAAACAAATTCAGTTCACAAATAAGAGTTCATCACTCATGTGGAGGAGTGGGTAATCAAACCCGGTTCTCCAGATTAGAGCCTGCCACTCTTAACCACAGCACCCTACTGGCTCACAGTTCACTCACAGCTGACTTTATGGCAAAGCTGTTAAGGTTTTCAAGGCAAGAGCCTCAAGAGGACAGTGGTTTAAGTGAGGTATAATGCTTAGAGTTGCTGGGTGGCACTTATCCAGATGTTGTGGATTTCACGAGCTCCCCCTGCCAGCACAGCCAATTGGCCATGCTGGCAGGGGCTGATGGGAATTGTAATCCATAACATCTGGAGTGCCAAAGGTTCGCCACCACTGCTATAGAGCCCACACTCGAATGCATCCATTTTATTAATTTCTGCATTTCTGCATTTCTGCAGTTCTGCAAACCGATCTTGGTACTCTGAAGAAGAACCATAATTCCAATTGATCTCTAAGTCCCACCTGAAAGCTGTAGAACCTTGGAATACCCATTCCTAGTTGAACACCCTAGCCACTACCCCACACTGTCCCCAATAAGAGTCAATATGTAAAAGCAACTGTGAAAGTGTTGAGAAGTTAGTATACACATATTTTTTCCCAGTTACAAGCTCTCCTCTCTCTCTGTTCTTAGATATTCCTACTAGTCTGCAATGGTTTATTCATAATGCTCCTGGCTGTTGGTGTTTGGAAATTGTACGTCTTTCTGTTTTCTCTTTGTTCGCTTTCTGTTAATAAAGGTCGAATCCCCACTACCATCTTAGCCAGGTTTCAGAACACAAACTAACCAAGTTTGAGGCCGTTTGTGTTCTGAAACCTGGCTAAGACGGTAGTGGGGATTCTACCAAAGTTTGCTAATTTTTATGGCTGTTTACAGTTAGGATATACATTCTCCTGGAAGAAAATGTGCTTGGAACAAAGTGAAAACCATATGTTAAGAACCCCACAGTGATACGATGTGTGGTGGCAAAACCTTGGTTTGCCTCTATGGCACGTTTCAACTTCCTGCCCTTTCAACTTCCTGCCCTTCCACTGATTGATGCTGTTGCAGACCACCACTCTTAGAGCTATAGATATAGACAGAGAGAGTCACAGACAGACAGACAGACAGACGGACAGACACAGAGATAGATAGATAGATAGATAGATAGATAGATAGATAGATAGATAGATAGATAGATAGATAGATAGATAGATAGATAGATAGATAGATAGATAGATAGATAGATAGATAGATAGATAGATAGATAGATAGATAGATAGATAGATAGATAGATAGATAGATAGATAGATAGATAGATAGATAGATAGATAGATAGATAAGAACATAAGAACTAGCCTGCTGGATCAGACCAGAGTCCATCTAGTCCAGCACTCTGCTACTCGCAGTGGCCCACCAGGTGCCTTTGGGAACTCACGTGCAGGATGTAAGAGCAATGGCCTTCTGCTGCTGCTGCTCCTGAGCACCTGGTCTGCTAAGGCATTTGCAATCTCAGATCAAAGAGGATCAAGATTGGTAGCCATAAATTGACTTCTCCTCCATAAATCTGTCCAAGCCCCTTTTAAAGCTATCCAGGTTAGTGGCCATCACCCCCTCCTGTGGCAGCATATTCCAAACCCCAATCACACGTTGCGTGAAGAAGTGTTTCCTTTTATTAGTCCTAATTCTTCCCCCCAGCATTTTCAATGGATGCCCCCTGGTTCTAGTATTGTGAGAGAGAAAAATTTCTCTCTGTCAACATTTTCTACCCCATGCATAATTTTATAGACTTCAATCATAGAGGTGAGTAGAAAGACGTAAGCGTCACCGTGTCCCAGGGGCATACCTAGGCAAACTGGCGCCCGGGGACAAAACCTGAGTTTGGCCCCCCCCCCCCTGGCCCGGCGTATGGGCGGCCACCCTCCCCCACCATGATCAAACAATGATTTTTGTACCAGCTCACAAAACACCTCCCACTCCCATCAAAACATACATGGCTCTCTCCCTACCAACTCTTTTCCTAATTTCCTAATCACAACAACCCTATGAGGTAGGTTGTTAGCCTGAGAAACAGCTCCAAGCCAGTGCAAGTGGGTATGAAGCATATAAATCTCTCACAAATCACCCCCAGCAAAACATTTACAAAACAAATGTCAGCATCATCTCTCACAAAACACCTCCAGTGGAATCCACCCCCAAACAGCATCACTTTAAATGGTGTTTCAACTAGGGAGCTCAGATTCTTCTTTTAAATCTACCTTAAAGGGAGAATTTGGGGTCCCTGGTTAAAACAAAATTGAAAGTGATGCTGTTTGGGGGTGGATTCTCCCCCACCCTGAAACAGCATCACTTTTGAGGGTTGGAGATTCAGATGAAACAAATCGGCTGGAATCTGGGCAAATTTGGGCACATTCGGACAAAAATTGTCCGATTATGTCCTGCCCAAATATGAACAAATGCAAATGCAAGGTATTTGGGTTTTTGGGGGGTATTTTTGGTGTTTTTTCGGCCTGCAGGGAGCACGTTTTTAGTGCTAGTGGCACTCATGATTTCAGGGAATCATCCAGAGATCGTTCTGGATGATACCACCCGAAGTTTGGCGATAGTTTGCCTGGTTCAGGGCAGCAAAGTTATGGATGCCCAAATGGAATGCCCCCATCCCCATTGTTTTCAATGGGAGCTAACCTGAGATGGGGGCTACCCATTTGAGGAACCATAACTTTGGTCCTCCTGAACCTAACTTCACCAAACTTGGGTGGCATCATAAGAATAGTTAACAGATGATACCCTCGAACAGGTCACTAGTTTTAAAAAATACATCCTTTCCAGGCAACCCCAAGAAATTTGCCCAAGATTCTTTGTTTTGCAGTGACTTTGCTCCATTGTAGCTAATGAGGAATTTCTGAGGCAGGCTGCACATTTTTGAAGATAGAGACACCAGACTTTCAAGGTGACTCCAAGAGGCCTTGAGTAATAGCATCCAAGCTTGGTGAGCTTTGCTTCTGGAGTGGGGGGGGAATTGAGAAAGTTCTGAGAGAACTCAGCCCACAGGCTTTCATGTACAGGAGCGGGGAAACAAAATAAGCCTTTGGGGCCCATAAAAATTGAACCCCAGAAGCAAAGTTCTCCAAACCTGGATGCTATTACCAGGAGGCTCTCCTGGAGCCACCCTGAAAGTCTGGTGCCTCTATCTTCAAAAAATGTGCAGCCTGCCTACACACTCGGAAATTCCCCATTGGCTACAATGGAGCAAAGTCACTGCAAAACAAAGAATCTTGGGCAATTTCTTTGGGGTGCCTGGAGGGATGTATTTTTTAAAGCTAGTGACACCAAATTTCAGGGTATCATCTGTTAACTATTCAGAAGATGCCACTACAAGTTTGAGGTGAAGTTATGTTCAGGGGAACCAACGTACTGGTACCACAAATGGGTAGCCCCCATCTCAGGTTAGCTCCCATTGAAAACAATGGGGATGGGGCACCCCATTTGGGGGTCCATAACTTTGCTTCCCCTGAACATAGCTTCACCGAATTTGGGTGGTATCATCAGGACAGTCTCTGGGTGGTACCCTGACATTTTGGTGCTGCTAGCCTTAAAATGCGCCCCCTGCAGGCCAGAACGTGAAAAAAAACACTTTAAAATTTAAAAACATACAAACGACCCTGAAATGTTGGGGGCCCCTCATGTGACCAAATGGGGGCACCCGGGGACATAGGGAACCCCGTGTCCCTAGGCAGGAACGCCACTGCCGTGTCCCCATTGGGTCTAAATGAAATAAAATACATACATAATCATAAGAATACAAGAACATAAGAAAGAGCCTGCTGGATCAGACCAGAGTCCATCTAGTCCAGCACTCTGCTACTCGCAGTGGCCCACCAGGTACTGGTTGTTTTCAATACAATCACATGTTGGGGTGCTGTGTGGTTTCCGGGCTGTATGGCCATGTTCTAGCAGCATTCTCTCCTGACGTTTCGCCTGCATCTGTGGCTGGCATCTTCAGATCCTCTTCAGATAGTATTGTATCCTCTGAAGATGCCAGCCACAGATGCAGGTGAAACGTCAGGAGAGAATGCTGCTAGAACACGGCCATACAGCCCGGAAACCACACAGCACCCCAGTGATTCCGGCCGTGAAAGCCTTCGACAATACAATCACATGTTGTTTCCAATATAGGGTCGACTTTCTCTGCTTTTTATAACAACCCCCCCCCCCCAGTCAAAATACCAGCAATGTTCAGAAGGCAAGAGTTAGAAAACTAAGAGGTTTTTTAAAGTCACTTTTTGTGTGTGCGTGTGCCTTGCCGAGCTATCCATCAAATTCCCCCTGACATGGCTTCATTTATGGATTATTGCAGAAACACTGAAACAATGTTTAGTGACTATGTTGTAAAGTCCGCCCAAATGAAATTGGTATGAGTAACCCATTTCTCAACCCAGCTTCCCGGCAGCTTTGCACTTCCAAATCCCAGGCATTGTTTAAGCTTTGGCTCTCTATATGAAAGCTAATCAAACGGCGCTCGGGAAAATTGGCTGGGGTTTTCAATCTACCGCCCAATCTCGATTGTACTTATTCCAAATGGCATTTTGCTGTTCTCCGCATCTCCTTAGGAACAGGGCCCATCAAAGCGACGGTGCGCAACTTCAAACCGCGTGGTTTTTTTCCTTATTCCCTCCCCACTTTCTGCAACTTTTTATATATTCCCTTTTTACATTTGATTATGGCATCGCATCTGAAAATGAAATAAAGATTATAGGCAAGTCTGACGTGCCTTGCCCTGAATATCAAATCTTGTTGATAGGAATTTGCTACATCGACATTGTAAATTGTCAAAACATCCCTGCTGACCATCACTATAATTATTTCTGCTTCAAAACAAAAGATTTGATCGGCTGAGGGTGTCCCCCCCCTTCTTATTTTGAATAGCTTCTGCCTCTCTCTTGTATTTTTTTCCCTCTTCCTGTACACCCAAGTGGTTCATATCCCCATGATAGGAGATGAAAATCTGTGTTGTTTTTTTTAAAAAATTACAGTTATCTGGAAAAGGAAAAAAAGTAAACTACAGATCAAAAATTATACAAGAGATGTGGGGCTGAGAAAATCAGCCAACCTTTCACTGTGAGGACCCATTGGGGTGCTGTTTGTTTTAAAGATCACACAGTAAAAATGGTAGAACTTCAAGTTAGTGGGATGCATTTAAACTTTCAGGAAATTATACAGGCTGTCAAGAATGAAAAGGAGGAGGAGGAGGAGGAGAGGAGGAGGAGGAGGAGGAGAAGAAGAAGAAGAAGAAGAAGAAGAAGAAGAAGAAGAGGAGGAGGAGGAGGAGGAGGAGGAGAGGAGGAGGAGGAGGAGGAGGAGGAGGAGAAGAGGAGGAGGAGGAGGAGAAGAAGAAGAGGAGGAGGAGGAGGAGAAGAGGAGGAGGAGAAGAAGGAGGAGGAGGAGGAGGAGGAGGAGGAGGAGAAGAGGAGGAGGAGGAGGAGAAGAAGAAGAGGAGGAGGAGGAGGAGAAGAGGAGGAGGAGAAGAAGGAGGAGGAGGAGGAGGAGGAGGAGGAGGAGAAGGAGAAGGAGAAGGAGAAGGAGGAGAAGGAGAAGAAGAAGAGGAGGAGGAGGAGGAGGAGGAGGAGGCGGGGGCGGCAGTGGCTCAGGATTTATACCCTCCCTTTGTCTTCTTCAAGGAGTCTCAAGGCAGCTTAGAAACTCATTTTCCCTTCCTCTCCCCACAACAAGCACCTTGTGAGGTAGGCGGGACTGAGAGAGTTCCGAGAGAACTGTGACTAGCTCAAGGTCACCCAGCAGTCTTCATGTGGAGGAACAAGGAAACAAATCCAGTTCACCAGATAAGAGTCTATCACGCATGTGGAGGAGCGGGAAATCAAATCAGACTAGAGTTCACCACTCTGAATCACTACATTGCACTACAGATGCATTCTTTCAAGGAACCCTGGTATCAACTAAACCAAAACTGGACACAGCCCAGAAAACCGATGCCACCCAACCACATTGGCTCTTCCTATTTCTGGCACCGTTGGCCCCACATGACGTCTGGCTCATGCATGTTTACCTCCAGGAAAGCCTGTGTAACCTCTATCTGTGGGTTCTGTGGGGCAGAACTTGGAATGAGTTTGCAACAACAAATTTTAAAAACAAAATGGTTTACTTTCTTAACATATAACATCAAACACCAACATTTAACGTCACACTTCAAGGTCCTGTTCAGGTTGCATTTTCAAGTCCTTATATTTACAGTCTACTGATACTGCCAAGTCCAATTCTTCTTTGCAAGTGGGTTTGCTCCTGAAGACTCCAAGGGCTTGGTGAACAGGATTCAACCTGATGAAGGTTTCCAGGAGAACTCTCACCCATTACAAACACAAAAACCCTGAAACAATAAACTCCAACATTTACAACATGGCAAAAATAAACAATTCCCTTCCCACTAGTTCCCAACAACATTGCAGTTACCTTAACAAGGTGTTAAGGGCTTATACAAACCAAGGTACGAGTCTGGTAGCCTTATCTCCTCCACACTACATGAGCTCTGCAGCCTCCTGCTGCTTTGAGTCTCCACCCCTTTCTGAGTCAACCCATTCTGAGCATGGGGGTTACACCAGCAGATCTGGGAGATACCACAGAAGCTGCAGCCACTGCTAACACCAATATTTATTTAAGGATGAGAGAAAAGGTTGCCATGATTTGGTCCATATGCCAAAATTGGTCCAGTTCTTGTGCCGTCCTTGTTCCTCCAGGAGGAGGTGACATCTGACCCTCCTGCATGGCCAAGGACTACACTTTTCAGCAACCATCACTTTTTTGTGTGCATGTGATGTCTGGAACACACTTCTGAATTATATGTACACATTAAAAATTGTTGAAGTTGTAAGTCAGTTTGTTGTTGTTGGTGGTGGTGGTGTGAGAAATTCTATAGCCTTCCGAAGGAATTAGATTGCTTTGCTGCTAAAATGTGAAAATGTCAAGTGATGTGTGAACGTAGCCTAGGTTATTACCATTTCTCCAGAATCCATGAGTAGAATATTAAGACTTCATTGGAAGACTGGCTAAGAGGAAACCGAAGAGGAAGGTGGGAACAGAGCAGAACTTTTCATAGGCATGGACTTGATTTCCTCTTAGTTAATTGTAATTGGAGGCTAGTTTGTCTGGGTCTTTTTAAAATATGTATCATTTCTCATTCAAATTAATTTGCTAAAACACTCGTGAAGGGAGTGCAGCCTACTTTAAGACTCTCTATGGTTGAGAAAAGCAGTGTATAAATCAAAACTTCTCCTCCTCCTCCTCCTCCTCCTCCTCCTCCTCCTCCTTCTCTTCTTCTTCTTCTTCTTCTTCTTCTTCTTCTTCTTCTTCTTCTTCTTCTTCTTCTTCTTCTTCTTCTTCTTCTTCTACTACTACTACTACTACTACTACTACTACTACTACTACTACTACTTCTACTACTACTTCTACTTCTACTTCTACTTCTTCTTGCAACAGGCAGTAGGTGATGTGAAAAACCTCACCCTAAGACCCTAAAAAGAAGCTACCAGTCTAAGTATAGAATACTGATCTTGATGGACCAAGCATCTGATAAGACATTTCTTAGTCTGTGTGGGCTGCCTTAGGGAATCCTTCTGGATAATAGGTGAATGTGGAAATCCACTAAGTAGATAATGGTCAGTAGGCAACACAGACTTATATATGCACACAAAAGCCTCCAGGCATGTACGTACTTGACTGGACTTTTACAGAACGGTCAGGGCTATACAGTGTAATCAATTAATGGTTTTCTAAAGCCGAAGAACCTTGGTAAAAAGAAGGATAAAAAGAAGAAGAAGAAGAAAAGTTACCCGAGAAGCTCAGACTGTTATTGCATTTCAGGAAGCCTGATGCATTTTCATCAGAAAGCGCAACTTTATGCAGACTTAATTGGGTTTTTTAAATTTATAAAGAGGATTAAGAAAACGGAGCCTATCCAAGGCTCCCTAATGGCAAATAAAAAGGGGAAGAGAAAGAAAGAAAAAAGAAATAAAGACTGGAGGCAAGGAGAGGATTTATATTTTTAAAAAATGTGTTGGGGTTAATACACAAGTTACCGTTAAAGCCAAATGAAAGAAGCTCCCGGGATTTCTAAAAGGGGGGAAATACGGGGGAAGGCAACAAAGGAACTCATCGTATTTTCCTGATTTCAGGTGGAAAAGGCAGCTTTTGGGGGAGACCCAGTAGCTCTTGAAAAGCTCTGTGGAGCTACTTTCTATGTACATAGAAGATCTAAAGAAAGTAGCTCCGAAATATTTTTGAAGATGTAAAGAAAGTACCTCCAAAGATATATATGTATTTATAAATATACATACATACATACATACATACATACATAAAAACATACATACATGCACACACAAACATACACACACATACACACACATACACACGCAGACACAAAGACATATACATACATACACAAACATGTGTGTGTGCATGCCATCCCTCCCTCCCCTTTCCTTGCATGCCACCCCTCCCTCCCTCCCTCCCCCTCCCTCCCTTCCATCTCCCTCCGCTAGGGTGGGTGGGCCATGTCTAGATGCCAGGCCCCCTCCCTCCCCTTCCTTGCATGCCACCCTTCCCTGCCTCCTCTCCTCTCCCCTCCCTCCCCTTCCTTGCATGCCACCCCTCCCTCCTCTCCTCTCCCCTCCCTCCCTCCTCTCCCCTTGCATGCCACCCCTTGCATGCCCTGCGTGGAGATCCCAAACCGCTCAGGACCTTAAAAGTTATGAACCTAAACCTGATTTGGAATATATATACATACATGTGTGTGTGTGTGTGTGTGTGTGTGTGTGTGTGTGTGTGTGTGTGTATGTGCAGTGTGTTCTTTGCAGTGGGGCCTCCCTGAGTTTCCTTGTTTACATGCAAAGAGGCGCCCTGCCACTTCTCCCAAGCCCAACTACCATTTTGCCTGCAACCTGAGGAGAATGTTTCCAGATTCGGATGCTTGTTCACCACCTGTTAATGGGGTTTTTTCCCCTTTAAAAAAGGCTGCATCTTCAAGATATCACTCCTGGGACGGATCAAGAGTGTTCAGATTTTTTAAAAAAATGAAAAAGGGGAGGGTCTTATTGATTCCCCAGAAATGATTGCAGAATTGATTTTGAGTGGGCAGGGAAAGGTGGGCAGGTGCAGAAAGCTGAAGGAGGCAAATCACATAAAACTCCTCTCCACTTTCTCTGTGCAGGCTGGCAGGCAGGCAGGCAGGCAGGTGAAGGAGAAGGAGAAGGAGAAGGAGAGGGAGAAGGAGAAGGAGAAGAAGGAGAAGGAGAAGAAGGAGAAGAAGGAGAAGGAGAAGAAGGAGGAGGAGGAGGAGGAGGAGGAGGAGGAGGAGGAGGAGGAGGAGGAGAAGAAGAAGAGGAGGAGGAGGAGGAGGAGGAGGAGGAGGAGGAGGAGTTTGGATTTATATCCCCCTTTCTCTCCTGTAGGACTCAAAGGGGCTTACAATCTCCTTGCCCTTCCCCCCTCACAACAAACACCCTCTACGAGTATAGTAGTAGTAATACGAGGAGGAGGAGATTGAACTTATATCCCACCTTTCTCTCCTGTAAAGAATCCCAAGGTGGCTTAAACCCCCCATTTCCCTTCTTCTCCCCATAACAGACACCTTGTGGTGTAGGTGGGGCTGAGAGAGTTCTGAAGAACAGTGACTAGCCCAAGGTCACCCAGCAGGCTTCATGTGCGGGAACAGGGAAACAAATCCAAGTCATGAGATAAGAGTCCTCTGCTTATGTGGAGGAGTTGGGAATCAAGGCCACAAAAGTGTCGAGCCACCTTTCATTGGATATTGGACAAACACATCTGATGAACAAAGCTTTGACTCTCTAAAGCTTACACCTTGGGAACCTTGTGGGTTTTTAAGATGCTTTTACGGCAGACTGACATTGCCACTGACTTGAAATAAAGCTCATCTGATTGATGTGACCCTCGAGGACAAAAAAAAAGCCAATTGTGAGGGAGGGTAATGATTTCAGGACCAGTCACATAAATGACTCCTATCAATCAGATTTGCCGGATGTGAAATTTCAGGTTACACAGAACTCTTCTTCAGATAGGAGGTGCTTGGCATGAATACTGTACGTCATGGGTCAAATCCCCACTACCATCTTAGCCAGGTTTCAGAACACAAACTTTGAGGGACGACCTCCCCATTGCTTGCGTGGCAGATTCCATTTCTGGCGCTCGTTCTCCCCATTAATCCGCGTTCTGGCAGGACCTGGTTGCAAGTGACATAGACCCCATTAACACGGTTCAGAGCTGATCCGAGGGGAGGGATGAGGGTTGAAACCCTGACTCGTTTCCCGCCCTGGAGTGTGACATGGAATTCGGGCAACCAATCAGCTCTGCGATGTGCGCGCAGCCTTTCCTTGGTTTCATTTCCGCTTTTGCGATTGGTCAGCAGAAGGGGACACAAACATTCAACAGTCAAACGTGTAACTTTGAATCATTAATTGTTTACACAGATAACGATCAACTGTTTGCACAGTCAAACATTAAACTTTTACACGCTGGGTTTTTTGATCACTCCCCTACAATGCACATTTCAGCAGTGGGAAAAGGTCCCACCCCATCAAGGCACACCAGCCAATCAGGGGAGACTGACGAAGCGAGCTCGCCTGGTAGTGGGGATTGCTAAGAGCTCTGCAACCGGGTGTGTCTGCTGTGTGCTCGGTGCGGTGGGGAGGGAGAAACTCAGATGAAGAGGACACGGTTTCACAACGAACAGGCTTGGATCTGCGTGCAAATTTCAAGTGTGGATTTGATCATGCTGAACCAAACTTTGGTGATGAGTTCAGGAAACGGTCTTTCAAAAAACCATGACAATGTTTGCATAAAGTTTTTTTTCCCCCTGCATGTTTGAGTGCGTGCTTTAGCACATCGGATGCACGGCCACCATGCTTTTACAAGGTCTTTTAAATGCATTAGAACACATCAGTTGAGCTTTGCACAAAAGCCTTTTCAGTTTCTCCATTGTTCTTTTTAAAGCCCGCGGTTTATGTGTCTCAACGCACAGCAAGGGAGTGAAATACAGAGTTCAAGAGGTGAACTTCAGGCAGGTTTTTTTTTTAAAGCAAACATTAAAAATGATGCTGAGGCAACAGTCAATTGGCATAACAATAGCTGAAGAGGTGCACAACTATTATGGGAGGTGGAGTGTCAATTGCAGTTACCCTGTAGAAAATGGTGGTTTGGGAGGAAAACTACATGGCAGCCCACCTGCTGATGTGCCTTCCCTCCCCAACATGCTCACTCTCCGGGGCCCACCCTCAAACCTCCAGGAATCTCTAAACCCTGATCTGGCAACCCATTCTGTAGTATGGAGGATGATATTAAGAGAAAAAGCTGGCTGGAGAGTCAACCTGGGTTTTTTTTGCTGCCAAGAAGTAGCTCAACCGCAGTTTGATCAGAACCTACTGATCAGTGCCCAGATGGTTGAAGATTTAGTACCTGACGTTCCCAGCTAAAAGGATTTTGACTCACAGAGCTAAAAATGCTCTTCCCTGGACAAGACCTTGTAAAACCAGGGTCAATCATACACAATACGAGGCTGAAATGGACCTAAATTTTATATACACCAGTACACACACACACGTGTGTGTATGTATATGTGTGTGTGTGTGTGTATATGTATATATATGTATGTATATGTATATATGTATGTATGTATGTATGTGTGTATATATATATATGTATGTATGTGTGTATGTGTATATATATCTATATCTATATCTATACTTACATACATACATACACACACACATATACACACACACACATACACACACACATACATATATGTATGTATATACATACATACATGCATACATATATGTATATATATATTTGTGTGTGTGTGTGTTTATATGTACATATCTATGTGTGTATACACACACGAACACACACAAAAGGGCTTTATAGCCTGATACACACACACACATGTATCAGTCTGTATGTGTATGTATGTATGTATGTATGTATGTATGTATGTATGTATGTATGTATGTATGTATGTATGTATGTATATGTGCGTGTTGTATGTATGTGTGTATGTATGTATGTATGTATGTATGTATATGTGCGTGTTGTATGTATGTGTGTATGTGTGTGTGTATATATATATATGTATGTACACACACACACATATCACTGGAAAGCCTTTTTGATCACAAAAGGGAAGCAAGCTATGCAGGCAAGTCGCCATACCCTCTCCTCTGGTGCCGATCTGTAATAAATCCGCTCCGGACAAGCCGCTGCTGCCCTCTGATTATATTCTGTAACAATATCGGGAGAGTTAGGAAATGTCCTAATGCCAATTACCAATCTGCAAAAGCAATTTGCTTTGATGGCAAGCTGGAGCGTTCCTGAGTCCATTCTGAGGCTTAGCGGGAGCAGGAGGGCAAATTTAATAACATTTCCAATGCAATTTCTGACACCGCACGCCGTGTCCCCAAGAACGGCAGGTGCGAGGAAGTCAAGCGGCGAAGGCAACGCAGCCACACGGTCAGGGGATGGAAGCGCTGATTGCTCTTCTCTGGATCTGACGTTTGAGCACCGGGTTCGATAGAATTGTTCCCCACGGGATGGGAAACTTTGATTTGACCCCTCTCTCCTTGTGATTTGCTTTCTTTCTTTCCCCCTCCCGCCTTCCGCACTCGCACGAGGACTTATGGTGATTGCAAATCCCGAAGCGCAAAAGTTATTTAGAATAGATGCTGTAAATGTATACAGTAAGGGGGGAAAAATACACACAGACATTTTACTGGCTTTATAGCTAGAAAGGATTAGGGTGGGATTAAGCTGAGAGGAAAATAGATTTCTAAGCTGCTGTGCTTCCTAATGGGGACGAGAAACATGTCTCCAAAGGGAGGCATGAAAAGCGAGAGACAATAGATCAGGAAAGAAAGCAAACAAAATAATTAAAAATAATACATAATGTTAATCAAATAAATACATAAATATCACCTTCTGTTAGCTTAGAGTGGTCCCCAGATGCACCAGTGTGAACTTCCCGAGCAATTTGAGCATCGAGGCTACAAAGCAGCCCTGGGCTGATTGCAAAACACTATTCATTGGCGTGTCAAAGCAGAAGCAGGGGAGGAGAACGGAGCCAGCCGTGTCCAAAGTTTGGCACTGGGTCACCTGGGGGCTCGTTTGCCAGCCCATTTGGGGTGCCAGCTCAGAATATGACAAGCTTGGAATTGTGGGAGGTGTACGATTCTCAGGAGCCCTTTCCTGTCGAAAGGCCTGCCACGCAAACACCGTCGATTGCTAATTTCTCCCCGGAGTTTTGCGCTCCAAATGACCGGTCTCATTTCCAAAGTTGAATTGGTACAATCGAAAACCGCCACCACTCTTTTTTTATTATTATTACTTTCATTTCCAAGTCTGTTGGAAATGAAAAGCATCCCTGTCAGCGGAAGGAGAGGTATGTGGGTTTATTAAAACTATTCCTGACTTTTTTTTCAAAGCGTGCATTGGCTTGGCATTTCCTGCTTTCAGCTCGGCGGTGTGGAACTAGCTGGACACTTTCAAGTCCAAGTAGCAGGCTACGTTTCCCCTGCTGAGGGTGGGGTATTCCCACCTGCATGGGTGCATCCCCATTGCCACTCAACTGGTCAGTGGATGAAAAAGTGACCAAAAGCAAAGGGGATTGCTATCAGCCGTGGCATAGTGCCCACAGGGCAGGGGACGTGACGCCTCAGGCCATGGTGGAGGGGTGGCCAGGCCGTAGAGGGGGCATGGCGGGGGCGTTCCAGGGGGTGGCCGGGCATTGCCGCAGCAGGGGCGCAAGGTGCATGTGCGCCCCAGGCGTAGTTTCCCCTTGTTCCCCCTCTGGCTATCAGTGTCCCAACGTAGTGACTTCACTCTCTGTGTGTCTGGAAGTGATGTCAGTACATAGCCAACACATACCAAGGATTCTCTGGCCTTTGCGGAAAAAAACTAAGCTGTAACTATAGTGTTATACCCACCTCTCATAGTCCCCCGAGACACTTTGACGCTATTTTCAGGCACATGGAGAATGACATCAACATGTCCCTGGTGATGTCATTACATCATCAGTGAGAGCCTCCACAGCAAGTCAGTCCTCCCACCAGATGGGCCCTGACCACTGGTTCTCCTCCTGGGCTTTCACCTGCTACCTAACTGGAGTGAGTTAAAAAAGGTCTTGTTATGACTGATCAGGTCCAGGTTAGGTCGGCAGGAACATTAAGAATGGTAGGGAAATGTAGTGAGCACCCCTAAGTATTTAGAAGCACTATAAAAACAGGGAGTGTGTTGGAAGGGGAGTGACTTGGTGCTAGTGTAACCCCCATGCTCAGAATGGGTTGACCCAGAAAGGGGTGGAGACTCAAAGCAGCAAGAGGTTGTACAGCTCATGTAGTTTGGAGGAGACGAGGCTACCAGACTCGGACCTTGATTGGTATAAGCCCTTAAAACCTTGTTAAGGTAACTGCAATGTTGTTGGGAACTAGTGGGAAGGTAGTTGTTTATTTTTGCTATGTTGTAAATGTTGCAGTTTATAGTTTCAGGGTTTTTTGTGTTTGTAATGGGTGAGAGTTCTCCTGGAAACCTTCATCTTGTTGAATCCTGTTCATCAAGCCCTTGGAGTCTTCAGGAGCCATCCCACTTGCAAAGAAGAATTGGACTTGGCAGTATCAGTAGACTGTAAATATAAGGACTTGAAAATGCAACCTGAACAGGACCTTGAAGTGTGATGTTAAATGTTGATGTCCGGGAGCGGGGGCCCACCCCTCCCCGGACTTACCGCCGGCTCCGCCACCTTCGGCCCGGCCAGCCTCCCTGCGGGGCTCGGGTGGGCCACCCCCGTCGGCGCCTGCTCGGCCATGGGGCCGGGACGCGCAGGTCCCCATGCGGCGCCGGCCGAAGGAGGCAGGAAGTCCCTCCGTCGGTGCCTGGGCGGCTCCTGCGCCGCCAAAAGACATCTGCTGCCCCGGCCCTGGACTGAGGCCGGGGAAGGAAGAGGCGAGCCGGCAGGGGCGGCTGGGTCCTCGTCGCCGGCCAGGAGACGCTGCGGCCGAGATCCCCGGGGCTGCCAACGTGGGTTTCACCGGCCCGACACTCCCCGGACGGGAGCAGACGCGACCGGCAGCTCGGCAGCCAGGCGGTGCTGGAGGGGGCGGGAGGAAGGCGCGATTGGAGAGGGGAGGGGTTATCAAGAGCGGAGCAGAGTCGGAAGGGGATAAAAGGAGAGGAATGAGGACACCTGGGGGAAGACTGTTGTTGGGGTTGGGAAAAGGGAAGGACGGAGACAGGAGACCGGAGGCTGGAGGAGAAACAGGGGGAGGTTGTGGAGAAGACGCAGGGGATAGTGGAGGAGGAGGACAGAAGGCAGGGAAGAGAGGGGGAAAGGAGACGTTAGGAGAGAGAAGGAGAAAGGAGCGAGAGGCTGGAGGGCTAGAGGAAGAAAGTCCTGTGCTGTGAACAGGCTCCCCTCTTGGCTGCTTGTCTGGGTTGGAGGGCTGGAGGAAGGGAGGCCTGTGGCTGGAACAGGCTCTCCCCTTGGCGGCCCCGTCTGGGCTGGATAGCCTGAGGGGTGTTAGGGCACCCAGTTGAAGCCACCCCCACACGACCAGGGGTGAGGCCGGGAGGTACCAACGCCCTGGAAGGGATAGGTGGGACAGCAACCGGGTACCCCTTTGGGTACCCTGGAGGGGGACCCTGACAGTTGATGTTATATGTTATATGTTTAGAAAGTAAACCATTTTTTTTAAAAAAAATTGTTGTTGCAAACTCATTCTAAGTTCTGCCCCACAGAACCCACAGATAGAGGTTACACTAGGAATCTGTATGGTGAAATTTAGTCTCTGCACAGCGTGGAGGAAGACAGGTGAGACTCATGACCACTCAGCGCAGAATATGGTGCCGGCTGTTAAAAGCAAGCATGGCAGCAGCAGCAGTTCTGAGGTTCAGGCTGCCGTGGTCCTTGATCGGTCCTTGAAGTGAGATGGGTCATGGCTCAGTGGAAGAGCATCTTCCTTTTAATGGTTAAGGGCCATCGTGGTGTAGTGCTTAAGAGCAGGTGGACTCTAATCCGGAGAACCGGGTTTGATTCTCCACTCCTCCACATGAGTGGCAGTCTCTTACCTGGTAAATCGGATTTGTTTCCACACTCCAACGTTCCTGCCGGGTGAACTTGGGCTAATCACCGTTCCTTCAGAAATCTCTCCGCCCCAACTTCCTCACAAGGTGTCTGTTTTGGGTAGAGGAAGGGAAAGGAGTTGGAAGGCCGCCTTGAGTCTCCTTACAGGAGAGAAAGGTGAGATATGAATCCAAACTCCTCCTCCTCTTCCTCGTCCTCTTCTTCCTCTTCCTCCTCCTCTTCTTCCTCTGTTCATTCAGAAGGTTCCTGGTTCATCTTCCAGCATCTTTGAACTTGAAAGTGGGAGGAAAAAAAACCAGACTCTGTTGTGACACTTTAATCATTTTTCCTATTCTCTTTGGTTTTTACCATAGCAATCAGTGAAGCGTCCTAGAACATCACATGGAAGTCACATCATTTCCTCTCCACCCTCCCCAAGGACCACCCCCAAATCTCAGCATTTGCCTAGAAACCCCACTCTGAATCAATTCTAATTTGTCTACATCAGCGATGGCGAACCTTTTCGAGACCGAGTGCCCAGATTGCAACCCCAAACCCACTTATTTATCGCAAAGTGCCCACCCGGCAATTTAACCTGAATACTGAGGTTTTCGTTTAGAAAAAACGGTGGGCTCCGAGGCGTGCGTTACTCAGGAGTAGGCTTGGAGGTAGCCGGTGGCTTGGCTTTGAAGCAACCGTGCAACTCTTCCAATGGGTGAATCACGACCCTAGGAGGGTTTCCTCAGAAGCAAGCCCCATTGACCGAGCTTACTCCCAGGTAAAGGATCATCCTTTAGTTCTTCGCATGAAAATCAACGGGGTTTAACAGCCCTTAACAGGGTTACCTACACTGCTTCCCCAAAACTATGTCTTAGGTTTAATGCTAATAATCGAGCCCAGCAGCCCAGGCCAGCCTAGATGTGGGGGGGCACTCTGTTTGTGCGTGCCCACAGGGAGGGCTCTGAGTGCCACCTCTGGCACCCGTGCCATAGGTTCGCCACCACTGGTCTACATCCTTCTTAAACTCTAGTGTCCAGAACTGGGCTTCCCTACTCCGTTTCTCTCTTGCATTAAGTATTGGCTTCACGGGAAAAGAATACAAGGTCTCAATTAAGTTTAAATAAGAGGTTAAAAGTATAACTAGAACAATAGAAGAGAAGAAGAGTTTGGATTTATATCCCCCCTTTCTCTCCTGTAGGAGACTCAAAGGGGCTTACATCTGGAGGGCCATAGTTTGAAGATCCCTGCTCTTCACATACAGAATCATAGAGTTGGCCTTACAGACCAGCTAGTCCAACCTCCTGTTCAATGCAGGATGAACCTAGAGCAGGGATCTGCAACCTGTGGCTCTCCAGATGTTTACGGACTACAAATCCCATGGGAATTGTAGTCCATTAACATCTGGAGAGCCGCAGGTTGCAGACCCCCTGGCCTAGAGCATCCCAGACAAGTCTTTGTCCAGATGCTGCTTGAAGACAGCTTGTGAGGGGGAGCTCACCACCTCCCTAGAAAGCTGATTCCACTGTTCAACTATTCTTGCAATAAAAAGGTCCCAAGTTCAATTCCCGGCATCTCCAATTGAAAATTCCAAGGTGGTAGGTGGCACCTTTCAGATACCAATAGGCCTTTGAGATGCCAATTGCGTGCAGATGGTGAGACCCTTCTCCGGCAAATTAAATACACTACAACGACAGGCTTGGAAAATGGATTGGGCCGCAGCCCATTTTTATTAATCATTAACATAACTATGTACAGAGAAGCTGGGCAGCAAACGGGTCGCAACATCAAGCGTTCCCCAATCTCCACTGGGGCCACCTGCAGAAAGCTGGGAGCCCCAGGGGCGAACCCCCGGCTTCAACCCTTCCTGCTGCTGCTGAGGAGGTGGGCACAGGCTAAGCCTACCGGCCGCCTACCAGCCCGCCATCTTCCCAAGCTTGCTGGGGTGTCGGGCACCGGCTAAGCCTACCGGCTTGCCTATTGGCCCGCCACCCCCCTGCCCTTCTGCAGGGCACAAGCATGGGAGAAGACCAGCCGGATGGCTTGGCTTCTCCCCAGATGTTGCGACTCCCATTGCCAACCCGCCGGGCTGCGACAAAATATAAACAGAAACACATGCAATACAACATCATGAAACATAAGGAGGGTGGGTGGGCCACGCCGTTCCTGAGTCTCGGCAGCCAAGAAGGCCGAGCTCAGGGTGTGGCGCCCTTTATACCTTGGCTCCTCCCACCTTTTAGGCTTGGAGCCAATCAATGCAGACCTTCTGCAAGCTTACTGCTAGGCATTGCATCTTGCAAGCAACCACCCTTTGCCTATTTGCTCACCACAGCCGCAATGGCTGCCCCCGGTGATTCGGTTGCTGCTATTAGGAGTAGACAATACTCATCTTGATAGACTGATGAGCTAGTTCAGTGTAAGGCAGATTCATGTGCCATAGTGAGAAACACATCTTACCATGACATGGCTCTGAAGATGCCCGCCATAGATGCTGATGAAATGTTAGGAGCTAAAACCACCAGACCATAGAATCATAGAACTGGAGGACACCATAGGAGCCATCAAGTCCAACCCTCTGCAATGCAGGAACACACAATCAAAGCACTGAGTGACAGATGGCCATTGAGCCTCTAAAAACCTCCGAAGAAGGAGACTCCACCACACCAAACACACCACACCACGACCTCTCAGCCTGGGAAACCCACAACAGGCAGTTCATTCCAGCCATGAAATGCTTCAACAATACACGGCTTCCTGTGTTTCGCTTGTGTTTAACCTCTGGAACCCTTGTCTGGTTAAAAATAATACATCGGATTGTTCCTCTCCAATCTGTGCACTCAATGTAAGAATAGAATAGAATAGAATAGAATCTTTATTGGCCAAGTGTGATTGGACACACAAGGAATTTGTCTCCGGTGCATATGCTCTCAGTGTACATAAAAGAAAATACATTTGTCAAGAATCATAAGGTACAGCACTTAATGATTGTCATATAGGTCTAGTAAGCAATCAGGAAACAATCAATAGTAATAAAAACATAAAATGTAAAATCATAAAATAAAATGAAATGTCAGCACAGGCTATAGTCATACAGTCATAATTGGGAGGAGATGGGTAATAGGAATGATGAAAAAAAGTAGTGCAGTAATTATATAATAAATATATAATAAATAGTTTGACATTATCGAGGGAATGATTTGTTTAACAGAGTGATGGCATTCGGGAAAAAACTGTTCTTATGTCTAGTTGTCTTGGTGTGCAGTGCTCTGTAGCGACGTTTAGAGGGTAAGAGTTGAAACAGTTTATGTCCAGGATGCGAGGGGTCAGTAAATATTTTCACAGCCCTTTTTTTGACCCGTGCAGTATACAGGTCCTCAATGGAAGGCAGGTTAGCAGCAATTGTTTTTTCTGCAGTTCTGATTATTCTCTGAAGTCTGTGTTACGACGCCTGATTCCACAAGTTCTATTCAACAAGAACGAAGATAATTTCGATGCAGATTTATGAGCATCAAATTCCAGCCTTTGCCTCTTTATTCCAATCAGGCGCGAGCAGTGGGAAAGCCATTATGCCCAGAAAGGTGCCGTCGTCAGACCGTCACTCTGGCGACGTGCCTCCGACTAGACAGACGGATAACTGGATCCCGCTGTCCTCCGTTGCAGCAGCCCAGATCTGGCAAGGATGGCGTTTTAGGCGGGTATCTATCCAAAGCAGCATGTACCATTTTCATTGCTCGACTATCTCATCCAACCTCCATGAATATTTGGTCGACAAAACCCCGCACATGTGCTTGCTTTTGAAAATGTACCCCTGAGCAATTTGTCTGCTGTGCTTTCTGATGAAGCTTTTTTTTTTTGGGTTGTTGTTCTTGTTTGTTATGAGAATTGTGGAAATGCTGCAGCCAGAGACGAGAGGCAGGAATTGAGAAATCAGCATAATTTCGACGGCTTTCCACCCGCCCGCCCACCCTTCCGCTGTCTAATCCCTCACATTTCCTGCCCGGATGCTGTGACTGTCTTCCAAGTCTCATCCAAACCATCAGGGAAGGTACAGATGGACGCTTTGCTTGCCCATCCTGACTCGAGCACTTGAAGATTCATCAGAGACAAAAAAAATCTGCTGGCGATGTTTAATGGAGCCCGTCCAGAACGAACAGGTTTCCCGTCTCAGGAGAATGAAGCGGGACTGCAAAGGGCGGATTTGCTTGGTGAAAACAGAACACCCCACAATTATTTATAGCCTTCCCCATTTCACTTTGCAAATATATATATTTGCAAACTGCTTGGTCTTCATCTGGGTGAGGAGTTGTTCAAAAGGAGGAGGCAGGCAGGACAGATTTTGCCAACTGCCTTTGTCAGCATCTGGGTCTTCATTTGGTGAAACAAACTTTCTCTCCAGAGGTATGGCAAGGGAAACCTATTTGTATACATCAGGGGGACACATGAACACATGGAGAGCCAGTGTGGCGTGTGGTGGTTCAGAGCAGGTGGATTCTAATCTGGAGAACTGGGTTTGATTCCCGACTCCACCACCTGAGTGGCAGAGGCTCATCTGGTGAACCAGATGTGTTTCTGCACTCCTACATTCCTGCTGGGTGACCTTGGGCAAGTCAAAGTTGTCTTAGAACTCTCTCAGCCCCACCTACCTCACCAGATGTCTGTTGTAGGGAGAGAAAGGGAAAGGAGCTTGTAAGCCACCTTGAGTCTCCTTACAGGAGAGAAAAGTGAGGTATAAATCTAAACTCCTCCTCCTCCTCTTCTTCTTCGTCTTCTTCTTCGTCTTCTTCTTCGTCTTCGTCGTCATCTTCGTCGTCGTCGTCGTCGTCGTCGTCGTCGTCTTCTTCTTCTTCTTCTTCTTCTTCTTCTTCTTCTTCTTCTTCTTCTTCTTCTTCTTCTTCTTCTTCTTCTTCTTCTTCTTCTTCTTCTAGCACAAGTCTAGTTCCTTGGCAAGTGCTAGGCCCTAACAGCTCATGGCAGAGTCTCTAAGAAAAGCCCTGCTGTTCTCAAATACCAGCAACGCCTTTGTGCTTTCTGAAGAATCCCTCAACGTGACCTCTCCATTAGGGCTTGAAGCACAATACTGAGTGATCAACAGCCATTACGGCTGATTCCATCTTGTCAGGAATTGGACAGGTAATTTGTTGCCCCTTGAAAAGACAAGGAGAAAGGGAAAAAAAGCGGCAACCATTTTGAGAAAGCGTGGCATGCTCAGCCCCCTTTTAAGGAGCCCAAAAGTCAGCTCGTGGCCAGATCCTTTCCTCTTTAGCAGAAGGGTCTGGTGAGTTGAAAAGAAAGTGTTGCCAGGCATTTGGTGAGGCCTGTTTTGGGTCCTATGTCAAGCTTGTTTTGTGCAGGCTACGCATGAATGAGTTGAAGGGCTGAACCTGGTTTTGGCAATCGTGCATCACGTACTGGAGGCTGTCAAAAACAAGGGGATTGCTAAAGATGGGAAACTCACAGGGAGAAATAAGGGGGCAGAGAGCATGTTTTTAACCCTGTCTGCACCAATGGAGGGTGTTTTGGGAAGTGTTCCCCTGAGGTTGCTGTGCCTCCACCCATGGCAGAAAGCCTCCTGTTGGTTGCCATGGATTGCTCGGAGAAAAAATAAAAATGCTGTTATTCTCTGAACTGGGATGCCACTGGGATGCCACAAGAAGAAGAAGGAGAAGAAGGAGAAGGAGAAGAAGAGGAGGAGGAAGAGAAGAAGAAGAAGAGGAGGAGGAGGAGGTGGAGAAGAGGAGGAGGAGAAGGAGGAGAAGGAGGAGGAGGAGGAGGAGACAATGACAGAGGAAAAACTAGAGTTTTTCAACACTGAATCAAGACAGTGACTGATCAGCTCCACACAACACAGGACAACTATAGACAATAGCAATCAAAGGGAACAAAGACCAGGATACTTCTATTCAGATCCATTCACCTATTGACCTTGCTAGTTTCATTGTTACTCCCATGCTACAGACTTCTCTGTGACTCACATGCCAGGCTACTCTATTCCGATGGCCTCACCTTTTCACCTCACAGTATATATACTCCACTTGCTTTCCATTCCTACCATCAGATCCTCTGAAGATGCCAGCCACAGATACAGGCGAAACGTCAGGAGAGAATGCTGCTAGAAAACACGGCCATATAGCCTGGAAACCACACAGCACTCCACTTACTGATTGGTTCCCCACCCTGGGACATGGACAATATATACCCCTCTAAATATTCCCTTCTCCCTGGACACAATGTGTAACACACTTCTCTCTGTGACACACTTTTGAAGGTGCCAGCCAAAGATGCAGGCGAAACGTTAGAAACAAGTTCTACCAGGCCACGGCCACACGGCCTGGAAGGCCCACAACAACCAGTTGAGTCCGGCCGTGAAAGCCTTCAACAATTCATTCTACATGTTAAACGCACCCATTTTTGAGAGTCGGATTTGATGTTCAAATCTCCCCCTCCCCAATTGCTTAACATTCCGGTCACATTTTCTATAGGTCAATGCGTTTCAGTCTTCAACTTCAGTTTCCCCCTCTGGTGACCTGAGATATCAGACTCGCGACTGATTTGTGTAGATACAGAACCGGAAATAAGACACATCAAGAGCCCCAAATTAACCCGGGGTGCCTCTTGCCATTCACCTACCTTTGGTTTTTCATTGACCTTTGAAAATAAGTTAAGAAGCTAAAGGGAACTAGGCATCTGTTCTATCGAGGCAGTAGGCCATGTAAAGAAATTATAGGTGAGAAGCATACAGGTTTCTAAATATTCACTAGGTCCAGCTTTTAGCAATAAGGGGACCATAAGGAGTCTTTAGCGACGGCAACCTTAACTGACAATAGAAATTGGTCGGCTTAATAGCCTGTTAAAGTGCCTCCTTTCAAGAATTTCCCCCGAAGCATTCCATCTGCCCGAGTTGGAAAAAGGACCTCGGCAAATATAATCCAAGAGATGGAATGCACATACGAACCAACCATTTCGTCCATCGCGCTGTTAGGTCACAAAGCGGCGCTGAAAGGGTACGCAGCAGTGCGGCCGGGGCTTCAGATGTTCCATTTGGAGAAGCACTCAAAACATTTGTCCAAATTATCCCTGTTGTTTGGATGGGATATAGCACAAGAAAGGGCTTTGTTGATCAAACAGAGAATGCAGGGAGATTGCGGGAGCAGCCGGTGTTTGGTATTTGTGTTAGGGATAAGCAAACGGTCCCTGTATTTTTTCCCCTCTTTATAAAATTTTGGACATATTATTTTGGGTACTGGTTCGGGTCTTCACTTTTTGGTGGGCTGGAGTGTTGAAGATTTGTTTCTGTTGCATATACACCCATTATGTGTTCCTGATACAAAATTGGTGCACCGCTTATACGTATAGTATACATCATTTGCACATAAAATATGCACTGTTTATTTATTATTTAATCTCAGAGTTGGAAGGGAACATAAGAACATAAGAACATAAGAACTCGCTTGCTGGATCAGACCAGAGTCCATCTAATCCAGCACTCTGCTACTCGCAGTGGCCCACCAGGTGCCTTTGGGAGCTCACGTGCAGGAGGTGAAAGCAATGGCCTTCTGCTGCTGCTGCTGCTCCTGAGCACCTGGTCTGCTAAGGCATTTGCAATCTGAGATCAAGGAGGATCAAGATTGGTATCCATAGATCGACTTCTCCTCCATAAATCTGTCCAAGCCCTTTTTAAAGCTATCCAGGTTAGTGGCCATCACCCCCTCCTGTGGCAGCATATTCCAAACACCAATCACACGTTGCGTGAAGAAGTGTTTCCTTTTATTAGTCCCAATTCTTCCCCCCAGCATTTTCAATGAATGCCCCCTGGTTCTAGTATTGTGAGAAAGAGAGAACAATTTCTCTCTGTCAACATTTTCTACCCCATGCATAACTTTATAGACTTCAATCATATCCCCCCTCAGACGTCTCCTCTCCAAACTAAAGAGTCCCAAACGCTGCAGCCTCTCCTCATAAGGAAGGTGCTCCGATCCTTCAATCATCCTCGTTGCCCTTCTCTGCCCAGGGTAACCTAGTTCAACCCCCTGCTAACTCAGGGACTACAAATATAATATCCTCAAAAAAGCAGGTATGTCACAAATGCTTCAAAACTTCCAACAATGAAATCATGAGGGCGGCTGGTCCATACATGATCGTACAGAAGCTCTCCCTCAAATTCAGACAATACCTCTTTGTCAGTTTCCAGTTTAGATCCATGGGTTCAAGTCCCACGGAACACCCATTAAATTATATCTGCCCCACCCTCTGCATGCCAACCCTTTAGGTACTGGAAAGCAGCAGTGGTGTAGGAGGTTAAGAGCTCGTGTATCTAATCTGGAGGAACCGGGTTTGATTCCCAGCTCTGCCGCCTCAGCTGTGGAGGCTTATCTGGAGAATTCAGATTAGCCTGTCCACTCCCACACACGCCAGCTGGGTGACCTTGGGCTAGTCACAGCTTCTCGGAGCTCTCTCAGCCCCACCTACCTCACAGGGTGTTTGTTGTGAGGGGGGAAGGGCAAGGAGATTGTAAGCCCCTTTGAGTCTCCTGCAGGAGAGAAAGGGGGGTTATAAATCCAAACTCTTCTTCTTCAATTGTATCACCTCACAAGCGTCTCTACACAACCTGTATTAATTTTGCATGTACCTAACCTTCCGTCACTCAGTGAAGATCCTTATGCTATGGAGGCAGTTGGTCCTGAAGCAACATTTGTAAAAAATGCTTAGTCAATTGGATGTGAGGGCGATTGTCACCCCACTGATCGCCAGGGTTGATTCGGCTGATCTGGCTGGCTAGGTGGGTGTCCCCTACCTCCCTCACCGCTCCATGTGAGTCCCTCCCGAAGCTGCGCACTCGGTGGAAGAGGACTACCATCCCAGATAGGAGTGTACCGTTCTTCGGTCAAGGGTATACAATAGCTGCGCTCCCCTGCTAGAACTTCTAAACAAAAATGGTAAGTCAATCAGAAACTCAGTGACCAATCAGAAGCTCTCCTGGGATAAAGTGTCATCTGACCCCGCCTACTTTCTAAAAACACTTGGTGTGAGACAGGAAAGGTGTCCGTGAGTCCACAGACACCATCTTGGGGACCAGTGGTATATCATACTGTTCATTAGACTTCCTCAGGCCTTTAAAGAGTTATGTCTCACCTTTCTTGCTGCCCCTTGTGGTCACTTCCAGCCCTATGATTCTATGATTCTTTAAAATGAATTCCAGACAAGGTACATCCAAATGAATATTAACTTTGACCGTGGCCTGTGGAATATTGGTGGTGGAAAGTCCTATCAAGTTACAGCCAATTTATGGCAACCCTGTAGGGTTTTCAAGGCAAGGGGCCTTGTGGGCTGAGAGAGTTCTGAGAGAACTGTGACTGGCCCAAGGCTTCATGTGCCGAAGTGGGAAATTGAACCCTGTTGTCTCAATTAGAATCTACTGCTAATATGGTGGAGTGGGGGATCAAACCCAGTTCTCCAGATTAGCATGTGGTGGCGTGGGGTATCAAACCCAGTTCTCCAGATTAGCATGTGGTGGAGTGGGGGGTCGAACCACGTTCTCCAGATTAGAATCTGCTTCTCATGTTGAAGGGTGGAGGATCTAACCCTGTTCTCCAGATTAGCATGTGGTGGAGTGGGGGATCAAACCCAGTTCTCCAGATTAGCATGTGGTGGAGTGGGGGGTCAAACCCAGTTTACCAGATTATCATGTGGTGGAGTGGGGGATGAAACCCAGTTCTCCAGATTAGCATGTGGTGGAGTGGGGGATCAAATCCTGTTCTGCAGATTAGAATCTGCCTCTCATGTGAAAGAGTGGAGGATCTAACCCTGTTCTCTAGATTAGAGTCTGCTGCTCATGCGAAGGAGCGGGGAATCGAACTCAGTTCTCCAAAGTAGAGTCTGCTGCTCATGTGTAGGAGTGGGGGATCAAACTTGGTTCTCTAGATTAGAGCCTGCTGCTCTTTTCCACTACAGCATGGTGGCTATTACAACTTAATGAAGTGTAAAGATAATACCTCCAACACAAACGCCCCATTCAGAATAATACAAACAAGACGTCATGTGTGGGGAAACTCGCATAGTGACACCAGTCACAATAGCACATAATTTTTCAGACTAACTCTAGATGAATTGTGTACGGAGGCCACCGTGGGAACAGCGGGACGGCATCTAGACTTTCCATAGCAACTAGGATACTAGTACAGATGTTAATCATTTTAACACAGCTAAAATCCCCAGCGTCCTTTCGGGAGCTGCACATTGAAATGATCAGCTAGGCTTCTTGGAACTCTGCTTTTTAATTAGCTATATGCATGAGCGTTGTTTGTGATGACATATGTTTTTTGTAAGCAAATACGGTGGAGATTACTTCTAAATGCTGAGGGGGGGGGTCTTGTCTGCAGAGGGTCAAAAGCCATTCGTACAAATAATGACCTTGCAGAAGAGGAGGCGTTCCACCAGTCTGCATTTGGGTAAACTTCATTTCACATCTCCACAGACAAATCTCCTGTAGAGGGCTGCTTGACCTGCTAATCCTTTCCACACAAAGCAACAAAAATACTTAGAAAACGTTTTCAATCCCCCCCCACCCTTTAACACAATGTATGTCCATACTCACCCTTTCAAAAATGATAGCTATGTTTAAATATTTATTTTATTTTTATTTATTTATTATTTGGATTTGTAGACCGCCCCATCCCCGAAGGGCTCTGGGTGGTGCACAACAATATCCACATGTGTACATCATTACAGTCAGTGCAATTACTAAAACCAAAATCCATTAAAAACAGCGGTCAGTACAAAATATCGGCATCCCAAAACCCAATTTATTTAAAGGCCTCCCTAAGTAGAGGGAGCGGCTGGACTCCCTCTAAGAGGGCAGCATAAGGTGGAAAAATAAATATATGAGGGGGGGCACACACTTCAGCGACTGGACACTCCAAAGGCCCGGCGGAACAACTCAGTCTTACAGGCCCTGCGAAACTCACCAAGGTCCCGCAGGGCCCGGACAGCTGGAGGAAGAGTGTTCCACCAGGCCGGGGCCAGGGCTGTAAAGGTCCTGGCCCGTGTGGAGGCCAGCTGCATCATTGAGGGGCCAGGAACCACCAGCAAATTGGCCTCTGCTGAGCGCAGAGGCCGAGTGGGGGCATATGGGGTAATGCGGTCTCTAAGGTACGAGGGTCCCAGACTGCGTAAGGCCTTAAAGGTCAAAACCTACACCTTGAAAATTCCCATTTGAAGGGGCGTCATGTCGAAGAGGAAGCAAGCTTGTTTTCAGCTGCCTTAGAGACTAGAGAACACGGAGTACTGGATTCAAGGTGCAGGAAAAGCGATTCCACCTAAACATTAGGAAGAACTTCCTGACCGTCAGGGCTGTTCGACAGTGGAATGCACTGCCTCGGAGAGTGGTGGAGTCTCCTTCTTGGGAGGTTTTTAAACAGAGGTTGGATGATCATATGTCAGGAGTATGTTTGATTGTGTGTTCCTAACAATCACCACTA
The DNA here is from genome assembly GCF_021028975.2 of Sphaerodactylus townsendi. Classification (NCBI taxonomy): domain Eukaryota; kingdom Metazoa; phylum Chordata; class Lepidosauria; order Squamata; family Sphaerodactylidae; genus Sphaerodactylus; species Sphaerodactylus townsendi. The sequence continues at coordinate 6,671,479 of NC_059431.1, read as the reverse complement.
TCTTTAAGAGTGCCATGCAGGGGCGTACCTAGGCGAACTTGAGCCCTGGGCAAAACCTGAGTTTGATGCCCCCCCCATGGGTGGCCACCCTCCCCCACCATGACCAAACAATGATTTTTTCCACCAGGTCATTTCAAAGTCACCATCACATTATAGAACATCCCCCAACTCACAAATCTGAACTTAGCAATGGGCCATGCCACACAGCCGAAATAATATTTGTTTTCAAAATGTTTTATTACTGCTATGGAAACATTTTATGGTGTTGTATCCAGGGAAACAGCATCACTTTCAATGTTATTTAAACTGGGGGGGCCCAGATTCTCCCTTTAAGGTGGATTTAAATCTGGGCTCCCTAGTTTAAACAAGTGATGCTGGAATCCACCCCCAAACAGCATCATTTTAAATGGTGTTTAAACTGGGGACCTCAGATTCTCCCTTTAAATCCATGCCGAAGGGGGTAGATTTGATAACAACAACAACAACAACAACCTTTATTAGGCACTGAGAGAATAAAAGAAAGAAAGAAAACAAGCATTGGTGGGAAGGGAGTGAATTTAAAAAGAATCTGGGGAAATTTAGGGGGTGCCTGTTGTCAGGGGTGCAATTATTAAGATAGCAGCACCAAAATTTCAGAGTATCTTTGTGAGACCCTACTGATGATACCACTCAGATTTGGTGAAGTCTGGTTCAGGGGGTCCAAAGTTATGGACCCTCAAAGGTGTAGCCCCCATCTCCTATTAGCTCCCATTGGAAACAATGGGGGATGGGGGCACTCCCTTTGGGAGTCCATAACTTTGGACTCCCTAAACCAAACCTCACCAAACCTGGGTGATATCATCAGGAGAGTCTCCCAAAAGATCCCTGAAATTTTGGTGCTGCTAGCCTAAAATCTGCGCCCCCTGCAGGGCAAAAACGGAAAAACACTGGAAATACAAAATCCCTCACAAACCTGCAATTTTGTCGCCCACCACAAGGTGGCGCCCAGGGCAGCTGCCCACTTTGCCCAATGGGAGGTATGCCTCTGGTGCCATGTCAACGTTAGCCCAAATAAACTCAAAAATACACACGTTGCACTCTGGCTGTGTCCAATCTTATATATTGATCTTACATATAGGCCCTTTCCACACACGCAGAATAATGCGTTTTCAAACCACTTTCACAACTGTTTGCAAGTGGATTTTGCTATTCCGCACAGCTTCAAAGAGCATTGAAAGCAGTTTGAAAGCGCATTATTCTGCATGTGCGGAAGGAGCCATAATTAAACAACTTAACACTTCTATTTGTATTTACATTTCCTTATTTCTCTGACAAAGTTCTTAAAGATACAGCATAAGTCTTCCAACTCTTATAACTAAACATAAATAATCACTTTATCCATTCAATTCTTTGTTCAGAAACAAAGCTTCAGTTCCATATAGTCCGTATTCCAACGCTGTAGGTTCTACATAAAAATGTCTCGCGCGCATAGAACGTTTTTTGTGCATATTCCTCAGTAGGCCAGTATGTTCAATCAACTTCCAACAGTTCTTTGAGGCTTCTAATGGGTATATTGGCTCTCTGTTAAGAGTTGCCCTCTCCCATCTCTGCCTTTCGTTTGTGTGTTCCTGCATGCAGAGGTATAGTGCCAATGGGGCGGGGTGGGGGGAGAGTGACGCCCCTAGCAAAGCCACGGCAGAGGCATGGCCAGGTCACAGAATGGGCATGGCGGGGGCATTCCAGATACATTTTGGGGCGGGGCCATGGTAGAGGTACAGGGTGCCTGCTCCCCGGGCAGAGTTTCCCCTTGCTCCATCTCTGTCTGAATGGCAGGGGGTTGGACTTGATGGCCCTTGTGGTCTCTTCCAACTCTATGATTCTATGAAATGATGAATGGTCACCATTATGTGTCCCCTCTCTTTGGGGGAAGTTAGTTGGTGAACTGATATTTCAGTGCTTCACAGCTTCATGCTGGGACTTTGCAAGTCTTATAATTGGTGCTTCAAAGATTAAACCACCCCAAAATATTTTTTTAAATAAAACAGTTGAAGGATGAGCTCAGAGACATGATAAAATGGCACTGAGGAGGAAGTTTGTGGATGGCACAGAAGTACGGAAAACATCATTCATTCATTCATTCATTCATTCATTCATTCATTCATTCATTCATTCATTCATTCATTCATTCATTCATTCATTTATTTAATATACCACCCCATCCCTGAAGGTCTCTGGACGGTGTACAACATAAAATCATATATAAAATCATCAAAATACAACTTCTATAAATAGAATAAAAGCAACAGTTGTTTCCCAAGATCGGCGTCTCACTTAACTCAGTCCTCCTAGAAGGAAGGGGGGTCTTAATGATATTAAAGTAAATAGATCCCACAACGAATGAAGCCATTTTGAAAACATTCTAACCAAAGAATCGTTTTAAAAGGAAATTCACTGAAAATACGGTGAGGCTGAAAATAAAATGTTTTCAGAGCTGGGGTGGGGTGGGGGATGTGAAACTCCATGGAGGAAATGTTTTATTTCCTGCCTCAAAATGTTTTAAAAGGTTTATGTGGAAAGACCCACTGAGTTGCGAGCACTGGAACAGAATTTCACTCCACGTTGCCAAATTCAGTCTGATTGCCCGCAGGATTAGGAGGTCGCTGGTTAATTCTGATGGTATCTGAAGAGGTCTACATTGTTTTAATGTGTATTTTATTTTACTTAATGGCTGTATTTTGTATTTTATTTCGTGCGGCGTGTTTCACCCTGTGCAGGTCTTGAAACATGAATAAACTTTGATTGACTGATTGATTGACACACGCACTATCCAGCTGAGATGATGGCTAGGCAGGGCCGAAAAACACGGTTGGCAAAGAAGCAGAAGAGCTAGCTACAAAGCAGCTAGGAATGAAGAGGCAGAGCATTTCAGCAAGCCCTCAATAGCTTGCAGGTGACAGGTTTTTAAGACTGTGTGGCCGTCCCACGCTTCCTGCTGCACCAGCCAGGGCTGTGATCTTGCCAGAACTTATGTTAGGATCTCATGTTGTGAAGCTGACTCCAGGGATAGAAGGAATTAGGCTACTAATAATCAACCCGCCTGCACATCTTTTTTTTCTGGTTCCTGAGATTTAGAGGTTGATCACAGAGGTCCACTGTGGAGTAGCGGTTAAGAGCAGGTGGATTCTAACCTGGAGAACTAGGTTTGATTCCCCACTCCTCCACCTGAGTGGCAGAAGCTTATCTGGTGAACCAGATGTGTTTCCCCCACTCGTATGTTCCAGCTGAATGACTTTGGGCTAGTCACAGTTCTTCGGAGCTCTCTCAGCCCCACCTACCTCATAAGGTGTCTATTGTGGGGAGAGGAAGGGAAAGGAGTTTATAAGCCACATCATAACCTTTAAGGCCTCGAGTGGTCTCGGACCCTCATACTCAGAGGTGGGATCCAGCAGGTTCTCACAGGTTCCGGAGAGTAGGTTACTAATAATTTGTGTGTGCCGAGAGGGGGTTACTAATTGGTGATTTTGCCACGTGATTTTTGTCTTAGTTACACCCCTCCTCCGCTCCTCAGTTGTAGTGCGCAGAACTTGAAGCAGTCTAGCAGGAGGTGCGTGGCAGCCTGCGCCTGCGTGCATTCGTTTCCCGCCCAAGGACCGGCGCAGTGGCTGCGTCCTTGCCACAGCTTCGCCCAGCAATGCCCTGTCCCCAGAATGCCCGGCCATACCCCCGTCGTGTCCCCCCCAGCCCCATTGGTGCTACGCCACCGTTACTAAAATTTTTGGACACCACCACTGCTCATACTTGAAGGACTGCCTCTCTCCATATTGCCCGACTAGGTCCCTTCTGGGAACCCCTGGCCCAAAGGATGCCTGGCTGGCTTCAACAAGGAACAGGGCTTTTTCAGCCCTGGCCCCAACCTGGCGGAACAAACTCCCCCTGGTGATCAGGGCCCTGCAGGACCTAAACGAGTTCCGCAGGGCCTGCAAGACGGAGCTGTTTCGCCAGGCTTTTTCCATCTAGCCAGCCAGGTTAAATCGTCAGGCTGTATTGTGGCCTCCTATGGGTCAATGTAGGAAGTTGCCATCTTGGTTTTTTTGGGCCTATCGCTGTACTGTTTTTCTATCTTTTTACTGTTTTAATTGTTTTTTAATAGGTGATGCATTTTAATTGTATCTTCTATGGTTGTGGACTGTACGCCGCCCGGAACCCTTCTTGGGAATGGGCAGCCTAGAGATTGTGGAGATGGAGTAGAATGTCTATAAATTGTATTTCATTAAGAAACATTAAGTTTGTACTAACCAAAGCTTTGTAAGACTCAAAATGGGGTTTCTGTATAAGTGACCAGCAGGCCTAAATGTTAGAAGCTTGTCAGTGATTCTGCAGGCAAGCAAAGATAAACATCTTTAAGATCTTGTCACTAAAGGTTAAAACGTGACAGAAGACATATACTTTATAATTTTGTTTTCAGCACTAGTTATATGGGATGCCTAAGGGAAATGAAAGAGATCAGAGTTTAGAAATGAATGTGATTAGTTAAATGGAAAAAGTGTTTTTCTATATATGTTAAATGAACACAGAAATGATAATGAGAGATTCATATTTACTGGTATTTTACTATAATTGTTAGAATCAATGTTTGTATAATCTGTTAAAGTAAAATCATTTCAAACTGGGAAAAGGGAACATAAGAACATAAGAACATAAGAACAAGCCAGCTGGATCAGACCAAAGTCCATCTAGTCCAGCACTCTGCTACTCGCAGTGGCCCACCAGGTGCCTTTGGGAGCTCACATGTAGGAGGTGAAAGCAATGGCCTTCTGCGGCTGTTGCTCCCGATCACCTGGTCTGTTAAGGCATTTGCAATCTCAGATCAAGGAGGATCAAGATTGGTAGCCATAAATCGACTTCTCCTCCATAAATCTGTCCAAGCCTTTTTTAAAGCTATCCAGGTTAGTGGCCATCACCACCTCCTGTGGCAGCATATTCCAAACACCAATCCCACGTTGCGTGAAGAAGTGTTTCCTTTTATTAGTCCTAATTCTTCCCCCCAGCATTTTCAATGAATGCCCCCTGATTCTAGTATTGTGAGAAAGAGAGAAAAATTTCTCTCTGTCAACATTTTCTACCCCATGCATAATTTTGTAGACTTCAATCATATCCCCTCTCAGCCGCCTCCTCTCCAAACTAAAGAGTCCCAAACACTGCAGCCTCTCCTCATAGGGAAGGTGCTCCAGTCCCTCAATCATCTTTGTTGCCCTTCTCTGCACTTTTTCTATCTCCTCAATATCCTTTTTGAGATGCGGCGACCAGAACTGGACACAGTACTCCAAGTGCGGTCGCATCTCACTGCTTTTATATAAGGGCATGACAATCTTTGCAGTTTTATTCTCAATTCCTTTCCTAATGATCCCCAGCATAGAGTTTGCCTTTTTCACAGCTGCCATGCATTGAGTTGACATTCCCATGGAACTATCAACTAAGACGCCTAAATCCCTTTCCTGGTCTGTGACTGATAGCACTGACCCCTGTAGCGTGTATGTGAAGTTTGGATTTTTTTTGCCCCTATGTGCATCACTTTGCATTTTGCTACATTGAACTGCATTTGCCATTTCTGAGGGAAGTTTTATGATCTTAAGGAATGTCAAACCTGCATACCCTGAAGAGTACATACTCTCTCTTCAGGAGCAAACTTGGAAACTAGAAAAGCAAGACAACAAGCTAGTTTTATTGCAGCCATTTGCATATGGGCAGAAGGACGTGAGAAACAGCATGCAGTGTTTGTATAACAGAAGGAATGTGAAACGTAGATTAGAGGCTGTCTTAATGTGACAAGGAGACAGAAACTATCCAATGGGATTTTAAGGTTCATGCTTATAGCACGTGAAAGGGGTATGGATTATGTATGTGAATAAGGGGATGATTGTATGACGTCTGTATTCTTTGTATCTATAAAGACTAAGGTCTTTTCTATGGTGGGTGTGCCTCTTACTTAAGGGGACACCCTGGTCAGATACTTATGCTGTCCTGTAAACTTATCTTCTGTTTCAAACCTGCTTCTTTAGGTATTTTCTATCTTAGTCTTAAACTACTTCAGCTGTGTAGGACCAGAGACACGGTCCTGGCCCCACAAGATCTAAAATAAAATAAAGGTCGAGAAAAGCGGAGTATAAAAATGAACATTCCTTTCCTTTCATTTGAAGGGCCTTATTGCTTCCATTCCTCCTGTTCCATTCCTCCCAGTCAACAGACTCATCCCCGTCTTTGCGTCTTCCCCCTTCCAACCTTCCTCACCCAAGCTTGAATCTCCCTTATGCTCGAGACTTGTGCAATACCATTTTCTGCATAATGAAATCTAGAGTGACATTAATATAAGTGTAATTTTATGGTAGGAATGGGCCTGGCTGATTGTTTCTACCTGCTGTGTCTTGATGATAGACACTGGGACGTCTTTGTCTATGTAATGAAATTTCACCTCTGTAATGGTTCAGATTATCAAATATTCCTCTCGGCTGTCTTGGGGAGGGGTGGGGGAGGACATTACTTATGCCTCTACAAGTGAGGAAAGGGAATCCAGGACCGAGGAAAGAGAGACAAAGAAGGAGTGTGAGAGAGACAGTAACATGAAAAGAGAGCACTCTTTGGCAACAACAGCATGGTTGTCTGTGTTTTCTGGTCATGCTTCAAACCGGGAAGACTGGAATTAGGGCACAGCTGAAATTCCACAGGTAAATATTTTGATGGGGGGGGGAAGGAGTCTTGAAGGTGTAAAATGTTTTCTGAGAGGTTTCCTAACACTTGTTCATTACTCTACACATTTCTCTCTTTGTCGTCTTTCTCAGAAGCTGTGCCATTTATATATACACAGAGAAAGAGAGAGAGAAAGTTATCTGTGGCCCTTTCTGCTCCTGCAGAATAATGCACTCTCAATCCAATTTCAGCGTACTTTGCAGCTGGATTTTACTGTGCGGAATACCAAAATCCACTTGCAAACAATTGTGAAAGTGGATTGAAAGTGCCTTACTCTGCAGTGCGGAAGGGGCCTATGTGGCCCACCCCAGAATCACGTATATTGCCTGCTGACATCATGGTGCTGCACAACCAATCACATTTGGACTATGTCACAGTACCATGAAGCCCAGTCCAATTGAGAACAATGTTTTTGCCGTCACTGTGAATGGGATAATGTTTTTCATTGTTCTGAGAGGCTCAGGAGAAAGGGGGGGGGTATACATATTTTATATAAAAAGAATATGTAATTTTCTGGGACACACCTATACAAAGAAGAAGAAGAAGAAGAAGAAGAAGAAGAAGAAGAAGAAGAAGAAGAAGAAGAAGAAGAAGAAGAAGAAGAAGAAGAAGAAGAAGAAGGAGGAGGAGGAGGAGGAGGAGGAGGAGGAGGAGGAGGACGAGGAGGAGGACGAGGACGAGGACGAGGACGAGGACGAGGACGAGGACGAGGACGAGGAGGAGATGTTGTTGATTATGATGATTTTGGATTTATATCCTGTAAAAAGACTCAAGATGGTTTACAAGCTCCTTTCCCTTCCTCTCCCCACAACAGACACCTTGTGAGGTAGGTGGGGCTGAGAGAGCTCCAAAGAACTGTGACTAGCCCAAGGTCACCCAGAAGAAATGTAGGAGTGAGGAAACAGATCTGCCACTCAGGTGAAGGAGTGGGGAATCAAACCCGGTTCTCCAGATTAGAATCCACCTGCCCTTAACCACTGCATCACGCTGGCTCTCACGAAGGCCCAGAGGATGGGGGACCAGGACTTCTCAAGCAATGGTAAAACGTCCTGTCAAAACTCTTCACGAAACATTCAACTCGGTGTCGTGAACAACTCAAAAAAGTCCCGCAGGGTTGTTGAAAGTTACTTCCAGACTGGTTTGTGCCCTCCACTGTTTTAATATGAAGATGCAAAGCCAAATTGACAGGAAAGGTTTAACGGCCCCTCCTCCCTCCATCTGAGATTGGTGTTGATGCATGGCCGTAAATTTAAAATTATGCTTGTCCCCTTCAAGAAAAGGAGATGGTTATCTCCTGCTGCCTGTAAATCACAGCTGAACCAAGCATACACTGATGAATTAATGGATTCTAGATACAAAAGTCCTCCACTTTATGGGTTTGCTTGCTAGAAGACATAAATAAATCTGCCACTCCTGGATTAAATTAGTTAATATTTATGTAATTATGTATATTGTGGGGGGGGGAAAAAGGGAAGGCGCTATTTCATTTTTTATTTGTTTTTTTTGTTTAGCGTCATTTTTTTGGGGGGGGGGGGAATAATTACCAAAGTTAAAGACAAAAATTACCAGTTTCCTGAATTCAGCAATTCTTCCCAAGATATTTTTCTGGCTGATGGTCTCTCTCTCTTTTTTTTCCAGGCTCGATGTGGATAATTATATTATTAGCTAATTAGTGATAAATGTCAGTAATTTTGTTTTACTGAGAACAATTCAGAAAGGGAATGTATTTTAATAAAGTTCAGACTGCTTAAAACCAAGACGGATGGCATCCGCTCCCTTTCGCCGGGGGGGAGGGGCTGGGGACATCCAGCTCTTCAATTTTACTTCAAGGAGAAAAGAGAGGACCTCAAAGCAAACAAGAGTTTGGATATCCAGCTAGACAGGAAGTAAATCCAGGAATCTAGGGTCGAATCCCCACTACCGTCTTAGCCCGGTTTCAGAACACAAACGACCTCAAACCTGGTTAGTTTGTGTTCTGAAACCTGGCTAAGACAGTAGTGGGGATTCGACTGGGGAGGTCATCCCTCAAACCTGGCTAGTTTGTGTCCTGAAACCTGGCTAAGACAGTAGTGGGATTCAACCTAGATGTGTAGAAGAGTGAGGTTTTGGGGTCTACGTATACACGTAGGGCTGTCAAGCTTTAGATGGAACCTAGAGATCTCTGAATGACCAAGGTCAGTTCTTCTGACCTTGGTTCTTCTAATGGGAGGTTTCTATGACATTGTATCCTGCTGAGGTCTGTCTCCTTTCCAGACACCATTCTTCCCAAGCTCTACCCCCAAAATTTACAAGTATTTTCCAACCAAAGTTGACAAGCTTATATGTTCTTCAGACAGTGTGGTATACTAGTTATACTAATTGGTATACTAATTTGGAGAACTCTTAACACTGGAAACTACGTAGCAAACAGTCCCTGGGGATTCCTTGAGCTACCGATTGCCATTTCCAGGTTGCCAGTGTGGAGTAGTTAAGAGCAGGTGGATTCTAATCTGGAGAACCAGGTTTGATTCCCCACTCCTCCACCTGAGTGGCGGAAGCTTATCTGGTCAAGTGTTCCCGCATTCCTACATTCCTGCTGGGTGACCTTGGGCTAGTCACAGTTTCCACAGAACTCTCTAAGCCCCCACTCCCATCTCCCACAAGTGGGTGTCTGTTGCTGGGGAGAGGAAGTGGAATGGCATCTTGTAGGAGAAGGTGCTTAGATATAAATCCAACCCTGTCCCTCCCTCCCCCCCTCCTCCTCCTCCTCCTTCTTTCTCAGTCCTCATCTCAAGCTATGATGTTTTTCTTCTTCTTCTTCTTCTTCTTCTTCTTCTTCTTCTTCTTCTTCTTCTTCTTCTTCTTCTTCTTCTTCTTCTTCTTCTTCTTCTTCTCCTTCTCCTTCTCCTTCTCCTTCTCCTTCTTCTCCTTCTTCTCCTTCTCCTTCTCCTTCTCCTTCTTCATTGAACTCATTCAAAAATGCAGAGATGACTTTAAATCCAGAGTGGGCTATGAATCCAGAAGGAATTCTCAAGGTTTGGCTAGGCTTCTTCATGAAAGTTTTGAGGTAGGAATGGGATCTCTCCTTGGAGACTGTGCCTCTGGGTTCTAGATGTCTAGGTACCTGCCTCATTCATTCTGAGGCCTATTGCACAGACCCCAGAAAGTGTTTCCCCCTCTTGTTGCCCATTGCTAGGACTCTTGAGGCGTCTAGGAAATTCTCTATGAGCCAAGAATATTTTCGCAGTGCTCATCTCCAGCGATGATGTTTTTAAATGGAAAGTTGGTGTTGAAAACACATTTTCACGCATCCATTCATTCATATGCAAAATTAGTGTCCCACTTCTTTGCCCTTGGAAAAGCCATCGAGGCCATGAACCATTTAAAACATGCACAATAAACTCACATTTGAAAACCATTAAAATCAACTCCGCCTCAAACATTCGTCATTAAAATAATTCAAATCTAGTGCTTAAAATAGAAGAAAAAGAAGAAGAGTTTGGATTTATATCCCCCCTTTCTCTCCTGCAGGAGACTCAAAGGGGCTTACAATCTCCTTGCCCTTCACCCCTCACAACAAACACCCTGTGAGGTAGGTGGGGCTGAGAGAGCTCCGAGAAGCTGTGACTAACCCAAGGTCACCCAGCTGGCATGTGTGGGAGTGTACAGGCTAATCTGAATTCTGCAGATAAGCCTCCACAGCTCAGGTGGCAGAGCTGGGAATCAAACCTGGTTCCTCCAGATTAGATACACGAGCTCTTAACCTCCTACGCCAATGCTGCTCCATAAAAATGCATATAAAACTGAAAAACACCCATTGAAAACAATGGTCAAGAAGGAGAGAATAGGCTTTCCCGCACAGTTCATTTAAAACATCTCAAGGCAGGAAATAAAACATTTCCTCCGTGGAGTTCCACATTGTTTTTGCCCCACCACATTTTATTTGTGGCCTCAAAATGTTTTAAATGAATCCCCTTTCAAAACTGACTTTTAAAAAAAATGTCTTGTTGCTGTATGATCTGTTGAACCTGGGATGTTCTTCATGCCAAATAGAGGCGGAGATCTTTCAAATCCCCTATTTCCTAGTCCCTTTAAAAGGAGATGTCAGGAATTGAACCCGGGAATAACAGAAAGTGCTTTGGAACAAGCCCGCGTGGATGTTTGAAACAGACTTCTGATTTGGTGGTGATATATGTTACCCGTACAGCATAAACAGAACAATGAATTCTTTAAGACCCTGTCTATAAATATGGAGCCTTCCCTTAAAGCAAAGGTTACTGATGGTTAATGTGTATTTTTATTCTCCCTCTAGGGCTGGGGATGCTCTCAAAATGCACATGGCTCTCTGGAGACCTTCTTGTAAGATCTGGCGTGCTTTCTTTCTGTACAGGGTACAGACTGCTAATGCAAAAGGAACAACGGAGAATCACAGACAGAGGAGAAAAAGAGAGGCGGAGAAAGACAGAGATGGGGGGTGTCGGCAAATAAGTATTTCAAAATTGCCAATGAGTGTGCTGTGTTATGGATTCACCTCCCCGCCCCACCTCTGAAAACTTCTTACTTCAAGAAATACAGCCTGGAATGGAGATGAAAAGCTTAAATCACTTTTCAGCCTTCTCCCGTTGTCACCATAGTTAGAAGTTTAGGCTAAGGTGACCAGATGGTCACCTTTGTGAACCAGGACAGGGGGTAGGCGGCCGCGCGTGCGTGCACGGGCGCAGCCGCAGGAGCGCACTGCTTTCTGGGGCTTGTCGTTTCCCACCCTGTGACAGGGCGGGAAATGGCAAGCCCCAGAAGGCCGTGCTCCTGCATCTGCGCGGGGGAGGCTGCTGCACTGCCTTGCGCCCCAGAAGGCAGTGCGGCAGCCTCCCAAAAATCGGGACAATTGAAATAACCCGCGGGATGCGGGACGAATTGTTTGAAGGCGGGACTGTCCCGCCAAAAGTGGGACGTCTGGTCAGCCTGGTTTAGGCCCAGATCCAAATCTTAACCCAACCAAGAATATGTTAACATCAGGAAATTAACTTTCTCTTATGTGTTGGGTTTAGTGATGGGATCGAACATATTTGCCAGCATGGTGTAGTGGTTAAGAGCAGATGGATTCTAATCTGGAGAGCCGGGTTTGATTCCCCACTCCTCCACCTGAGTGGCGGAGGCATATCTGGTGAACCAGATGTGTTTCCTCATGCCTATATTCCTGCTGGGTGACCTTGGGCCAGTCACAGCTCTTCTGAACTCTCTCAGCCCCACCTACTTCACAAGGTGTCTGTTGTTGGGGAAAGGAGCTTGTCAGCCACCTTGAGTCTCCTTAGAGGGGAGAAAGGTGGGATATAAATCCAACCTCTTCCTCCTCCTCTTCTTCATTATACCACAGTGGAGTCATTCCCCTTTCCAAACTTCCCCCTCCTCAGGCTCCGCCCTCAAAATCCCCAGGAATTTCCCAACGCAGAGCTGGTATTTATGGTAGCAACAATTAAAACGGCTGAATGGAACCTCCATGCTTAGAGGCAGCAGTGATGTGAAGCAATGCTAGGGGAGGCTTTTTCCTGCTGGGACACAGGGTTGCCATTTTCTTACTGACCCCAGAAGGCCCTTCTCAAATCATCTCAGCAGAGGGAGAATGAGAAAGACTCATGTCAATGTGGGGCACTTTTAGCATGCCAGTACCCTGACGTGACTTCCCCCATGACTGAAAAGGACATCAGTGCATTGCTGGTAACACTGTAGCGTTTAGTTAAAACTCTATGGTTAAACCATAGAGTTTGGGCTGAATGCTAGAGTGTCGCTTGTGAGGCCCTACTGTCACTTCTGGTCATGCTGAAAAAGACAACTACATGGTGCCAACAACTTTATTATGGTCAAATCCCCACTACCGTCTTAGCCAGGTTTCAGAACACAAACTAGCCAGGTTTGAGGGACGACCTCCCCATTGCTTGCGTGGCAGATTCCGTTTCTGGTGCTCGTTCTCCCTGTTAATCCGCGTTCCGGCAGGACCTGGTTGCAAGTGGCATAGACCCCATTGACACGGTTCAGAGCTGATCCGAGGGGAGGGATGAGGGTTGAAACCCTGACTTGTTTCCCGCCCTGGAGTGTGATGCAGAATTTGGGCAACCAATCAGTACTGCAATGCACACGCAGCCTTTCCTTGGTTTCCTTTCTGCTTTTGCGATCGGCCGGCAGAAGGGGACACAAACATTAAACAGTCAAATGCGTAACTTTGAATCGTTAAATGTTAAACTTTTACACGCTGTTTTTTTTTTGACGTTTCAGCAGTGGGAAAAGGTTTTGCCCCATCAAGGCACGCCAGCCAATCAGGTAAGACCGGCAGAGCGAGCTAGCCTGGTAGTGGGGATTGCTAAGAGTTCTGCAACCGGGTGTGTCTGCTGTGTGCTTGCTGCAATGGGGAGGGAGAAACTCCGATGAAGAGGACACGGTTTCACAATGAACAGGTTTGGATCTGCGTGCAAATTTTAAGTGGGGATTCGACCTATGTTGCCAGCTATGGCATTATGTTGCCAGCAAAGTGGTCTTCTACTGGTTCTTGACCTTGTACTGGCATGTGGTTGGTAATAGTATGAAATAGTAGTGGAAGAGAGTTTTTTTGTTTTTATGGTATCTAGAAAGCGCATTTCTCTCTTGAAAGCACCTCTCTCTGGAAAGCTCATTTCTCTGGGAGGATATCCATAGTATTTTTTTTTTAAAGTCCATAACTCTTCTAATCTATAGTAAATAAATCTTGTAGCTTAATTGCTCTGGAAAAATCCCACCTTTCAACCACTGATCAGCTTTTGATGATTTATTTAAAGAAAAGAATAAAGCCCCAAAGATGGTTTTACATCCATAATAAAAGATAGCTCTTTGTTCTTTTACTAGCACCACCAGAAAATAAAACAGCACTTTTGGAAAGGAATGTGAATTGATGCCAACATCTGGAGTCTCTCTAATACTCAATGTATTTAAGATACTAAAATATTATCACTGTTAACATTTAGGAACCCCTTTCAAGCACTTTAGGAGTTTGCATATATTATAACAGTAATCCCAACACTACTCCTGCAAGGTGGGTTAGTATTACTGTTGCTATTATTAGGCCATTATTATTATTATTACTATTTACTACTAGAGCTGTTATTTCATATCTCAGAGTCACAATGTTCCCTTGCAAGTGGGAATATTTAATGAATATCTTATTGACGACACTACCTTCAAACAAGGGACGTGGGGGTGTTTGAATCTTATGGTATCATATTTTCGCAGCATGTTACAAACTATACTTGACATACAAGTAGTAAATGCATAGATTTTGAAAAGTCAAACTGGGTATATATTGACATGAAAATCTAAATGTGGCGTAAGAGGTTAAGCAGTGGCATAAGAGGTTAAAAGCTCGTGTATCTAATCTGGAGGAACCAGGTTTGATTCCCAGCTCTGCCGCCTGAGCTGTGGAGGCTTATCTGGGGAATTCAGATTAGCCTGTGCACTCCCACACACGCCAGCTGGGTGACCTTGGGTGTGTCACAGTTCTTTGGAGTTCTCTTAGCCCCACCAACCTCACAGGGTGTTTGTTGTGAGGGGGGATGGGCAAGGAGATTGTAAGCCCCTTTGAGTCTCCTGCAGGAGAGAAAGGAGGGATATAAATCCAAACTCTTCTTCTTCTTCTAAATTTCAAAACTTGGGATTTTTTCAAAAGTGTTGCTTGAACAGTCCTTATAGTGAAAGAATTGAAATTATCATCATGAAGTCAACATTTCATTTACTAAAAGGATGTTTTAACTCTCAAAAGTTTGTACCTTGAAGCTGTTGTTGGCAGAGGTGTCGCACCAATGGGCCCGGGCACGTGGAATGGTAGGAGTGGTAGGGGGCATGGAATTCCAGGGGCGTTCCGGGGTGGGATGGGGGCAGACTGCGCTGTGGCAGGGGTGCAGGGCGCGCGCATGCCCTGGGTGGAGTTTCCCCTCATTCCGTCCCTGGTTGTTGGTCTCTAAGGCATTACAGGACTCAAGTCGAACAGGAAGAAAAAGAAGAGGAGGAGTTGTTTGAATTTATACCCTGCTTTTCTCAACCACAAGGAGTCCCAAAGTGACTAACAATCACCTTCTCTTCCTAATCTGGAGGAACCGGGTTTGATTCCCAGCTCTGCCGCATGAGCTGTGGAGGCTTATCTGGGGAATTCAGATTAGCTTGTACACTCCCACACACGCTAGCTGGGTGACCTTGGGCTAGTCACAGCTTTTCAGAGGTCTCTCAGCCTCACCTACCTCCCAGGGTGTTTGTTGTGAGGGGGGAAGGGCAAGGAGATTGTAAGCCCCTTTGAGTCTCCTAAAGGAGAGAAAGGGGGGATATAAATCCAAACTCCTCCTCCTCCTCCTCCTCTTCTTCTTCTTCTTCTTCTTCTTAGAATAGAATATTTCAAAATGGCGCCGACGAGGGCTGCCTCGGTGGGATGCTCTCAAATGGCTTCTGCATTTTCTACTTTTTCCTGCAATTTATTAGATCTATATGACAATCATTAAGTGTTGTACTTTATGATTCTTGACAAATGTATTTTTCTTTTATGTACATTGAGAGCATATGCACCGGAGACAAATTCCTTGTGTGTCCAATCACACTTGGCCAATAAAGATTCTTTTCATTTCATTCTATCTTTATCTTTATTCTATTCTATTCTATTCTATTCCCCCCCCCCCCCCCCCCCCCCCCCCCCCCCCCCCCTCCCCCCCCCCCCCCCCCCCCCCCCCCCCCCCCCCCCCCCCCCACCCCCCCCCCCCCCCCCCCCCCCCCCCCCCTCCCCCCCCCCCCCCCACCCCCCCCCCCCCCCACCCCACCCCCCCCCCACCCCCCCCCGCCCCCACCCCCCCCCCCCCCCTCACCCTCCCCCCCCCACCCCCCCCCCCCCCCAACCCCCCCTCCCCCCACCACCCCCCCCCCCCACCCCCCCCCCCCCCCACCCCCCCCCCCCCCCACCCCCCCCCCCCCCCACCCCCCCCCCCCCCCACCCCCCCCCCCCCCCACCCCCCCCCCCCCCCACCCCCCCCCCCCCCCACCCCCCCCCCCCCCCACCCCCCCCCCCCCCCACCCCCCCCCCCCCCCACCCCCCCCCCCCCCCACCCCCCCCCCCCCCCACCCCCCCCCCCCCCCACCCCCCCCCCCCCCCACCCCCCCCCCCCCCCACCCCCCCCCCCCCCCACCCCCCCCCCCCCCCACCCCCCCCCCCCCCCACCCCCCCCCCCCCCCACCCCCCCCCCCCCCCACCCCCCCCCCCCCCCACCCCCCCCCCCCCCCACCCCCCCCCCCCCCCACCCCCCCCCCCCCCCACCCCCCCCCCCCCCCACCCCCCCCCCCCCCCACCCCCCCCCCCCCCCACCCCCCCCCCCCCCCACCCCCCCCCCCCCCCACCCCCCCCCCCCCCCACCCCCCCCCCCCCCCACCCCCCCCCCCCCCCACCCCCCCCCCCCCCCACCCCCCCCCCCCCCCACCCCCCCCCCCCCCCACCCCCCCCCCCCCCCACCCCCCCCCCCCCCCACCCCCCCCCCCCCCCACCCCCCCCCCCCCCCACCCCCCCCCCCCCCCACCCCCCCCCCCCCCCACCCCCCCCCCCCCCCACCCCCCCCCCCCCCCACCCCCCCCCCCCCCCACCCCCCCCCCCCCCCACCCCCCCCCCCCCCCACCCCCCCCCCCCCCCACCCCCCCCCCCCCCCACCCCCCCCCCCCCCCACCCCCCCCCCCCCCCACCCCCCCCCCCCCCCACCCCCCCCCCCCCCCACCCCCCCCCCCCCCCACCCCCCCCCCCCCCCACCCCCCCCCCCCCCCACCCCCCCCCCCCCCCACCCCCCCCCCCCCCCACCCCCCCCCCCCCCCACCCCCCCCCCCCCCCACCCCCCCCCCCCCCCACCCCCCCCCCCCCCCACCCCCCCCCCCCCCCACCCCCCCCCCCCCCCACCCCCCCCCCCCCCCACCCCCCCCCCCCCCCACCCCCCCCCCCCCCCACCCCCCCCCCCCCCCACCCCCCCCCCCCCCCACCCCCCCCCCCCCCCACCCCCCCCCCCCCCCACCCCCCCCCCCCCCCACCCCCCCCCCCCCCCACCCCCCCCCCCCCCCACCCCCCCCCCCCCCCACCCCCCCCCCCCCCCACCCCCCCCCCCCCCCACCCCCCCCCCCCCCCACCCCCCCCCCCCCCCACCCCCCCCCCCCCCCACCCCCCCCCCCCCCCACCCCCCCCCCCCCCCACCCCCCCCCCCCCCCACCCCCCCCCCCCCCCACCCCCCCCCCCCCCCACCCCCCCCCCCCCCCACCCCCCCCCCCCCCCACCCCCCCCCCCCCCCACCCCCCCCCCCCCCCACCCCCCCCCCCCCCCACCCCCCCCCCCCCCCACCCCCCCCCCCCCCCACCCCCCCCCCCCCCCACCCCCCCCCCCCCCCACCCCCCCCCCCCCCCACCCCCCCCCCCCCCCACCCCCCCCCCCCCCCACCCCCCCCCCCCCCCACCCCCCCCCCCCCCCACCCCCCCCCCCCCCCACCCCCCCCCCCCCCCACCCCCCCCCCCCCCCACCCCCCCCCCCCCCCACCCCCCCCCCCCCCCACCCCCCCCCCCCCCCACCCCCCCCCCCCCCCACCCCCCCCCCCCCCCACCCCCCCCCCCCCCCACCCCCCCCCCCCCCCACCCCCCCCCCCCCCCACCCCCCCCCCCCCCCACCCCCCCCCCCCCCCACCCCCCCCCCCCCCCACCCCCCCCCCCCCCCACCCCCCCCCCCCCCCACCCCCCCCCCCCCCCACCCCCCCCCCCCCCCACCCCCCCCCCCCCCCACCCCCCCCCCCCCCCACCCCCCCCCCCCCCCACCCCCCCCCCCCCCCACCCCCCCCCCCCCCCACCCCCCCCCCCCCCCACCCCCCCCCCCCCCCACCCCCCCCCCCCCCCACCCCCCCCCCCCCCCACCCCCCCCCCCCCCCACCCCCCCCCCCCCCCACCCCCCCCCCCCCCCACCCCCCCCCCCCCCCACCCCCCCCCCCCCCCACCCCCCCCCCCCCCCACCCCCCCCCCCCCCCACCCCCCCCCCCCCCCACCCCCCCCCCCCCCCACCCCCCCCCCCCCCCACCCCCCCCCCCCCCCACCCCCCCCCCCCCCCACCCCCCCCCCCCCCCACCCCCCCCCCCCCCCACCCCCCCCCCCCCCCACCCCCCCCCCCCCCCACCCCCCCCCCCCCCCACCCCCCCCCCCCCCCACCCCCCCCCCCCCCCACCCCCCCCCCCCCCCACCCCCCCCCCCCCCCACCCCCCCCCCCCCCCACCCCCCCCCCCCCCCACCCCCCCCCCCCCCCACCCCCCCCCCCCCCCACCCCCCCCCCCCCCCACCCCCCCCCCCCCCCACCCCCCCCCCCCCCCACCCCCCCCCCCCCCCACCCCCCCCCCCCCCCACCCCCCCCCCCCCCCACCCCCCCCCCCCCCCACCCCCCCCCCCCCCCACCCCCCCCCCCCCCCACCCCCCCCCCCCCCCACCCCCCCCCCCCCCCACCCCCCCCCCCCCCCACCCCCCCCCCCCCCCACCCCCCCCCCCCCCCACCCCCCCCCCCCCCCACCCCCCCCCCCCCCCACCCCCCCCCCCCCCCACCCCCCCCCCCCCCCACCCCCCCCCCCCCCCACCCCCCCCCCCCCCCACCCCCCCCCCCCCCCACCCCCCCCCCCCCCCACCCCCCCCCCCCCCCACCCCCCCCCCCCCCCACCCCCCCCCCCCCCCACCCCCCCCCCCCCCCACCCCCCCCCCCCCCCACCCCCCCCCCCCCCCACCCCCCCCCCCCCCCACCCCCCCCCCCCCCCACCCCCCCCCCCCCCCACCCCCCCCCCCCCCCACCCCCCCCCCCCCCCACCCCCCCCCCCCCCCACCCCCCCCCCCCCCCACCCCCCCCCCCCCCCACCCCCCCCCCCCCCCACCCCCCCCCCCCCCCACCCCCCCCCCCCCCCACCCCCCCCCCCCCCCACCCCCCCCCCCCCCCACCCCCCCCCCCCCCCACCCCCCCCCCCCCCCACCCCCCCCCCCCCCCACCCCCCCCCCCCCCCACCCCCCCCCCCCCCCACCCCCCCCCCCCCCCACCCCCCCCCCCCCCCACCCCCCCCCCCCCCCACCCCCCCCCCCCCCCACCCCCCCCCCCCCCCACCCCCCCCCCCCCCCACCCCCCCCCCCCCCCACCCCCCCCCCCCCCCACCCCCCCCCCCCCCCACCCCCCCCCCCCCCCACCCCCCCCCCCCCCCACCCCCCCCCCCCCCCACCCCCCCCCCCCCCCACCCCCCCCCCCCCCCACCCCCCCCCCCCCCCACCCCCCCCCCCCCCCACCCCCCCCCCCCCCCACCCCCCCCCCCCCCCACCCCCCCCCCCCCCCACCCCCCCCCCCCCCCACCCCCCCCCCCCCCCACCCCCCCCCCCCCCCACCCCCCCCCCCCCCCACCCCCCCCCCCCCCCACCCCCCCCCCCCCCCACCCCCCCCCCCCCCCACCCCCCCCCCCCCCCACCCCCCCCCCCCCCCACCCCCCCCCCCCCCCACCCCCCCCCCCCCCCACCCCCCCCCCCCCCCACCCCCCCCCCCCCCCACCCCCCCCCCCCCCCACCCCCCCCCCCCCCCACCCCCCCCCCCCCCCACCCCCCCCCCCCCCCACCCCCCCCCCCCCCCACCCCCCCCCCCCCCCACCCCCCCCCCCCCCCACCCCCCCCCCCCCCCACCCCCCCCCCCCCCCACCCCCCCCCCCCCCCACCCCCCCCCCCCCCCACCCCCCCCCCCCCCCACCCCCCCCCCCCCCCACCCCCCCCCCCCCCCACCCCCCCCCCCCCCCACCCCCCCCCCCCCCCACCCCCCCCCCCCCCCACCCCCCCCCCCCCCCACCCCCCCCCCCCCCCACCCCCCCCCCCCCCCACCCCCCCCCCCCCCCACCCCCCCCCCCCCCCACCCCCCCCCCCCCCCACCCCCCCCCCCCCCCACCCCCCCCCCCCCCCACCCCCCCCCCCCCCCACCCCCCCCCCCCCCCACCCCCCCCCCCCCCCACCCCCCCCCCCCCCCACCCCCCCCCCCCCCCACCCCCCCCCCCCCCCACCCCCCCCCCCCCCCACCCCCCCCCCCCCCCACCCCCCCCCCCCCCCACCCCCCCCCCCCCCCACCCCCCCCCCCCCCCACCCCCCCCCCCCCCCACCCCCCCCCCCCCCCACCCCCCCCCCCCCCCACCCCCCCCCCCCCCCACCCCCCCCCCCCCCCACCCCCCCCCCCCCCCACCCCCCCCCCCCCCCACCCCCCCCCCCCCCCACCCCCCCCCCCCCCCACCCCCCCCCCCCCCCACCCCCCCCCCCCCCCACCCCCCCCCCCCCCCACCCCCCCCCCCCCCCACCCCCCCCCCCCCCCACCCCCCCCCCCCCCCACCCCCCCCCCCCCCCACCCCCCCCCCCCCCCACCCCCCCCCCCCCCCACCCCCCCCCCCCCCCACCCCCCCCCCCCCCCACCCCCCCCCCCCCCCACCCCCCCCCCCCCCCACCCCCCCCCCCCCCCACCCCCCCCCCCCCCCACCCCCCCCCCCCCCCACCCCCCCCCCCCCCCACCCCCCCCCCCCCCCCCCCCCCCCCCCCCCCCCCCCCCCCCCCCCCCCCCCCCCCCCCCCCCCACGCCCCCCCCCCCCCCCACCCCCCCCCCCCCCCCCAATTTTTTGCACCAGGTCATTTCTAAATCATCATCCCATTATAGAAAATGCCCCAACTCACAAATCTGAACACAGCAACGGTGAAACACACAGGTTCTTTGATAGAGACTGGTGAGATAAAAGGTATGAAAGGCTGAGAATTAATGAATTGCAGTACCTGAAAGGGATTAACCCGGTTCAGGGAGTTACATTATTAGTCGCAATTGCAATATGGAACCTTCATGTTCAAAGGCAGTATGCCTCTCGGGGAGGTGAGGGCGTGGAGATGGAAAAGTGGACCCAACTAGTAACTCCCTCTCGGCACACACAAATAAATAGTAACCAACTCTCGGGAGCTGGTGAGAACCTGCTGGATTCCACCTCTGATTTATACCCCACTTTTCTCTCCTGTAAGGAGATTCAAGGTGGCTTACAAGCTCCTTTCCCTTCCTCTCTTCACAACAGACACCTTGTGAGGTAGGTGGGGCTGAGGGAGTTTGGAGAGAACTGTGATTAGCCCAAGGTCACCCAGCAGGAATGTAAGAGTGCGGAAACACATCTGATTCACCAGATAAGCCTCCACCACTCAGGTGGAGGAGTGGGGAATCAAACCCTGTTCTCCAGATTAGAATCCACCTGCTCTTAACAGCTACACCACGTTGTAAGTGGACTAAAATGCCATTCAGTCAACCTTTCAAAGAGCAGACCAACCTAACTTTATTCCAATTAATTAAAACAAATTCCACAAACAAAATCGCTGCAGTCTTCTTTGGTCACAAGACGGCCTTCCGACATGGAGAAGGAAGGCCCAACGTTGCAGAAAAGTCGACTCTGTACGCTCCTGTTGGAAACACAGGGCGGAAAAGGAGGGCAGGAGAAAAATTCTGGCACGAACCGACGACAGAGATTGTCGTGGGCGCGAGACGAGGCAATCTCTGATTGTATTGCCCGAAGTAATCCATTTTCACAGCCATATGAAGATGGACATCTGTCATTGTCAAAAGAGCCGTTTGTTCTCGTTAAGGTTTGAAAGCTTGCAATAATATATCCGAAAAGCCAGGTTTGTTTCCAAGGCAAGATCGAACTCGAGGAGGGGGAAGGCGGGGGAGAGAGGGCTTTTGTCTTCCCTTTGGGGATATATGGAGGAAAGAGAATTACCACCGAGGCTTGCCAGAGTGAAGTTCGCCTGCCCTGAAGTAAAAACGGCTTGTCCTCTAGGACCTGTGTTGTCTGAGAGGCTCTTTAAGCTATTATTTATGGCTTCATTGTATGCTTTATGCTTACGGACCTGGCAGTAAATAAACACGCTCAGGAAGAAAACTCTTCTTAATGTGGAGTGGATGAGATTGAATGTGACTGTTCTAGACCGGTACGAGAAGCAGTGGCCCATTAAATGAATGTGCATGGTTACTTCTTAATGGTGTCACCAGGTAATCCGTTGCTGAAAAATACCAAATTATCATAATATATTCTTGTTCGGACCAGAGACACCAAATTGGCACGAGGCCAGAGAGCCCCCGGGCGCCTCAAAACATCAAGAATCAATCTGTTCAGCCGTTTCTGCCCTCAATTCAGGGGTTGTTCCTTTAATCCCCCGCCCTTGTCTCCGTGGGACGAAACCATCCATCAACGGTCGTGAATTAATTCTTTCAGTTTCTATTAATGTCTGCTAAGATCTATAGGATAGCTGTAAAACTCGCGGCCCTACAGATGTTATGGACTACAGTTCCCATCATTTTGAAGTCTCTCATAGGATGGAAAGTGGGGGCGTCATCTTATTCACCATGCTGAGAAGTTTGCCCTAATGATTACATGTAAGTCAGTCCTATAGACCACAAGTGTCAAACTCACGGACCCCCAGATGTTATGAACTACAGTTCCCATCATCCACTGCAGCATCATGCTGGTAGGGAATGCTGGGAACTGTAGTCCATAACATCTGGAGGGCCACGAGTTTGACACTTGTGGTCTACAGGACTGACTTACCTGTAATCAGTAGGGCAAACTTCTCAGCATGGCGAATAAGATGACACCCCCACTTTCCATCCTAAGAGAGACTTCAAAATATCAGAGGTTCAATTCCTCATTATTACAGGTCAGATCCTATCACCTCTAGCTAAAAGGACCGGATGGTAGGTGAAGTGACAGGACACACATAGGTAGTTGTCTGATACTGAATCACAACCTTTGGCCATCAAAGGCAGTATTGTCTACTCGGCTTGCAGCTGCTCCCCCAATATTCAAGAAAGATATTGACAAGCTGGAATAGGTCCAGAGGAGGGCAACCAGAATGGCAAAAAGGCATGATACCTCTCTGAAGTCTTTCCCCTTCCTCAAACCCCACCCATGTCAGCTCCACCCCACCAAAAATCACCAGGTATTTCCCAGCAACCCTATTCCAGCGCTGTTTAGAATGATATAATCAAATATAAAACTCGTGATGAAATTATTTGCGTCTCTCCTGTCACACAGTCATAAAAACATGGAATCATAGAGCTGGAAGAGACCACAAAAGCCATCCAATCTAACTCCAAGCCATGCAGAAATACACAGTCAAAACACTCCTGAGAGATGGCCATTCAGCCTCTGTTTAAAAACCTCCGAAGAAGTAAACTCCAACACACTCCAAGGCAGGATATTCCACTGTCAAATAGCCCTGACTGTCAGGAAGTTCTTCCTCATGTTTAAGTGAAATCTCTTTTTCTTGCACTTTGAATCCATTACTCCTTGTCTTAATCTCTGGTCCAACAGAAAACAAGCTTGCTTCATCTTCAACATGGCATCCCTTCAAATATCTAAACATGGCTATCATGTCACCCCTTAATTTTCTCTTCTTCAGACTAAACATACCCAGTTTCCTAAGCTGCTCCTCATGGGGCATGAAATCCAGACATTTGACCATTTCAGTTGCCCTCTTCTGGACCCATTCCAGGTTGTCAAAGCAGCAGTGGCATAGGAGGTTAAGAGCTCGTGTATCTAATCTGGAGGAACCGGGTTTGATTCCCAGCTCTGCCACCTGAGCTGTGGAGGCTTATCTAGGGAATTCAGATTAGCCTGTACACTCCCACACTCGCCAGCTGGGTGACCTTGGGCTAGTCACAGCTTCTTGGAGCTCTCTCAGCCCCACCCACCTCACTGGGTGTTTGTTGTGAGGGGGGAAGGGCAAGGAGATTGTAAGCCCCTTTGAGTCTCCTGCAGGAGAGAAAGGGGGGATATAAATCCAAACTCTTCTTCTTCTTCTTGACTTGTGGTGCCCATTAAGTCGAATTTTAATATATCTAGTAACACCACTATAAACAAAAATGTAGATTTATCGCCATATGCCTAAGTTGTTTCAGGATATTACGGCAGTAGTACTTGGTTTCTTACCCACCTGAGCCCTATTTATTTTTCCATGTATTTATTTCAATACCCCTTGCTACTTGGCAAGGACTTTTTATGAGCGGTTACCTTAGGGAGAGTAGCATTTTGTTTATAGCAGTGTGACTGTATTGCATACGGTACTCTGATTATGATTATGGCCCCATTCCAGTAGGTATCAATCCAAGGAATGTGTAAGTAAGGTGATGAAATTAGTTCTCTTTGACTTAAGCCCACAATGCCAGGTTACCCGATATGTCAGGTAACTTTCTGACCAGGCTGGAGGTTGCCACTGCTGCTCAGTAGAGCAGTGGTATAAAAATCCTGTGACGTCACTTCCTGTTTTAAAGCCAGAAGTTGCACCAAAGTGTAACAGGATGCTCTTGTCATTTCCCATATTTCAAGGCCTTGTGCAATGTTGTGGGAACACTTTGGGGAATGGAATTGTCATGCCCCCAGAGACACCCTCACTATTTTCCTTATTTAAGCCTCAGTTGTACCCTTAATGAGAATGGGTTTAGTTGCCTTTTGTACAGCATTCTGTGGGAGGGAACCTTAGTTAGACCCTGGCCCTTTAAGAAGCTCTATAGCACTATAGCATTCTTATTGGTTAGCAGTTCCCGTTTTACAGTCTGTTTTCATTGAGGTGGCTGGGAAAGGCTGGAGACAGCAATATCTCAGATGCTTAAGGTGTTAGAGATCTGTAGAACTCAGAGTTAGCAAGTTCCAATAGAATTGGAAGCAAACAAGAGTCCAGTTAAAGGACACCAGGAAAACTCAGAAGAAGAAGCAAGCAGCACAGATGTCCTTGGAAGCAGTTAAGGAAAATTTGGTGTCTGCAAGTTCTTCAAACCATCTCCAATCGTTTCCAGCATTGCGAGTATTCATTTTTAGTTCGACTTAATGGGAAGAGTCAGAGTCCTAACCTTTCAGTATCATCAAACCGTTTTTGAACTGTTACTTATTTGTCTCTGGGCCTTACACTCTGTTCTGGCCAAATGCAAGGCACATGATTTTAGTTTGCTTGGGGGACAGAACAGAAATGTTGCGCCATCATGCAAGACTGATTTCCGTAGACCCCATTCCCAACTCCTCCCAGGAGTTGCCAACTGGCCCTTACATTCCCTGTCAGTCTGATTTTTCTTCCAATCTACTTCCAGTGCACTTTGCAGCTGTTGTTTTACTGTGCGGAATAGCAAAATCCACTTGCAAACAATCGTGGAAGTGGATTCAAAGTGCATTCTTCTGCACGTGCGGAAGGGGCCTCGGTCTCCTGGCTTTTTATTGTGCAAGGCCCTGTTGCTCTCATCCACCTGCACGGAGAGATATCAGTTCAGAACTTTACATAAATGTGTTTTGTTAATTGCGAGGTTAAAAAAAAGTCCTTGCTTAGATTGGAGAGGCAGAAAGAACAGAGAACTTTGTCCCCTCTGTTTGTAATTTGTGACATCTCTCACCTATCTATCCATTTGTAAAGGGAATGAGGTACCCTGCCATCTTTTTTTTCCCTGCCCAACATTTCTGGTTGCTAAGCAGTCCCTTGGTTGCTAAGTAGGAGTAGGAGCACTTAAATTGCTGTATTCTCCCCTCCCCTTCCTGCACCAGATTTTTTTTTAGAAATTGCAGATCTTGTTTAATCAATCTGTAAATTCATGCTTTTGATGTATTTTTCCTAAGAGCAATATTTTGATCATTCTTAATGATACTTAATGAAGTCACCACATGATTTCTGATTGTACCTAATTAAAGCTTGTGACTCGCATTTCAATGTTGCCATCATATGGTTGGAGGCCTATCTGACGGAAAACTTCACAAGGGCCCCCAACGAAATTAAGCAAGTGTGTCAAATGGATGAGCTCTTTACCGTATCAGCTGGAAATGCGTGTTTTAAATTAGATCCAGGTCAAAAAGTGGCTCTGAAACTGAAAAAAAAAGGAAAAAAGAAACCCTGACATTGCATACTTTGGAAGTTTTGCTTGGGAGGAAAACTAAAGAGAAAATCCAGTTTAAAGGGGGGGGGGAGAGAATTACCAGTGAATTCCATCCAATGAGGAATTCTGACATGGTAAAATTTCCCCCTGGTTTAAGTTTTTCAAAAAGGCCATGACAGAACTCCATGTTTTGATCGGGCGCCTTTCTTTAAATTTTGCTTGCTCTTAACTTTGTTATTTAAATTTTAAGTAACTGCTGCTATTGGAATTTGTTCTAATGGGGTTAAGTCTTAGTTATGTATTTTATGTGCTGTTATTGGAAACAGTTGTATTGTGAGCCACCTCGAGCCCTTTGGGGGTGAGGCGGCCTATACTTCTAATTAATAACAACAACAATAACAATATGAGCAATCTCAGAGTAGCTCTCACATCAATTAGATTTCAGACTATGCCTTTTTAGCTAGTTGCAGAGCTCAAACTCCAATGGTCTCTTGTCCTTGTATTTGTGGAGATCCAGGATCTGAGGATCTACCTTATTATGTTCTATAGAAATTCTAATTTCTGTTCTAAATTAGAAGAAGAACAAGAAGAACAACAAGAAGAAGAACAAGAACAACAAGAAGAACAACAAGACTTTGAATTTATATCCCCCTTTCCTTACAGGAGAGAAAGGGGGGATATAAATTCAAACTCTTCTTCTCAAAGGTTACAATGTCCTGTCCCTCCCCCCCCCTCCCCACACAACAAACACCCTGTGAGATGGGTGGTGTTATCAGGGTAACAGTATGACTATCTTTCTCAAAGTAGCAATAGGGAAATAACTCAGCTTGGCAGTGTTTTGGGGAGAGCAACTCAGCTTGGCTTTTGGGGGAAGAAACAACATAGCTTGGCAATGCAAGAGGAGGCTAGGTGGGGATCTTTGAGACTATGTATACGGGGAAATTGGCAAGGAGCGTTCCGCAGTGTAACACAAGGAGTCCAAATTAATGTTTGAAATGTTTACATAAATTTGGTTTCAAGCACACATACAGGAAGATATGGAGGCACATACACACAAGTTCCTAGAGATATAAAAAGGTGAGAAAAATAGGTTTTGATGATAGAAAGGGATTTGAGAGGTAGCAGGGTGATACGTTACCTAACGGTTCCAATTCAGCAGACAAAGTAGAAGGCAGGGACTCTATGCCAGCACAGAGATCCCGTAGAAGGACGATATCGTGTCTCACACCAACTTGACCAAGGGAGGTTCAGGTTAGAAATGAGCAATGAGCTTAAGGTGAGCCGGACTTTTATAGGGTGGATTGCTACTTTGGCGGGAAAAGAGACCCTTTGCATTAGGTTTCATTTCTTGCATCTGTGCTGGGTTGCAGGGCTGAGCTAATTAGCAGCTCTATCTATTGTCCTAACCCAGGGGATTGGTAGCCAATTATTCTCTAAATTACATTAGAAACACCTTGAATAGGTGGCCGGCAGAGTGAGTCTATTGTAATTTAGCTGAGGCAGTGAGATTAAATCAGGGATGGGAGTACTTAGGATTTTTTAGGAACAGCTGAAGGGGAGGGAGGTTGCAGCATCTCAATTCAAGGGATAGTTCACATTTACAACTCTATCAACTGTAGCTCTGGCTTGGGTGTGGACAGTAAGGAGCAAATGAGTAGATTTATTTTCTACTGACTGCTATTTCTTAGGCTTGCTGTTAGCCCATTTTATCCTGCGCCACACCATATATAAGAACATAAGAACTAGCCTGCTGGATCAGACCAGAGTCCATCTAGTCCAGCACTCTGCTACTTGCAGTGGCCCACCAGGTGCCTTTGGGAGCTCACGTGCAGGATGTGAAAGCAATGGCCTTCTGCTGCTGCTGCTGCTGCTCCTGAGCCCCTGGTCTGCTAAGGCATTTGCAATCTGAGATCAAGGAGGATCAAGGTTGATAGCCATAGATCGACTTCTCCTCCATAAATCTGTCCAAGCCCTTTTTAAAGCTGTATATCTGTTAACATTAATATATCAGAAATATATCTCACATATACATTCTATCCATAAATATCCCAGCGTGGATGCATGTTTTAAGATGTGGGGAGGAAGGGGAGCATAACAGTGGGGCTGAGAAGCTCCGAAGAACTGTGACTAGCCCAAGGTTACCCAGCTGGCATGTGTTGGAGTGCACAAACTAATCTGGTTTAAAGCCTTGAATGGTCCATAGCTTCAGGACTATGTCTCCTCTTATTGCCCACAGAGGGCTCTCTGCTCTTCTGGAGGTAACCTTCTGGTGGTCCCTGGTGCCAAGGACATTTGGTTGACCTCAACCAGGGCATAACTCCCTCCCAGCTGAAACCTGGGCCCTGAAGGCCATCTGACTGGCCTCCCAATTGTGACCTCCTCCTCCTCCATTCTGATAGTTAAGGACTCTTTATGCAAATGGGACTGGAATGATAAATGTCTTTTAGGCTACGTAGAGGTCCTATGGAAATGTATTTATTCGCCATCAATATTGTCATCGTGTTTTCAAATCTAATTTTAATTATTGTATTAATTGTCCTGATCAATGTCATTAAATCATGTGTGTGTGTTTTTAAGATGTCCTGAGCTAGGCCCTGGGTGGGTCATATAATTTATATTAAATAAAAATCTATTTAAAAATCTTGCTGCTTTTTTAACAAATATTCATTCAGTGACTTGGAGAAGCTCCCCCCCTTCTTTCTGATAATGAGCTTCTTGTTTCTTACAAAATGTTACTTTTGCCATGGCAGCTAAGAAGGATCAAGCCAGAATTGTACCTAATTTGTACCAGAATTGTACCAGAATTGTACCAAAGGAACAGCAGTGGCGTAGTGGCTAAGAGCAGGTGCACTCTTATCTGGAGGAACCGGGTTTGATTCCCAGCTCTGCCACTTGAGTTGTGGAGGCTTATCTGGGGAATTCATAAGAACATAAGAACATAAGAACAAGCCAGCTGGATCAGACCAAAGTCCATCTAGTCCAGCTCTCTGCTACTCGCAGTGGCCCACCAGGTGCCTTTGGGAGCTCACCTGCAGGAGGTGAAAGCAAATGGCTCTGCTGCGGCAGTTTGTTGCTCCTAACGATCACCTGGTCTGTTAAGGCATTTGCAATTCTCAGATCAAGGAGGTGATCAAGATTGGTAGCCCATACATTGACTTCCTCCTCCATAAATCTGTCCAAGCCCCTTTTAAAGCTATCCAGGTTAGTGGCCATCACCACCTCCTGTGGCAGCATATTCCAAACACCAATCACACGTTGTGTGAAGAAGTGTTTCCTTTTATTAGTCCTAATTCTTCCCCCCAGCATTTTCAATGAATGCCCCCTGGTTCTAGTATTGTGAGAAAGAGAGAAACATTTCTCTCTGTCAACATTTTCTACCCCATGCATAATTTTTGTAGACTCTCAATCCCATATTCCCCCCTCAGCCGCCTCCTCTCCAAACTAAGAGAGTCCCCAAACGCTGCAGCTACCTCTCCCCTCTCATAGGGAAGGTGCTCCAGTCCCTCAATCATCCCTTGTTGCCCTTCTCTGCATCCTTTTTTCTATCTCCTCAAATATCTTTTTTTTTTTGAGATCACGGCGACCAGAACTGGGACACAGTGCACTCCAAGAATGCTTGGTCGCACCACTGCTTTATATAAGGGCATGACAATCTTTGCAGTTTTATTATCAATTCCTTTCCTAATTATCCCCAGCATAGAGTTTGCCTTTTTTACAGCTGCCATGCATTGAGTTGACATTCCCATGGAACTATCAACTAAGACGCCTAAATCCCTTTCCTGGTCTGTGACTGATAGCACTGACCCCGATTAGCCTGTGCACTCCCACACACGCCAGCTGGGTGACCTTGGGCTAGTCACAGCTTTTCGGAGCTCTCTCAGCCCCACCCACCTCACAGGGTGTTTGTTGTGAGGGGGGAAGGGCAAGGAGATTGTAAGCCCCTTTGAGTCTCCTGCAGGAGAGAAAGGGGGGATATAAATCCAAACTCTTCTTCTTCTAATATGG
Organism: Sphaerodactylus townsendi; assembly: GCF_021028975.2. Classification (NCBI taxonomy): domain Eukaryota; kingdom Metazoa; phylum Chordata; class Lepidosauria; order Squamata; family Sphaerodactylidae; genus Sphaerodactylus; species Sphaerodactylus townsendi. Next base: position 6,641,832 of record NC_059431.1, on the reverse strand, counting down.
GCAATGCGTATATTTGATTATAAAATGTGTTTTTGTATCTGAATGTATCTGTTCTGAAGTCATTTTTTTCTTTAAAAATATTGGTGGTCACTGTGTCCATTTCATTGTAATGGCCTTTGGGCATAGATGACAAACTGTTTGGAGCTCAGCATATCATAGTGGCTAAGAGCCGGTGGACTCTAATCTGGAGAACTAGATTTGATCCCCCACTCCTTCACTTGAGTGGTGGACTCTTACATGGTGAGGTGGATTTATTTCCTCCTCAGCATGAAGCCTGTTGGGTGACCTTGGGCTAGTCACAGTTCTCTCAGAACTCTCTTACCTACCTCACAAGGTGTCTGTTGTGGGGAGAGGAAGGGAAAAGAGCTTGTAAGCCACCTGCAATGCTTCTCGCTGCAATTCTCTATACCTCGCGTAGCGGTTGCTTCAAAAATGTTATTCCCCTCCCAAATTAGAAGAAGAAGAAGAAGAGTTTAGATTTATACCCCACATTTCCCTTCTGTAAGGAGACTCCATGTGGCTTAAAAGCTCCTTTCCCTTCCTCTCACCACAGCAGACACCTTGTGAGGTAGGTGGGGCTGAGAGTTAAAGAACTATGACTTGATATATTGTCGAAGGCTTTCACGGCCGGAATCACTGGGGTGCTGTGTGGTTTCTGGGCTGTATGGCCGTGTTCTAGCAGCATTCTCTCCTGACATTTTGCCTGCATCTGTGGCTGGCATCTTCAGAGGATCTGATAGTTGGAAAGGAAAGCAAGTGAAATATATATACCTGTGAGTAAAGGTCAATAGGTGAGGGCATGTGAATAGGAGTGGCCTGGCAACTGACTAACAATGAAGTGTAGCATGTAAGTAACAATGGAGATAACAAGGTCAAGGTGAAGATGCCAGCCACAGATGCAGGCGAAATGTCAGGAGAGAATGCTGCTAGAACACGGCCATACAGCCCGTAAACCACACAGCACCCCAACGGTTTCGGAGTCCCCTGGCCATCTAGGGGACCCACTTTTTTGTTCTGATTCCCCCTCCTTGGGAGGGTTTAATTTGGGTTTGCTGACGCCATTTTATTGAATCTACCGCTGTGTTTTAAATCTAAATTGTTTTAACTTAATGGGGTTCTGTTGTATATATTATATGTAGAATTTGTGTTGTGAACCGCCCAGAGCCCTCTGGGGGTTGGGCGGTATAAATAAATAAATAAGTAAGTAAATAAATAAATAAATAAATAAATAAATAAATAAATAAATAAATAAATACCTATGACTTCCCAAGGTCATCCAGCAGGAATGTAGGAGTGCGGAAACACACCTGGTTCACCAGATAAGCCTCCGCCACTCGGGTGGAGACGTGGGGAATCAAACCCGGTTCTCCCGATTTTACTTCACCTGTTCTTAACCACTACATCACACTGACTGTCATCAGACAAGGGTCCGATTAAGTATAAGACAAGTTTCGTATATGGAGCTATGGGGAACATGTCCTATACCATAAGAATGGTCCAGAGACGGAGGCCCTGATACCCGGAGATTTCACACCGACTGTACAGTTTCAAACTTTCGGGTGTTTGTCAAAGCCGTCCTCCCGACTCCGCGCCCCCTCCTCCTATGCTCTCCGGAGCACAGCCACGGCGGCAGCTAATGACAATCATTGTCGCAGGCAGAGGACCCAGCAGGAGCCTGGAAAAAAAATAAATCTATTACTCCTGACAAAAAAATAAGCCACACAGCTAAGCTGTCGGACGCGTTAATGTCTCAATCGGCTGTATCCCCGACAGAATTCTGAATTTCAATTAGGAAAACAAAAGGCAGCGCAGAGGGAAAGAGTAGACCGGGTGGTGTCGAGAAAGGTTTTTTTTCTTAAAGCGGAGGACGACCGTTTCCTCAGGCCTGCGCCTCCATTTTGATTGGTGTGGGCGGATGACTCCGGCCTGCGCAGCAGAGATGAGAATCATTTACTCCTTGGTAATGGGCTCCGAGTTTGGCAGGAAGGGAGTTAACTAGGACATAGGTGTCAAACTTGCGGGCCTACAGATGTTATGGACTACGGTTCCCATCATCCCCTTCCAGCATGATGCTGGTAGGGGATGATGGGAACTGTAGTCCATAAGGAGGGCCACGAGTTTGACACCTATGAACTAGGACAGTGATGGCGAACCTTTTCGAGACTGAGTGCCCGAATTGCAACCCAAAACACTCTTATTTATCACAGTGCCCACACGTCAATTTAACCTGAATACTGAGGCTTTAGTTTAGAAAAAACGGTTGGTTCTGAGGCACGCAATACTCAGGAGTAAGCTTGGTGAAGTAACCGTGCAACGCTTCAAATAGGTGAATCACGATCCTAGGAGGGTTTACTCAGAAGCAAGCCCCCTTGTCAGCAGCCGAGCTTACTCCCAGGTAAAGGATCATGCCCAGGCCAGCCTAGATGTGTGTGTGTGTGTGTGTGTGTGTGTGTGTGTGTGTGTGTGTGTGTGTGAGAGAGAGAGAGAGAGAGAGAGAGATTTTCCACCCCCCTTCCACATGATGAACTCTGTGCGTGAGTGCCCACGGAGAGGCCTCTGAGTGCCACCTCTGGCACCAGTGCCATAGGTTCGCCACCACTGAACTAGGAGATGGACTTGTAGCAAAACCTCCTCCGAACAGCTCTGCTTTTAGAGACAGAATGACTCGTCCCCTGTCCCTTGTTTCCCTCACAGAAAGGAAATTTGCATCACCCAAAGGGAAAGAAGAAAGGATTTTGAATCGTTATCCTGCTGCATAGAAGAGTAGAAGAAGGAGAGTTTGGATTTATATGAGACTCAAGGAAGCCTACAAGCCTACAAGCCTTTCCCTTCCTCTCCCCACAACAGACACCTTGTGAAGTAGGTGGGGCTGAGAGAGAGTTCTGAAGAATTGGGACTAGCCCAAGGTCACCCGGCAGGAATGTAGGAGTCGGGAAACACATCTGGTTCACCAGATAAGCCTCCGCCACTCAGGTGGAGTGGGGAATCAAACCTGGTTCTCCAGATTAGAATCCACCTGCTCTTAACCACTATACTACGCTGCCTCTCAAAACCCAGTGTTTTTATGAAGGATTACTCACCCCAAGGAACAAAATTCCTGAGAGGGAACTCTGTTCTATAGCAAGAGGGGGAAACAGAGAAGTCCAACTTTTATTGCATCCAACCTGGCCTTTGTTTTTATCCCTATATTTCCATGTTGAATGCCAGATACTCAACTAGCACATGAAGAGAGGTGACATTCTTATGATGACCCCATAGGGCCATGGTGGTGAACCTTTGGCACTCCAGATGTTATGGACTACAATTCCCATCAGCCCCTGCCAGCATGGCCAATTGGAGGCCATTGCAGGCTTCACATGGAGGTGTGGGGAATCAAACCTGGTTTTCCAGTTTGGAGTCCTCCACTCTTAGTAAATAAGACCACAACTACTGTTACACTCTGGCTATAACTAATTTTTCAATTACGTGTATCTATATACATGAGTTTATATCACTGTTCATATTTTTTATATTTCATTAGCTATAAATACAATCATTTCTTGTCAACACCATCCAACAGGTAGGTTCAACTGATTTTTAACAATTATAACAAATAGATTCAGGGTCATCCATATTAGTTCAGGTAAGGATTTAGTTCATACTCTCCCGTCAGTTCAACATCCATAAGGTAGGTATTCAATCAATGCGAAAACATATATACACATAGGGTGCTGTGTGGTTTCTGGGCTGTATGGCCGTGTTCTAGCAGCATTCTCTCCTGACGTTTCACCTGCATCTGTGGCTGGCGTCTTCAGAGAATCTGATTTGGTGGCATCTTCAGAGGATCTGATTTGGAACCCAGTGATTCCAGCCGTGAAAGCCTTTGACAATATATACACATAAATATATATTCAGTCCATCTTGATTCATCAACTTTTGATATAAATCCACTCAGGTAAGTATTCTATACGTATGCAATCATGAGTCCAAAATTGTGCACAGGCATAAGTCCAAATTCTTTTAAACACAAGGAGGAAAACGCATTGCGCCTAATCCACGTTTTTCGATGGCTTCATCAGCCTCACAGGTTGTCCTACACTCTTAACCGCTACGTCACACTGGCTGTGCATCCAGTAGGACTTTACGTGCCTACAAAAAGACACACACACCAGCCAACCAAATATCATCTTCCCTGCGTTACTCTGTGGGCGGAGGCAGAGAGACCCAATTGGCTCTGCAGAACAGCCTGAGGCATCAATAAATGTTCTTGCTCTGGTCCCAGCCAGCAGATTGCCATTTGAATTGGCTTGGTCTAGTGGCGGGGAAAAAGATCAGCCTGGCGCTGATCTTTGAGGTTTCCCCCCTCCGCCCCCTGCCCCCCCGCTCCAATGACTGCATTGACTTTACCAGCCATCCAAAGGCCCCGTGGAGTCTTGCCTTCAGGCATGGCCATTTGGACAATGTTTGGGGGCTTGGGATGTAATTCGCCCATCTGCTGCAATTGGCCTGAAGCATTTCATAATCATGATGGATTTCCTCCCTCTTTCCAATGAACTGAGAGGCATCCAGATGAAATTGGTCAGCCCACAACCAGGGCTTAAAACAGAGGCAAAGGGAGCAGAAGACACAATTGAGAGGCATAAATGAAGCACTGGCAGACAAAGGTGAGTAGTTCAACTTTTCAGCTCCGTCAGCAGTATCTAAAATGATTACCCAAGGTCTTGAGCTAATTCCTGAGAGCCAGTGTGATGGTGGTTGAATCCCCACTTGAAATTTGCACGCAGATCCAAACCTGTTCATTGTGGAACTGTGTCCTCTTCATCAGAGTTTCTCCCTCCCCACCGCAGCGAGCACACAGTGGACATACCCAGTTGCAGAACTCTTAGCAATCCCCACTACCAGGCTAGCTAGCTTCACTGGTCTCCCCTGATTGGCTGGCGTGCCTTGATGGGGCGGGATCTTTTCCCACTGCGGAAACGTACATTGTAGGGGTGTGATCAAAAAAGCCAGCGTGTAAAAGTTTAACGTTTTACTGTTTAACTGTGCAAACAGTCAGTCGTTACCCGTGTAAACCATGAATGATTCAAAGGTACGCGTTTGACTGTTCAATGTTTGCATCCCCTTCTGCTGGCCGATCGCAAAAGCAGAAAGGAAACCAAGGAAAGGCTGCTTGTGCATCGCAGTGCTGATTGGTTGCCCAAATTCTGCATCACACTCCAGGGCGGGAAACGAGTCAAGGTTTCAACCCTCATCCCTCTCCTTGGATCAGCTCTGAACTGTGTTAATGGGGTCTATGCCACTTGCAACCAGGTCCTGCCAAAACGCGGATTAATGGGGAGAATGAGCGCCAGAAATGGAATCTGCCACGCAAGCAATGGCAAGGTTATTCCGCAAACCTGGTTAGTTTGTGTTCTGAAACCTGGCTAAGACGGTAGTGGGGATTCGGCCGTAGTGGTTAAGAGTGGTGGACTCAGATCTGAAGAACCATGTTTGATTCCCCACTCTTCCACATGAGCAGCAGACTCTTATCTTTTGAACAGGATTGTTTCCCTGCTCCTGCACATGAAGCCAGCTGGGTAACCTTGAGCCAGCCAATGTTCTTCAGAAGTCTTTCAGCCCCATCTACCTCACGAGGCATCTGTTGTGGGTAGAGGAAGGGAAAGAAGTTTATAAGCTGTCTTGAGACTCCTCATGGTTGATAAATGTGGGATAAATAAATTCAAACTCTTCCATTTTTTCCAGCTCTCGTCCCTATCAGCTCTTATGTATGTATGTATGTATGTATGTATGTATGTATGTATGTATGTATGTATGTATGTATGTATGTATGTATGTATGTATTCATTCATTCATTCATTCATTCATTCATTCATTCATTCATTCATTCATTCATTCATTTATTTGATTTCTACACCTCCCCATCCTCGAAGGGCTCTGGGCGGTGTACAGCATAAAAATTCATACAATTCATACAATGTTAATAATCGCTAAAATACACTAAAATTCCATCTAAACAGCGGTTAATGCGATCAGATCATTAAATAATGAAAAGTTAAATAAGTTAAATAAGAGGCGTCCAGAAAACCCACCTTCAAAATCTTCCCCCAAAAGGGAGAGCAGCGGGCCCCTCAATATGAGGGTTACCCTGATGTAAACAGTACAGGGAGCAAGGAGGGGCACTCTTGAAAGTCAAAGTGGGGTGAATTTGTTCACAGGGTCACTCATAACAAAAAGAAGGGGAAAAGCCATCAACACGGTTGCCAGGACCGTAACCTTCCTGTCCTGACCCGTCTACAGTGGCTTCAAGTTTGTTTCCAGACACAATTCAAGGTGACCTTCAAAGCCAGGTATGATTTGGAACCTGAAGGACAGGGACGTGGCTGGGCATTCCAGGGGCGGGGCATTCCTGGGCGGGACATTCCTGGGTGGGGCTGTGGCAAGGACGCAGCCGCTGCGCCTGTCCTTGGGCAGGAAATGAATGCACGCAGACGCAGGCTGCCATGCACACCGGTGCACCTCCTGCTAGACTGCTTCAAGTTCTGTGTGCTACTGCTGAGAGGAGGGGCGTAACTAAGGCAAAAATCACGTGGCAAAATCACCAATTAGTAACCCCCTCTCGGCACACACAAATAATTAGTAACCTACTCTCGGGAACCTGTGAGAACCTGCTGGATCCCACCTCTGCGTATTTTCCACATTTGGAGGACCATAGCCACTTTAAAACTTCCGATACAGGCACGGACTGAACGTGACCATTCAAATTTGCATATTGAAATTTAAAAATCACAACTGCATAGCAATATATTTATTTTATTTATTTGTATGTATTATAAGTTACGCAACTGCTTACATGCATTGCACTTGAGGTGATGGTTTCAGGGTATATAAAGGTATATATTATCATTTGTTGATAATACAGCCAGTAGCAGCTAAGTTTGCAACGTTTCTTTCTTTCGGCCTCCTTAATGCCTCCAAAGATGCCAGCAATAGATGCCGGTGAAAGGTTAAGAGCAAAAATTTCCAGACCATGGCCACACAGCCTGGGGAAACCCACAACAGTCTGTTTTTGTAATAGTTTGAACGATGGTGTTTGCGAGGGGGAGTTGATTTTAATGATTTTATCATGTGATTCTATCGTGTCTGTTTTCAAGTGTTAGCCACCTTGGCGACCCCTTGCAAGGATAGAAAGACGATATGCCAGTGATGGAGAACCTTTGGCACTCCAGATGTTATGGACTACAATTCCCATCAGCCCCTACAATTGGCCATGCTGGCAGGGGCTGATGGGAATTGTAGTCCATAACATCTGGAGTGCCAAAGGTTCGCCACCACGGCAATATACACATTTGGTAAATAAAATAAATAATAAATATGGAAGAATTGAGAGAAGTTCCGCACTTCCTTCCTTCCTTCACTGCTCATCCATTTATTCCAGGACCTTAGGTAGGCATGGGGAATATTACTTACCAGTGCTATGAATTCTGCATGCAACCTCACCGCTAGGACTGAATCCACGTCCTCTATAACTGGGAAGTTTTTTTTCCGACAAATGATACTTGAAGCTCCCATAACCCTGTCTGTAAAATAAAGTGGTTTGAGATAATCCTGAATGCATCAGGAATCTCCGGCCTAAGTAAATAACACCTGTCAGCGGTCCACTCCCGTGGCATTAAGACAGCCAATGAGCAATGTCACAGGGCTGAATTAAAAGGAAATGCGAACAACACACCACCTGAGGTAAAATATACCATAAAAGATGTCATAAGTGGAAATAAAAGTGGAGGGCAATGCCGTAAAAGCAGGATACTCGCCGGAATAATCTGTGCAGCAAGACTATAATCTTGTTCTGTTACAAAGGTGCCCTCTTGGACGGCTCCATCCCTCTCCTGTCACTCACACAAACACACGGCGGCACATTTATTTATTTATTTCCATTATTTACAGTCCACCTTTTTCACTGAGACTCAATGAGGAGGAGGAGGAAGAGGAGGAGAGCGTAGAGTTATACTCTGCTTGGCTCCACTGTAAGGAGTCTCAAAGTGGCAAACAAACTCCTTTCCGGGGTGCTGTGTGGTTTCCAGGCTGTATGGCGGTGTTCTAGCAGCATTCTCTCCTGACGTTTCGCCTGCATCTGTGGCTGGCATCTTCAGAGGATCTGATGGTAGGAATGGAAAGCACTTGGAGTATATATACTGTGAGGTCAAAAGGTGAGGCCATCTGAATAGAGTAGCCTGGCATGTGAGTCACAGAGAAGTCTGTAGCATGGGAGTAACAATGAAGATAGCAAAGTCAATAGGTGAATGAATCTGAATAGAAGTATCCTGGTCTTTGTTCCCTTTGATTGCTATAGTCTATAGTTGTCTTGTGTTTGTGTGGAGCTGATCAGTCACTGTCTTGATTCTAGAGTTTTTCAACACTGGCAGCCAAATTCTGTTCATTTTCATGGTTTCTTCCTTCCTGTTGAAATTGTCCATGTGCTTGTGAATTTCAATGGCTTCTCTGTGTAGTCTGATGTAGTGGTTGTCAGAGTGGTCCAGAATTTATGTGTTTTCAAATAATATTCTGTGTCCAGGTTGGTTTGTCAAGTGTTCTGCTATTGCTGATTTTTCTGGCTGAAATAGTCTGCAGTGCCTTTCGTGTTCTTTAATTCATGTCTGAGTGCTGCGTTTGGTGGTTCCTATGTAAACTTGCCCACAGCTGACGATGCCAGCCACAGATGCAGGCGAAACGTCTGGAGAGAATGTTGCTAGAACACGGCCATACAACCCGGAAACCACACGGCACCCCAGTGATTCTGGCCGTGAAAGCTGTCGACAATAAACTCCTTTCCTTCCTCTCCCCGCAACCCTTGTGAGGTAGGTGGGGATGAGAGAATAAAACCAGAAGTTCCTACCATAGGGTTTCAGTAATTCCTAGAACTGTCTTCTTCCCTTCCTCGAAACCCCTACAAATGCTGCAAAGTCACCATAAATCAACTGCACACCACCACACACCTGTACGTTGATGAAGGCCTGCAGAAAGGCGAAAAGGCAAGGTGGCAAATAGGCTGAGGGGCAGAAAGGGAGGTATACATAAAAGTCAGGACAGCACGTTGACAGCTTTCAGCTTTCAGATCTCCATTGTTTGGAGATCAGACATACCAATCTCTCCTGAGTGCTGCACAAAGCTCCTGTTCCCCTCTATACTTTGGGGTCACACCCCCGAAATCTAGCCCTGCTGTATATTTAGAACAGCTTGTTAATTATAAGTGCAGGTGGGTCATGACAAGAGCAAGGTGCAACTCATTCCCCTCTGTCTTCAAGGTCGTTTCCTTAACATCCCACAAAGTGAGCGTCATTGTCAGTACTGTCCCAACGCTATGGACTCAATCCCTCATATCCTGCTTTCCAGTTCGGGGTATAATGATATTGGAACCCATTTGGGAGCTTTACTACCTCTAGAATTTATGTTTCTCTCAGACAAACTAAAAATGTCTAAGCTATTGAACAGCCCTAATGTAGAAATTTCTGAAGCAGTTGCTACATTTTTAATCCGTGTTCTACATGATATATAACAATGATCCTGTTTTTGTACTTGGAATGTATGGTACTTCTGGTTTATGCCTAATAAAGGTTTTTGGATTGGATTGGATTGGATTGGAGATCAGACATGATTCCAAGAGATCTTGTGGCCCCGTCTAGCACTTGGCAACCCTATGGTAGATCCGGCACCTCAGTCAGGCAGCAATACTTCCTTGTGTGAGATATCACACACTTTAGTTTGGAGAGGACTCTTTAGTTTGGAGAGGAGACGTCTGAGGGGGAATATGACTGAAGTCTATAAAATTATGCACGGGGTAGAAAATGTTGACAGAGAGACATTTTTCTCGCTTTCTCACAATACTAGAACCAGGGGGCATTCATTGAAAATGCTGGGGGGAAGAATTAGGACTAATAAGAGGAAACACTTCTTCACGCAACGTGTGATTGGTGTTTGGAATATGCTGCCACAGGAGGTGGTGATGGCCACTAACCTGGATAGCTTTAAAAGGGGCTTGGACAGATTTATGGAGGAGAAGTCGATCTATGGCTACCAGTCTTGATCCTCTTTGATCTGAGATTGCAAATGCCTTAGCAGCCCAGGTGCTCGGGAGCAACAGCCGCAGAAGGCCCTTGCTTTCACATCCTGCACGTGAGCTCCCAAAGGCACCTGGTGGGCCACTGCGAGTAGCAGAAAGCTGGACTAGATGGACTCCGGTCTGATCCAGCTGGCTTGTTCTTATGTTCTTATGTTCTTTTTGGAAGCTGGATTCTTGTACAACTCTCTGTCCCCCTCTATAGACCAGAAATTCTTTTGGCTCCATGTCAGAGCAGAAGAGAAGGTCCAGAATCAATTATTCGTTGTCCCCACAGAGCCAGGTCTGTGACCAGGGCTGCCCAATGCCTCTACACGCTATTCCATTTGTCAAGCAATTTAAAATGGAAAAAAGAAGTAACTACAGGAAGCCCATCTGGAGTGGTGGCAGGCAAGGGACGAGCGTGCGGAATGAGATCTCGCTCTCTTTCTCTCTCCCTTGCCCTCACACACTGTTTCGTAGGCCCAAGGTCCAGACACCGAGGCAAACTGTTTCAGACCTTCCTCCTCATTAACTTATGAGCCTCTTTAAAGACAGAAGTCCAGGCTGTGCCAGGCGTATGCCGAGGTCGTAATGAAGACAAATGTCCACTTGGAGCTGAGTTCAGACCATGGAATTCATTTCGCGCTGGATCTTTTATTGCCATCTAATTAGAGTGACATTTGGTCAGTCTCGTTAGATCAGGATTCAAATCAGAGCCCCCGGAGGTGAGCGTTCAATAAATCCTCTCCTCCAGAGTTGGTAGTTATTTTTTAACCATTGCATTTTATGAAACCTCCCATCCCCATCCCCCCTGTCTTATTTTTTTTGGTTAACGCTTCCACTATTTTACAGCGCGGCCCTCCGAGAAGGATATTGACGACTTCTGCAAATATCACTTGTATTTTTTAATTGTTTAAGGTTCACTTTGTTGGTCTGTCGATTCCGGAGCTGAGGATTAAGGGAAGAGCTTTGGGCCAGGCTATGAGAAAGGCAGGGGGATTTTTCCAAAGAAAAATGGTAAGGAATCATGGAGCCGCGTTCTACTTAAAAGGCAGATGATTGGCACCATTGAATTTGATTTCCCTCTCCTCCACATGAAGCCTGTTGGGTGACCTTTGGCTAGTCAAAATTCGCTCAAAACTCCCTCAACCCCACCTACCTCACAAGGTGTCTTTTACAAAGAAGGGAAAAGAAGTTTGTAAGCTGCTTTGAGACTCCTTACAGGAGAGACAGGTGGGTTTAAATCCAAACTCCTCCTCCTCATCATCATCTTCTTCTTCAGCTCAACTATGAAAAAATGAATTATGAGGTGCTCTGACTCACTGTTTCCCAATTTTCTCTTGAGATGAGCTGAATTCACACAATTCACAGCGTATGGATTTAAAATCCATCTGTCATAATTTTATCCTGTTCTTCCTCTAACAAGCTCAGGAAAGCGAACACAGTTCTTCCTTTGTCTCATTTTTACCACAATCCTGGGAAGTAAATTCGGCTAACAATGGACAGCTCTGGGTGGGGAAATGTGTGGGGATTTTGGGGAGGGGGTGGAAACTGGGAAAGACAGGGTTTGGACTTTAGCATACCCGAGCATGGCATGATGTCCCACTTTGGGCATGACCAGAGGCACCCTTGTTATGAAGATTGTCCAAACTGATTGACATTTACTCCCTTGGAAACCACATCCCTGTGCTACATCTGAAAATAGTATGGCGTGCCCCATCAACCAGATAGGTGAACTGTGTGAAAACAGTCCTGGTTTACATGGTGAGACAGGTGACCTTTGATATCTTGTGTATCTATCATATCAAGATCTTGTTGGCATTTACGCACTTTGTCATGTTGGTGAGCTAGTGTAACCCCCATGTTCAGAATGGGTTGACCCAGTAAGGGGTGGAGACTCAAAGCAGCAGAAGGCTGCAGAGCTCATGTAGTTTGGAGGAGACAAGGCTACCAGACTCCGACCTTGGTTTGTATAAGCCCTTAACACCTTGTTAAGGTAACTGCAATGTTGTTGGGAACTACTGGGAAGGTAGTTGTTTGTTTTTGCTATGTTGTAAATGTTGGAGTTTATTGTTTCAGGGTTTCTTTTTGTGGTTGTAATGGGTGAGAGTTCTCCTGGAAACCTTCATCATGTTGAATCCTGTTCACCAAGCCCTTGGAGTCTTCAGGAGCCAACCCACTTGCAAAGAAGAATTGGACTTGGCAGTATCAGTAGACTGTAACTAGAAGGACTTGAAAATGCAACCTGAACAGGACCTTGAAGTGTGATGTCAAATGCAGATGTTATATGTTATATGTTACGAAAGTAAACCATTTTGTTTTTAAAATTTGTTGTTGCAAACTCATTCCAAGTTTCCCTCACAGAACCCACAGATAGAGGTTACACTAGAACCAGAAGTAATGGGTTCAAGGTGAAGAAAAGAGATTCCACCTAAACATCAGGAAAAACTTCCTGTCAGGGCTGTTCAATAGTGGAATGCACTACCTCAGAGTGTGGTGGAGTCTCCTTCTTTGCAGGTTTTTAAACAGAGGCTGGATGACCATCTGACATGAGTGTTTTGATTGCGTTTTCCGGCATTGCAGAGGGTTGGACTTGATGGCCCTTGGCGTCTCTTCCAAATCTATGATTCTATAATTGGGGCTATGAGGATCCCCACTATTATTTTAGCCTCCTGAAAACGAGAGTTCCCATAGGAGACTCCGCCGCAGGAAGAATCCCCACATTCCTGCCGAAATTTGTCCGTAGGTAAAAATTTAATGGTGGCTCTGAAATTCCACTTGAGGCAGAAATGAAATGGCCAAACCGTGGCTTCCAGCCTTCCCCATGCTTTAAATCAATCATTTAGCATGTTATTCCCCTTATCAGTTATTTGTTCTGCTGACTTATGGGAGAAACAGAAATTGGTGTAACAAATTTGCCCTTTGAACAGCTTTATTATTGCATTATGCCTTTATGGGGTTGGCAACGTAATTGCACAAAACGACGTTGTAAATCCCCGCCCGAAACGATTGTCCCTCTTCGGCCTAACCCCTGATGTCTAGAGGACACACACATTTCCCCTTGCTCCCTATTACCACGATCTGCTCCGTGTTCTCCTCTGTGCATCAGAGGACAAATCAAACAGGACAAAGATGAACCGATCGGGATGGGGATGTGTGAGCGGGAGAGACGTTGGGTTTTTTTTTTTTGAAAAGAAGCCAACAGACTCCTCAAGCAAAACCAACTACCGGCAAAACATTTTGCTCGCAACAAAGGTTGAATCAAAACCCTATTCCCCTAGCATATGAATTAGAAGAACAATTGTGTGATTATGATGGGGAAAAAAAGAGAGCATTACATTTTATGTTCTGCTATAATTGGTATTTATGACAATTTATGTAAACAGTAATGAAGCCTATGTGATTTTTGCGGGGAAATTGCATTATGACGCCAATGATCGTTACTGTTAATTTTCCTGAAGATGATGGCAATCAGCAGGCATAGTTTCATTGTAAATAGGTTAATTTAAAATTCAAACACTGCTGGTATTTCAAAATGAGTTCACATTTGATTTCTGAAAGTCAAGGGTGTCAGGGGTGGGGGGTAGGGGTGGGGGGATTGAATATGTTCCCCTAATTTGCATCAGACACTACATGACAAACAACGAAAGAGGGGGAGATAAAGTTTGGTTCGTAAGGTGAGGTGAAGACTGGCGACTGCAAAGAGAGCTGGGTTGCCTCCGGGCTTGGCAGAATCAGAACAAGTCAGCCAGTAGATAGAGGAAACCTAGGATCCAGGCAAGGTCAAACAACTGAAGCCCAATAAGGGTGGATTCTGTGGAAAAGTCAAGGTTATCTGTGGTTGGTTCAAGTTATCTGGGGTTGGTGGGATAAGACTGGGAAACAGCTGAGGAGAAAAAGGAAAGGAGATGAGCAGCAGAAGGCCCTTGCTTTCACATCCTGCAGGTGAGCTCCCAAAGGCACCTGATTTGTTGGAGCCACTCTGAAGTAGCAGAGGTACTGGACTAAATGGACTATGGTCACAGTCCAGCAGGCTAGTTCTGCCTGTTCTTATGTTCCTTTCCCTTCCCTTCCTTTCCCTTCCTTCCTTCCTTCCTCCCTTCCCTTCCTTTCCCTTCCCTTCCTTCCTTCCTTCCTTCCTTCCTTCCTTCCTTCCTTCCTTCCTTCCTTCCTTCCTTCCTTCCTTCCTTCCTTCCTTCCTTCCTTCCTTCTCCTCCTCTTCCCTCCTTCCTTCCTTCCTTCCTTCCTTCCTTCCTTCCTTCCTTCCTTCCTTCCTTCCTTCCTTCCTTCCTTCCTTCCTTCCTTCCTTCCTTCCTTCCTTCCTTCCTTCCTTCCTTCCTTCCTTCCTTCCTTCCTTCCGTCCTTCCTTCCTTCCTTCCTTCCTTCCTTCCTTCCTTGGCTGTCAACTTGCAGCCAATTCATGGAAACTCCACAGGATTTTCAAGGCAAGAGACTTTCAGTGGTGGTTTGCTGTTGCCTGCGTCTGCAATACAGGTCTTAAATAAAAATGATTTTTTAAGTGAATGGAAGGAATCTAGTCTAGTTTCAGTGAAAAGGCCCCATTAGATCCACATTCTCAGAATCTGAAGGCTGGGCTTCAAGGCATTGTACAGAAATGGGACTGTGGTACTTTAAACACAAAATGCAAACTTACAACTCTGCTGTGGGCATGTTGCCACCAAAGTGCATTGGGTTTTGAGTTTAGTGTTAACCCCTCAACCATTTTGAGACATGCAGATTCCCACACGACCACCCTCACCTTACATGTCTGCCATTCCCCTGCACAGAAGTTTTCTTAATGCACTCCCATGGCCTTCATTTCATTTGGAACAGGAGCCATTGTAAGTGATACATTTTGCCATAAAATAGATGGAGAATGAGAGAGCGTGGAAGCCAGCTCCGTCAAACAATGGCATTGCCACCTTCTACATACCTTTCATGCAAGGTTGCTTTCAAGGACGACATTAACAACTTGTTCGCAATCTAATGACACATTTAGATTAGAGCGTGCAATGTACATCGCTGTTTCCCCCCCTCCCTCCCTGCTGTTCGTTGCCAGATAAGATGTCTGATAGGAATATCTCCAGTAACCTTTCACAATTCATTTGTTTTTTGGGGGAGAGAAGTAAAATAATAAAATGCCATATGAATTAAGAATTATATTTCTGATAATATCAAGTGAAGACAATTTTCCGTATCCCGTACGCAAGCGTTTCCCATAATAAATGATCTGTTCATTAACGGGGGGGGGGGGGGGCCAGGAAGAAGTGGTTATTTATTTATTTCCCTCCGGTAACATCTAGCATTGTCTGACGAGAAATGGTACATCTCGTGAAAGCCTGCCAGAAAGATGACACCAGAAATGAAAGAAAACCATATGGGGGGTGGGGGGTGGGGGGGTGGTATCATATTAATCATCTGATCATCCTTGTTGCTCTTCTCTGTACCCACTTTATTCTGCCCACATCCTTTTTGAAGTGAGGCCTCAAGAATTGCACAAAATACTCCAGATGAGGCCTGACCAATGCAGTGTAGTGTAAATCAGTTTTATGATGTTTGGTGTTTCCTTTGATTTGTTCCAACCACTAGGCGGACCACTCCAGAGACCTTGAGGACACCAGTTTTGGTTCCGGGAATTTCAGTGGTGGATCTGGGGTGGATGGCAACTGGGAAGAAGAAGAAGAAGAAGAAGAAGAAGAAGAAGAAGAAGAAGAAGAAGAAGAAGAAGAAGAAGAAGAAGAAGAAGAAGAAGAAGAAGAAGAAGAAGAAGAAGAAGAAGAAGAAGAAGAAGAAGAAGAAGGCATTTATTCTTTTTCAAAAGAATAAATGGCAGCCAGCATGTACAAGCACAAGTCAAGTTTTCAAGAGAGAGAAAGAAGACCAATTGTGCCATGACAGAAGGAGTCGGCAGATTTTATTTCAACTGGATATCAGTGTCTATGTGAATACTAAAAATATAAATGATGGCGTAAGTACCTCAAAAGACTAGGACCATGGGTCAATATGGTCATGTAGAAGTCTCAATGAAAGAACCACATCTTGATTGAGGGCTGAAGCGACCACATGGCCTGCTCTATATCTAACCTGATTGATGTACCTACCGACTGATATGTAGAAGGGGTCTGTTTGCTTTCTTCTATTTCTCATCCAACTTTGGTTGATTCTAATCTGTAGAACGCAGTCTGATTCCCTGACTCCTCCACTTGAAGTCTACTGGGTGACCTTGATCTTGTCAGAAGGTATCTGTTGTGGGGAGAGGAAGGGAAGGAGTTTATAACCTTCTTTAAGACTCCTTGCAGTTGAGTAAAGTGGGGTATAAATCCAAACTCTTCTTCGGGTTCAAATCTCTGCTCTGCTGTGGGGCCTTTGGCCTTGGGGGAGTCACATACTCTCTGCACAAACTTCCTTGTGGGGTATTTTGAGGACAAGACAGAAAAGGAGGTAATGTTGCAAGCCACACAAATGGGGGTATAAATGACGCAAACAAATAGCTACCCTTGGATAATGCGTGTTATTGTGTGTGGTGATGATAGTCCTTTGCAGAGAAAGCTCTTGTCAAGGGTGTTTCGATCAGCTTTGTCCAAAAAAGAATTAATAGGGTGGTGTCAATAGAAACTGGGGGACAAAATCATCTCGTTTTGATAAAGGGCTGTCCAAACAATAGAAATTGTTTGCCTCAAATCCACTTTTCTCAAGGAAATGACAGGGTTGTTGGTTTGTTTCGTTCTTTTTCGCGTCATGACCACAGGAGGCCTGCTGGCCGTGGCGATTGGCTACATTTTTTCCCCACCCGTGTTTGTCATTAATTGAACGTGGCGGATTATTAGTCTTTGATATAAAAATTATAAAGATATGCTGGTTGCAAGACCACAGTTGAGAAATATTCATAGCTGAAAATACATTTTGCGGTTGTACTCAGGAAATCAGTCACCACTGATCTAGCCACTGTGATCCATGCAACGGTCACTCTCCTATAGGCTAGACTAACCTGTAACTTCGCTCTCCTGGCGGACGCTTCCACCGCTGCTTCCTGATCCAGAAACTGAAACTGGTCCAACATGCAGCAGCCCGGTTGCTCACAGGGGGCGCCTTTCGAGAACATATCCACCCTGTGTTGCACCGCCTGCACTGGCTGCCGGTCGAATTCCGAAGATCGCGTGTTCGGAATTAGGTGCTGGTGACGCCTAACGCTTTAAAAGGCCTTACGCGGCGCTGGGACCCTCGATACCTTCGGGACCGCATTACTCCCATATGTCCCCGATTTCTGGAGCCTCTCCTACGTTCTGCAGAGGCAAATGTACTGGAGATCCCCGGCCCCTTAATGACGCGGCTGGCCTCCACTCGGGCCAGGGCCTTTACGGCTCTGGTGCCGGCCTGGTGGAACACTCTGCTACCAGCTGTCCGGGCCCTGCGGGACCTTGGAGAATTCCGCAGGGCCTGTAAGACCGAATTGTTCCGCCGGGCTTTTGGAGTGACCAGCCGCTGATAGTGCCTCCACCCCCCCCCCCTCTGCTTATGGGGCCCTCTCTGTTACAGAGCCTTATACTATTGGGACCCATTCTTTTTCTGGGGAGGGTTGCATATGGACTCGTGGAGCTACTGTTTTAGAATTTAATTATTTTATACTATGTTTTATATATGATTTTATGCTGTTCACCGCCCTGAGCCCTTCGGGGATAGGGTGGTATACCAAATTCAATAAATAATAATAATAATAATAATATTGGAACTGCCGCATTTGCTATTTTGCAAGAACCAGCAGATACTTGCTTATGAGTGAAAGGGCAACCGTGAGCACTGACCTAGGAGTTTGAAGTATATGGAGATGGTTCACCCAACTGGTTAGGCTTTTTGCTGATCATGCTTGCTGGGCAGAAAATATACGTAGCCCCATACGTAACCAAGTCAGATGATGCTGAACGTATTCTTTTAAAAATATATCTTGGAATGTGCTGATTTGCAACAAGTCAAAGATTGCTTGAGCCCTCTTTTCGATGGACAACCGGACCCAGGATTGGCCAAGAAGTGGTCAAAGGAGAGGTCTGTTCAGAAATGTCTTAAAATGAGCTGTATTGTGATGCAGACTTCAGAGAGTTGGTACCACGGTATTACTCTCTCCGTAGGTAATCCTGCAGACATGTCGACACAAACCCTAAGCTTTGCTTTAATTAGCCATCCTTGTGTGGAGTTTTTAATGGGTAAAAACTTCCATAACATCTTCACAATAGCCAGTTTGGTGTAGCGGCAAAGAGACTGAGTCATGAATCAGGGCCTTTCTGCTTTGAGACTCATCTCTGCTATGAACTCTCTCACAGGACGGGCTGAGACCAGACATTCCGTCTCCATCTTCACTCCTTGCCCATTGGTTATGATATCTGTCAACTGGAAGGAGCTTGCAAGACACTACGATTTCTCGGGTCCCTGGTCCTGGCAATACCAGAGATCAGGGACAGCTACCGATCCAGAGATAAGCTGGGGCAGGTTTCACCCCCCTCCTCAAACTCATGAAAATATGTACAAGAACTTGCCTTGTCTTGAACCGGACTATTGGTCTATCAAGGTCGGTACTGTCAAAAGCCCTTTCCACACAAACCATTCAAAACATTTTGAGACAGGAAATAAAACGTTTCCTTCATGGAGTCCCACATTGTTTTATTTCTGGCTTCAAAATGTTTTCGGTGAATCCTCTTTAAGAACAGGCCCATTCCACACAACACAAACATCCTGCAGATATTTTTACAAAGAACCATTTGGGCTTTTGAATCTGTGCAGAACTGAGGCATCGATTCATCCAACTAACTAGAAAAAAATGGGGGGGAATGTAATGGTAACCATGAATTGTTTTGACGGGATGAGTGCAGACATACATTGTGGTAAAGAAGAGATTGAAAACCTTTTCAAAACTCTTTAGGTGATTCATGAAGAAAGCGCCAAACGTTGAGTATGCTCTCCAGGGCCTCAGGTTAATATCTTCCTCATCACATTAATAATAATAATAATAATAATAATAATAATAATAATAATAATAATAATAATAATAATAATAATAATAATAATAAGAAGAAGAAGAAGAAGAAGAAGAAGAAGAAGAAGAAGAAGAAGAAGAAGAAGAAGAAGAAGAAGAACTGTGACTAGCCCAAGGTCTCTTCTCTTCTGTGTGTGGAAACACATCTGGTTCACCAGATAAGCCTCTGCTACTCTGGAGGAGTGGGGAATCAAACCCGGTTCTCCAGATTAGAACCCACCTGCTCTTAACCACTACACCATGCTGGAAGTGAAGGGGATGGGAAGAATAGGTTTTTAATATCCTCCTATTCTATAACTTTGAGGAGTATCAAAGTGGCTCACAATTGCAATCCTTTCTCCTCCCCACAACAAATACCTTGTGAGGTAGGTGGGGCTGAGAAAGTTTGGAGAGAACTGTACTGGCCCATGGTCACCCAGCAGGCTTCATGTGGACGACTGTGGAATTGAACCCGGCTCTCCAGATTAGTGTCTGCCACTCTTGAACATTACACTGTGCTTGCTCTCTGCATGATCCTACTGCCAGATCCATTCATGTTCCTTCCATCCCCAAATCCCGCCCTCTTCAGGTTCTACCCCCAACATTTCCAACTAGGGGTTCCATTCCATGTGGGGCTGAAGTTCTCTTGGGTTTACAACTGATCTCCAGAATACAGAGATCAGTTCTTCTGGAGAAAATGGGGGTTTTTTTGGAGGATGAGCTCTATGACCTTATGCTGGGCCTTGAACCGGAGACCTCCGGGTACCAAGTACACATTCTGCCACTGAGCCAATTCCTCCATAGGTTCCTCTCCAAAATCTTCAGGAATTTCCCATCTCAGAAATAGAGACTTTCTACATAAGAACATAAGAACAAGCCAGCTGGATCAGACCAGAGTCCATCTAGTCCAGCACTCTGCTACTCGCAGTGGCCCGCCAGGTGCCTTTGGGAGCTCACATGCAGGAGGTGAAAGCAATGGCCTTCTGCTGCTGCTGCTGCTCCTGAGCACCTGGTCTGCGAAGGCATTTGCAATCTCAGATCAAGGAGGATCAAGATTGGCAGCCATAGATCGACTTCTCCTCCATAAATCTGTCCAAGCCCTTTTTAAAGCTATTTTAACGCTATAAAGCTACATGCTACTGTTAGCTGAGAAGAGCAGGAGAGTTCTGGACACAAAACTGCCAGGATCATTTTATAATTTGGACATGAGGCCTTTAGCGAGAAATGCCAGGGCTTAAAGTGGAGACTTCTGGGAAGCCAAGTTGGTTGCTCTGCTGCTGAGTCTCAGCCCCTCCCTTTGGTCTTAACTGGAGACATTTACCTCACAACCCCCATTGTGACTCACAATGACTCACATTTCTTTGAAAGGCATTTCTGTTAAATGCTCAGCAATCCTTGATGAGCAATTGCCAGGATTCAACAGGAGGAGAATGGGAGAGTGTGCATAATACTGTCCCCCAGTTTCTCCTTCCCAAACCCAACAGTTCATAGGGTTGGAGATTCGGCCAATCCGAATCTATTGATCCGAATCTGGGCTGAATCCGAATTGGAACGAATCTGGCTGGTATTGACCAACCCTATGCCAGGTGCTGGGGACAAGGCTGGCTTGTGATGATGGGGATCCACACTGGCACTAGCCAGGAAGAGAGGCAGGTTTCTGAGCTTGAACCGAGCACCTTGTTTTCTGTAGATACATGACTGTCTGGGGAGGACACTGTTTGGGAATGTGAGGGATTGCCCAACTCTCAGAAATCCCGTTGATCTCCAGATTACAGATATCAGTTCTTTAGGAGACAATGGCTACTTTAGTAGGTGGACTCTATGGCATTGCATGGCACTGTACCCAGATGAGGTCGCTCCTCTCCCCAAACCCTGCCCCCATGCTCCGCCCCCAAAATCACAAGGTCCCTCCCAGTCCAGAGCTGGAGAACCTATCACCTCCTCAAATTCGGGCCTCTTTCAACTCCACCTTCAAGTCTTAGAGACTTCCTAACCTGGAGGTGGTCATCCTATCTTTTGAATGATGCTTTGTTTGTTCACCTGTGTGTTTTACATCTAAGATCTCCTTGAAGGCTTCCCATTTGCTGACAATTAAAAACAACAACGTCCAAATACTTGTCTGTAAGTGATTAGGTGAGTAATAAATGTATTACCGTGTTTCCCCCAAAATAAGACAGTGTCTTATATTAATTTTTGCTCCCAAAGATGTGCTATGTCTTATTTTCAGGGGATGTCTTATTTTTCTGTGTTCTGTTCGTCAGGCATGCTTCCAAACAAAAACTTTGCTATGTCTTACTTTCGGGGGATGTCTTATATTTTGCACTTCAGCAAAACCTCTACTACATCTTATTTTCAGGGGATGTCTTATATTCGGGGAAACAGGGTATTATCCAAGAGATCGTTTGCTCTACTGTCCTCCCAAGTTGGAATTTGATTTTTTTAAGCCAGCAAATCAATTAAAAAGCCCAAATTTCAGACTGGAAGAACCTGGAGATGGGAGTTGGTGACAAGAGTTTTAATTTCCTCCACTCCTTTTTTGCCTCCCCTATTTCTTCTCTCCCTCCCCCCGATCTTTCTTTCTTTCTGGAGGCTTCGGAGGGTTTTTGGAGACTACCCTTCCTCCGCTCTGCAGCCTCAAGCCTTTCCCAGCCTGGAGCTACCTTGTTATAACCTACTTAAGCAGTCGGAAACTGTCACTCACCGGTTCAGAATCAATGGTTTGCAGATGTGAGCCTGGTTTTGAGCGCTGTTCCCCCCCCCGCCCTCCCCTTGAAGTAATGAGCAGTTAATAGATTTCATTATAATTATTTTAACCGCACTGTCTCGCAAAGAGCGAGAGTCCGGAATGGGAGGGGGCATTGGCCGTGGAAGCAGGAGGAGATTCGTGCTGAAAAATACACATATATGCAAAAGGAGGTTTATTTGGAGGGTCCGAGTTATAGATTAATCATGAGCCAGCTAATAAATTCAACCTAGAGGGGATTTGTTTGTATGAACCTGAAATGTCAGTTCATCAGGATTTCTTCCCTTTTTTTGCCAAAGGAAAGAAATATTCATCAGCTCTGCCATCAAGAGAGAAAGACAGAGAGAAGGAGGGGGAAAGTTTGCTTCCTTTTGTTCTGGCTTTCTCAAAGAAAACTCTCCGACCGCACTCGGAGATTCCAATTTTTTTTCTCTCTCTTTTAATTAAACAAAAACCTTTTCCCATTGTTTGTTTTGCAGACAACACTTAATGCCGGAACATTCGTCAACCTTGCTGAAAAGATCAGGCGTGGGGTTGTCAGAGGGACGCCCTTGGCAGATTCAGGCTCAGCTCGGCATCTTTTTCATTACCGATTCTGAAGGAGTGGTGGCAACAGCCCCAAAATCTCAGATCTGCAGAGGTAGTGGTGGGCCTATAGGAGGACTAGGGTGACTGGTGACTTTAATGACAGGTTCGCCATTCCCCCGGTGTTGTCAAATATAGTTAGATTACCAGCTCACAGGTCTTAATTAGGGCTCAATGTTTGTGTCAACTCCTTTTCTGCCTCATACCTTGCCCACACTGGGAAATGTACCAGGAGCTTAGGGGTGGGGAACTGAATAAGCTCCTCTAATTTATATCAGAAATAGCCATGCCAATCCCCTGGAATTACAGCTCATCTCCAAACTACTGAGATAGTTCCACTGGAGAAGGTAGCGAGTGAGTTTGTGGGGGGGGGGCAGAAATATATACAGCCATATGCTGTTCATCTTTGGCCATCAGATGTGAGCTAACAGTCTTTCATAGAATCATAGAATCATAGAGTTGGAAGAGACCACGAGGGCCATCAAGTCCAATCCCCTGCAATGTAGGAACACCCAATCAAAGCACTCCTGACATATGCTGATCCAGCCTTTGTTTAAAAACCTCCAAAGAAGGAGACTCCACCACTCTCCGAGGCAGTGAGTTCCACTGTCGAACAGCCCTGACGGTCAGGAAGTTCTTCCTAATGTTTAGGCGGAATCTCTTTTCCTTCACCTTGAATCCAGTTACTTGACTGCCTGCTCAACACGTCCTCATTTTTTAAAAAATAGTTTGCAAAACTACACATGTATGAAAAAGCTATGGATCCAAACCATTATTCAAATCATTGGTGGCTAAGCGGTGTTGAAGCTCCGCAACAGTAGGGAGAAATGGAACTCTATTGGGCTATGTGAAAATACATTTGTGTGAAAATCCAGTTGCACGGTATCACATTGTCAGGAAGCAACAGCCGAAGCAACCTGCCAAAGAGCCACAAATGAATCGACAAACTGACGGAAGGCATGTCAAAAAATTGGCTCCTTGTCCATGACCAGCAAACAGGAGACTGTGAGT
Source organism: Sphaerodactylus townsendi (assembly GCF_021028975.2). Lineage (NCBI taxonomy): Eukaryota > Metazoa > Chordata > Lepidosauria > Squamata > Sphaerodactylidae > Sphaerodactylus > Sphaerodactylus townsendi. The sequence continues at coordinate 6,618,414 of NC_059431.1, read as the reverse complement.
TGAACCTTCCCAACAATACAGTGTAGTGCAGTGATGGCAAACCTATGGCACAGGTGCCAGAGGTGGCACTCAGAGCCCTCTCTGTGGGCACGCGCAGAGTACCCCCAACACACATCTAGGCTGGCCTGGGCCACTGGGCCCGATTATTAGCATTAAACCTAAGACCTAGTTTTGGGGAAGTAGTGTAGGTGACCCTGTTAAGCGCTATTAAACCCCACTGATTTTCATGCAAAGAACTAAAGTGCGATCCTTTTCCTGGGAGTAAGCTCGGTTGCTGGCAATGGGGCTTGCTTCTGAGTAAACCCTCCTAGGGTCGTGATTCACCCATTGGAAGAGTTGCCTGGTTGCTTCAAAGCAAAGCCATTGACTACCACCAAGTTTACTCCCGAGTAACGCGTGCCTCGGAACCAACCTTTTTTTCTAAATGAAAACCTCAGTATTTAGGTTAAATTGCCGTGTTGGCACTTTGTGATAAATAAGCGGGTTTTGGGTTGCAATTTGGGCACTCGGTCTCGAAAAGGTTCTCCATCACTGGTGTAGTGCAATGATGGTTGTCAGACCACTGTTGAAGCAAGAGTGCATCAAAGGCCAATACTAACAAGCTTAGTTGGGAAACTAACTCCACTGAAGCAAAACTTTGCTTTCATGTGATACCACAGCTGTGTTCCTATTGGTTTACATAAAAGTTGAAATGCTTTGGATGTCTTGTTGCTCTGGGAGCACCAACTCAATAGCTCTCTCCAAAGCCCAAGAGCTTCATCTACAGAACCAACAGGGCCTCGCTTGAGATTTCTGCAGAGGCTGTTTTGATGCTTCTCTAAAAAGAAACACGACATTGAAACAAAAATCCCCAAGCGCTGCTGAGACGGGAAGAATGCGAGCCGAAACCCACCAGCTAGGACCCAAGGGGTGAGGGAACTTCACTCGAACTGCCCCCCAAGGCACTGATGAACCAGCTAGAATCAGAATAAATTGCCCGGGGAATACTCTTGAAAGCAAACTATTTATTTTTTCCCCTTTAAAAAAAGCAGATTAGAAACATAACAAGTTCTGTTTTTCATGCTAAATAATGTTCATTTTGGTCTGTGTGATCCCCTTTCAAGAAGTGCAACTTCATTATGTGCTGTGCTTCAACAAGGATCAAGGAAAATGACATCCCTGCGTGTTCCGTCTCTCACTGCTGGGGAACGCCAATGGATCTGAAAGCCGTCACGTCTGCAGTTGGGCAAAATAACCAGGTGTGCTCCAACAGGTAAATGATGTTTATATGGCAGCTCCCAAACACCCATGGGAGGACGAGGAAGCGTTTCTTCTGACAGCTGCTCTCCACTTAAAAACTCTTTGCCTGATGTGGGTTTTCTCCACTAAATGGTCCACACTGGTGAGGCCGCAAATAATACAAAAGACTGGTAAGAGCCTCTAGGAAGCCCCGTGGCCCAGGGTGATCAGCTACAGCACAGCACAGTCCAAGCTCGGCTCACAAACTGAGTTGGATCCTGACAGAAATTGGTTTCAGGTAGCCGGCTGGAGGTTGATTCAGCCTTCCATCCTTCCAAGGTCAGTAAAACGAGAACCCAGCTTGCTGGGAAGAAAGTGTAGACAACCGGGGAAGAAAATGACAAACCATCCTGTAAACATTGGTCATTTCCCCACTTACCTGCTGCTGCGCGCTACTCTCCCCAAGTAGCATGGGGTCCCCGGTACTCCCCACTACAGAAGCTGGCGACAGCGCCCAGCCGCCTCGGCAGCTTCTGCTGTCCGCCCCTCAGTGCTTGGCGTCATTCCCTGGCAGCTCCTGCGAAATAAGCGCCTTTATTTGACCAGCGCGCAGAAGTGCTTGGGGTCGTGGGGAAGCCCGGGAGCATGTCAGAAATGACGCGCGCTGGGAGTAGCACGCAGCAACCTTTGGTCGAGGTAAGTGGGGAAACGGCCATAGTCTGCCTTGTAAACGTTGTGATGCGGCATCCCTCCATGAGTCAGTAGTGATCCAGTGCTTGAACAGGGGACTACCGTTATCTTGAAAAGCAGCTATGGAGATCTTCAGGAGGGGGAGAGGTGTCAGGCCTGTGCCATACTTGGCCTGGTGGTTCGCACGTAGGCAGCCTGGAAGCAGATGGCTCAGTTATTATCGCCCAAGGCCGTGGGGCCTCTTTCTTTTGCTCGCAAGTAACTAGCAACAGTGCATAAACGGTTTCTCCTTATCTGCCCTCTTGAGGGAGTAACTGCCTGTCCCAAAAACAATGTCTCTTTTTCACTGTCCTTTCACATACTGATATTATGGGAATGCGAGGGTTGGGGGGATACTGGGTTGAGTCAAACTGTATCCTTCAGGTATATATCAGGGGCCAGAGAGCCAAGCCTCAGTTTAGCTATGGGCTGACACAGTTCTAATAAAGCTTTTGAACCATTCTTGAGACTTGTTATTGACTAGGGCATAGGTGTCAAACTCGTGGCCCTCCAGATGTTATGGACCCATCATCCCCTGTCAGCATCATGCTGGCAGGGGATGATGAGAGCTGTAGTCCATAACATCTGGAGGGCCGCGAGTTTGACACCTGTGGACTAGGATAACTGACCCTTACACCACGCACTGCCTATTATATGGGGAGCATGCTCCACCCCTTGCCCTGTGTATCACACACAACATTGCGGGGTGGGAAGTCTCTGCCACACAGCTGCCCAGAGCTACGCACACTCCGTGCATGGAGTTCACCGTGTGCCCTGCCCCCCTGTCACAATTACAGGCCTTGTTGACTCAAGTGCCATCATTTTTGATGGTTGGTCCCCAGAGGCAGATGAATCTGAATGGTTTCCTGACAACCTGCAAGAAACCTCCCATCCTGATTGATGTACCTGTCCATATGCGGGTCAATATTTCAAAGAGGGAAATGACCCAGATAGTCAGCAAGGTGGCAGGTTCTGCATGGGTAGTGTGACCAGACGTCCCGCTTTTGGCCGGACAGTCCTGCTTTCGACTAATTTGTCCCACGTCCCGCTGGGTTTTTTAAATGTCCCGATTTTTGAAAGGCTGCCGCACTGCCTTCTGGGGCGCTCCCCTGTGACAGGGCGGGAAACAGGGGTTTGGCAGTGTGGCAGCCTCCTGCGCTGCCGCACTGCCTTCTGGGGCGCTCCTGTTTCCCACCCTGTGACAGGGTGGGAAACAGGGGAGCGCCTCAGAAGGCAGTGCGCTCCTGTGGCTGTGTGCGCGCACCCCCCAATGGTGTCCTGCTTTAAAACGGTGAAATTCTGGTCACCTTATGCATGGGCCAACAACAGCGGTGTGAAAATGATGTGAAAACGGTGTAAAATGGTTTTAAATGGTGAATCCTGTTCATCATGCCCTTGGAGTCTTCAGGAGCCAACCCACTTGCAAAGAAGAATTGGACTTGGCAGTATCAGTAGACTGTAACTAGAAGGACTTGAAAATGCAACCTGAACAGGACCTTGAAGTGTGATGTTAAATATTGATGTTATATGTTATATGTTAAGAAAGTAAACCATTTTGTTTTTAAAATTTGTTGTTGCAAACTCATTCCAAGTTCCGCCCCACAGAACCCACAAGCTGAGGTTACACTTACACAGGAGACTATGTTTACCTTTACCTTTAACAGAAACATTGCCATGAAAACTGACATTTTTTGAAACATCGTGTACAAATAACATGTAATTTTTTTAAAAAAATGGATTCAACATGTTGAAGAAACAAGTGAAAGCAAGAAATTCCTCAGGTGGGATAAAAATCCCTCATGCACCAAAATGAAAAGATACACCGAAAATGAAAAGATACAACCAACATCCCTTGCAACTTTGCGCCAACGGGAAGAATTCTGGAATAGCCCAGAACATTCCATACATTTCTCACAAAATTGACAGTAGAAAACTCTTTCATGTCAGTAAAGTGGGGTTTTTTTTGTTTGCGACTTCATTAGAAATCTCTACAGAGTAAAGAAGAAGAAAAAGAAAGAGTCAGACAAGAAACAGACGACAAAAAAAATCATTAGGAGGCTTCAAAACATGCCAAACTTTTGAGCGTTTAGAGGTTGTGTTTCTTATTTTATTTCTTTTTCCAGAAATGTATTTATTTTCATTTACATTTAGATTAGCTTCACAGTAGCAGATGGAACGAATTTAAGTCAAATTACAATACAAGACAGACGTTAGAACCATTGAGAAATCAAAATGAAATAGCAACCTTCTTTGTCGTGTTCGTTCGGAAGATCGTCTAAGAATAGCCTGAGAACATTCCGGAACCATATGGACTCCAGCCCTTAACAGTGGCGAATCCGGGCAGGGGAGGATCTGTAGAGTAACTATGCTTTGCAACTCTTCAGAAGACGCAACAGTATGGATGGAGACATTTGTGCCTGCAATAACAAAACTAGAATGGTTCAGTAAAGAATGAAAGTGGGACTCAAGAAGAAGAAGAAGGTGAGTTTGAATTTATACCCCACCTTTCTCTCCTGAAGGAGACTCAAGGTGACTTTCAAGCTCCTTTCCCTTCCTCTCCCCTCAACAGACACCTGGTGAGGCAGGTGTGGCTGAGAGAGTTCTGAAGAACTGTGACTGGCCCAAGGTCACCCAGCAGGAATATAAGAGAGTGGAAACACATCTAGTTCACCAGATTAGCCTCCACCACTCAGATGGCAGAGTGGGGAATCAAACCCGGTTCTCCAGATTAGAATCCACCAGCTCTTAACCACTACACCACGTTGGCTCTTTGTGCTCAAATTTGCCCGTGTTCTAATTTGCCCAATGCTGGCCTAGCTGCATAATCCTTGCTGGGATAAACATTTTGGCCACAGCCATTTTATTAGCCAACCAAAACAGAAGCGTGAGGCATAGCATGGGTCTTGATCTGGCCTGTCCGCTTCATAGCGAAGCTCTAACGGGCGGATGCCCTGTATTGGACTTCGCTCCGCTGAAGGGCTCTGCCGGATGGACACTCCTGGCAAGAGGTGATCCCCATTTGCCGGTTCGGCAGGGCGGTTGCCTCTTGCCGCCGTCCGCACTTCCAGATCATTACCCATGTGCCACCGCCAAACGGCTATGACAGAAACATGCAACAACTGGATAAATCCAGGGAGAGGTGGGTGGGCAAATCGCCGGCTGGCCGAAGCACATGGCCAGAACAAAGGAGGGCTCTCCCCTTTAAAGGGTCAATCCGCCCTCCCCTCCTGGTGACGTCAGCCCTTGCCCAACATGGCCCAGGCTTTGCTTCCGCCCTCAGTTAAGCGGAAGCGGTCATCTTGGCTCCACCCATCCCACCCCCCAGAGGCAACCGCAGCCGGTGGGTGATTCACAGCTGTCTTTGTAATAAACAAAATGTGGGTATGCAGATTTTTTCAATAATACAAGCTTGATTTTTTTTCAGAGGCTGTGGAGGTTTTCCAATGTATTTTGTGATAATAGAACCCAGGAAAAAGAGTTGTATTCACTTTGCAGGGCAGCAAGCAGAAGGAAAGGAAACGTTCCTTCAAGGGATGGAATTCACTGATGCTTGGTAATGGGGTAGCACGGGTCCTCAGAACCAAACCAAAAGGTGACCATAACATTCAGAATGAACAGGAACAGAGAAAGCGCAGCAGCACTTTGGGCCGTTTAATAGAGGGAGGAAATTAGAAGCTGAATCAGCAAAGGATAAAATGAACAATACAAGAGGGGGATACAAGAGAGAATATGAAAAAGTGAGTCGGATATTGGGGATGAGAAGCGGGGGGGAACTCGGGCGCTGTTCAGACTTGCTGGTTAACATCAGCAGCTGTGAAAAGGGGAACATACGGTTATTAAAAGAACCGGAAAGTAACGCTCCTGAATTCAGCTATCGGTGCAAACTCTCGATCCGCTTTGCTGGTGTTCCTAAACCGGCTGTGATTTGTTGGCCGTGACGCCAACCGCAGGGAAACTCAGCAAAAATTGTGTGGAGGAATTACTTTAATTTTGCTTCAGTGGTCCAGAAGTTGATACTGGTGGCAGGAAGATGCCGCAGCGAGCCTAATACAATGACTGGGGTGTAAGAACCTGATATTAAACAACTTTTCTCTTTGTGTGTGTGTTTGTGTGTTTGTGTGTGTGTTTGTGTGTGTGTGCGTGTGTGTGTGTGTGTGTGCGTGCTCTTTAAAAACAAAACCCCCAAATCCTGTACAAGTTTGACCTTGAAACTGCACAGCCTGCTAAGATTGATTGATTGATTGATTGATTGATTGATTGATTGATTGATTGATTGATTTATTTATTTATTTATTTATTTATTTATTTATTTATTTATTTATTTATTTATTGTCGAAGGCTTTCACGGCTGGAATCACTGGGGTGCTGTGTGGTTTCCGGGCTGTATGGCCGTGTTCTAGCAGCATTCTCTCCTGACGTTTCGCCTGGATCTGTGGCTGGCATCTTCAGAGGATCTGATAGTAGGAATGGAAAGCAAGTGGAGTATATATACTACGTCAGACTACACAGAGAAGCCATTGAAATTCACAAGCACATGGACAACTTCAACAGGAAGGAAGAAACCATGAAAATGAATAGAATTTGGCTGCCAGTGTTGAAAAACTCTAGCATCAAGACAGTGACTAATCAGCTCCACACAAACACAGAACAATAGACAATAGCAACCAAGGAAACAAAGATCAGAATACTTCTGTTCAGATGCATTCACCTATTGACCTTGCTATCTTCATTGTTACTTCCAGGCAACAGACTTCTATGTGACTCACATACCAGTCTACTCTATTCAGAGGGCCTCACCTTTTGACCTCACAGTATATATACTCCACTTGCTTTCCATTCCTACTATCAGATCCTCTGAAGATGCCAGCCACAGATGCAGGCAAAACGTCAGGAGAGAATGCTGCTAGAACACGGCCATACAGCCCGGAAACCACACAGCGCCCCACTATTTATTTATTGGACACTAAGAACTATTGTGGTGGACCTGGCTGGCCTAGGCTGGTCTGATCTCATCAGATCTCAGAAGCTAAGGAGGGACAGCCTTGGTTAGTATTTGGAAGGGAGACCACAAAGGAAGCTCAGGGTCACTATGCAAAAGCCGTCCATGGCAATCTACCTCTGAATGATTCTTGCTTTGAAAACTCTATGGTGTAGCCAAAGGTTGGCTGAAACCTAATGGTATTTCCACTACAAAAGATTCCTGTAAAAGTTGGGGCTTAGGCAGAGGACTGCCTTAGATGAAGCCACGCTTTGGTGCTTTAATGGAACATGTCGGTCACTGTGATGTAAGGATTTGTGTGTTCGATAAAGATTGAGAAGACCCGGGTTCAAGGGTTTACTCAGCCCTGAGACATCATCAGCTCAGTCACTCTGTTTTAGCCTAACAGGCACTGGTTCCCCGTTTGGAGAACCTAAAGCAAACCTACCTTGTGGAGAGCCAGCATGGTGTGATGGTTAAGAGCAGGTGGACACTGATCTGGAGAACCTGGTTTGATTTCCCACTCCTGCATTCCTGCTGGTTGACCTTGGGCTGGTCACAGTTCTCTCAGAACTCTTTCAGCCCCACCTACCTCACGCAGATTCTGTTTGTTTGTTTGTTTGTTTATTATTTCTTAGTTTTCTATACCGCCCTATTCCCAAGGGGCTCTACAACATAACATTCTATCACAATAATAAACAAGGGAGCAAAACCATTCACCTATACATAATTACAAACTACATAGGCTTCATCAATTTAAAAATAATTACTAAAATCCAATTAAAACAGCGGTTAATACATTAATACATTAAAATGAAAGGTGTCCAGTAAAACCCATATTTAAACCCTCCCCAAAAGAGGGGAACAGCGGGTCCCATCAATATGAGGGGTACCCAGATATTAGAGCAGAGCAAAAAGCAGAAAGGGGGCACTACACTCAGCGGCTGGTCTCTCCAAAGGCCCGGTGGAACAACTCGGTCTTACAGGCCCTGCGGAAATCGCCAAGATCCCGCAGGGCCCGGACAGCTGGAGGGAGAGTGTTCCACCAGGCTGGGGCCAGAGCCGTAAAGGCCCTGGCCCGAGTGGAGGCCAGCCACATCATTGAGGGGCTGGGGACCACCAGCAAATTGGCCTCTGCTGTACACAGAGTAGGAGTTGCGGGTAGGAGAAGGGAAAAGGAGTTTGTCAGCTGCCTCAAGACTTCATACAGTAGAGAAACATGGGGTATAAATCCAAACTCTTCTTCTTCTACTACAGTCGTTCTTCGTGTGCATCCCTTTTTCACTTGACTCTATCCGATGATAGAGTCAAGTGAAATCCCTTTTTCACTTGACTCTAACGCTTTCCAGAACTTTGAAGAGATGGGTGGGGGCACTTGATGAGGAGACCACCTTAACTTGAGGCAGGAATAGAGCCAGTAAACATGGCTTGAGCTATAGCTTAGCAACGTGCCGAACTTAGGAGCAGGGGATGGAAGCGCATGGGAATAAGAATGGGCTTTGGCAGAGAATAAAGTCTACCACCACCCATACAAAACGAGTGTTGCCATGACTTTTCGGCGGGCAAATCTGTAATGAGAAATCCATGGAGATGAAGCTTCCCAAGTGAGGGAAGCTACGGAGAGGTTTCAACTTGAGTCCATAGGGCTTTTCCGGGATGGTTTGGCTTCTGCACAAACCGAGCAGCCTTTAATGTAAGCCTCAATGTCTTTGCGCATTGCGCGCCACCAGAACACTACCCGGCCGGGCTAAGAGTGCAGGAGAGTTTTCAAAAAGCCAAAATGTCCAGCGGGCGAAGGCGGGCATGCGGTGGCGAAAGCTTCAAGAACGCTGCTGAGGAGGAGGAGCGTACCAACATTCCCCTCCGCCAAACACCATTCTCCAAAGCGCACTTGGTGGGAGTCCCCTTCAGCCGCTGGGGGGCTCATGCAGCCCCGCCTCCTCCAATTCCCGCAGGAAAGGAGAGGCGAGACGCTGAGGCAGCGGGGGGTGGAGGAGGCCCGGGCCGTTTGAGAATCGGGTGACAGCCAGCCCCAACTGGGAGGAGGGGAAAAGAAGCGGTGCGTGGAATGTCTCGCCAAAGGAACAGTTCCACCCCCCTCGGGTAGTGCGCGAGAGCCTTCAGCGTCAGCCAGTTTGTTAGTTTTCCCAGGAAAAAAAATGGACTTGTAAATGAGAAAGCTTGAGAAAAGAAATCAGGAAGCCGAGAGTTGTTTCTTGCTTGGGACATCTTGAGGGTGGAAAGAGCCGCCAGGGTTTTATGATCGACCAAACTTGAAAAGGATGCTTAGCCCCCTCCAGCCAGTGGCGCCAAGTGGAAGTGCTGCTTTGATGGCCACGCAGTCTCCTTGTCTCCCACGAAGTCCAGTTGAGTTAGGCACGCAGAGAATTTTTTTTAGACAAATAAGCACACGGAACCAGTCTACCATCTTTATTTTTTCTGCAACAGGGCTGCCCGAGTGCTTTGTCCAGAGGCGTCACGTGAATCCTGACAAAGCGGGGAGATCTGGGTCCGGGGTGGCTTTAGGATAGGTTGGTGAGTAAGCATGATTTTAAATAATAGTTGAAAAGGCTGTTTGACATTCCTCCAGACCAGAAGAGGGCCCGGGCTTCGAGACGGACAGTGAATCTTTACCCTTAGTGCGTAAGAGGTCTGTGAGGAGGGAGAGTCAGTTCAACAAATTGGGGTATAAAATCCACGATAGAAATTAGCAAAACCAAGAAGCGACTGGAGTTCTTTTCTGCGGTTGGTTGGGGCAGGCCATTGGAGGACTGCATCAATTTTAGCAGGATCCATTTTAAGCCCTCGAGGCGAGATCCGGTAACAAATAGTCAATGGAGGAGTCTGATGAAAACAGCATTTGGAGAGTTTGGCAAAGAGAGAGTTGTCAAGCAAGCGTTTCAATACCTCTCCGGACCAACATTTTCATGCTCTTCTACTGGTTTGCAGAGTAAAATTAAAGAACGTCATCTAAATATACAACAACTCCCTTGTACAGTAAATCATGGAGAACCTCGTTGATAAAAGGGCCATGAGAAAGCTCCGGGGGCCCCCAACTTAACCCGAATGGCATTATTAAATATTCAAACTGTCCAAACTTTGTATTAAGCGCCCAGTCAGGTGTTCACTATCCTTCAGCAATTCTGACTCTGTAGTACAGCTTCTCTCAAGTCCTAATTTAGTAATAAAATCGTCCTTTGCCGAGTGCATACTAAAGGTCCTTGATCAAAGGCAAAAGGATTATTTATTGGACAGGAGACCGCGTGAGACCTCGATAATCTGTGCAAGAAGCGTAAAGACCCATCTTTCTTTTTTTGACAAACAAAAGCGGGAGCAGCGATGTTATTGTGTTTGAAAGTAGCCCTTGCATCATGAAACCGCTGAGCAAGGTTCTTGTCTAAGAAAGCCGCGAAGTTCCTTCTCCTCATTGGGACTCATCGCGGTAGATTCTACCGCTACTTGGGCAGTTGCGCCCCTGGTTGGCTTATGACAATTTTACAGTCGAGTGTCTCTGTGGGGCCTGGCAATTGGTCGCATTCACTGCTCCTGAAAAAACTCTGGCTAAGATCCTGATATGCAGGAATGGGATGTCAATAGAATCGGGGAGCAATCACTGAGGAAGCCAGAGAGAGGAGTGTCAGGAGGCGTTGGATTTTCTTCCCAATTCATGTGTTCCTACCGCAGAGAGGGTCAAAGTGAATTCTAGAGATCCTTTCTTTCCAAATGAATTTTGGTTCAATGTAACAACAACCAAAGGCATGCCCAAAACTATGGAGTGTTTGGCCTGGCTTCTAAAATGAAACTAATTTTCTATAATGGTCGGTACTTAGCGGAGGAGAACGGCTGTGTTTTGAATTGGGCGGTCCTTACGTTTTCGAGGGGGCTGCGTCCATTTGGGTAGAATGGTATTCGGAAGCAGCCAGGGGAATTCGGTCAGACCTAGCTACTCTGCCACCTGGGGCGGCATTAAGCAGTGGTAGCAGCCGGAATCCAAAAGGGCCGAGGCTATAATAGCGAGTGTGTTTAGCGGGGTTGGCCAGAAATGCTTGAACCGCAGTAATGGCGGGCGCTGCCTTCACTCACGGCGTCAGGAGTCCGGGCCCATGTCCATGGGGGCCTGAAGAAAGACAGACAGCTGCTTCCCCCTCCTCTGGGTCGCCTTCGGTCACCGCTTTAGAGCTGGCGAAGGCCAGTGGGAAGGCGGCCCTGACTTTCCTGCGTGGTGGTTTGGCAGAAGCGAGATGCTGTGAGCTGGAGGCAGGTTGGTTTTTGCTTCTTGGGACAGTTGGCTAGATGACCGCCTGGCCCTCCGCGGATAAGACACAACCCAAAATTCGGCGACGGCGTTCAGAAGAGTGGTTTCGGTAGAAGCTGGCTGGAAGCTTGACTTGAGTGAGGCGCGGTAGTGGTTTTCGAAGGCGTGGGCGGCCTCCTTGGCAATGGCGATATTCCAGCAACGAGGCGCCACTTGAGACCCCCAACTGGGATCCAATCCTGCAGAAATGGTACGAGGAACCGGTTAAAAAACACAGTTTCAAGCGTAGCTTGCTATCCCACAGCATCGAGAAGTAATTATCTCGCTGCGTTCAGGCCACTCAGGAGGAAGTCCGAGGCAGCGCGCGCCGCAGGAAATTCCACGGACAAATTCTCTGCAAGCGAGGCGGTTGCCTTGCTGGATGGTTTTGATGAATGCGGATAGCTTAACCATTCTGGCCTGGATCTTCAGAAAGCAGCGCTCTCAAAGCTTGGAGGAATCGCTTGGGCACTGTCGCGAGAAGTCCTCATCCTGCAAATCTAAAACAGTCCACGAACCAGTCGGCTGCCGCCCATCTAGGACTGAGCCGATGTCCCGTATTTTTTAAGCGTTCAGACCGGTAGAGATCATCATAGTCTTCCAAGTGGGCATTTTGAGTTGCAAGATGAAGTAGAAAGGAAGTTTGGAAGCGGTCCCACATCAAAAGCGAACGGTATCGAGGACTTGAAAGTAGCCCCGTTAAGCCCGGCTCTTGGCGCCTGCTGAGGTAGTTAAGCTGGCTGAGCAGAGTTGGGCAGGCGAGCTGTTGCACCAGGGGAGGGCTGGAATCGGAAGCTGGCGGTGCAGCTGGCATTTGAGTTGCTTGGGACCCAGGTACGTGGCCCCCCTGGCACCGGCATGATCAGTAACATGGATAGGTTCCAACTTGCGGCCCTCTGGACTGCTGCCTCCTTAGTTCCCTCTCCAAAGCAGCCAGCTCCCCTCTCCTTAGCTTGAGCCAATGCATCTTGAATTGCGCATGCAAAGCAACTTTTTCTGCGCCCTAATTTAAGCGGATTCGTCCCGTTTAAAGGGCTTCCAGTGAGTTCACTTTAGATGCGTAGAGTACCTGAAGCGGCTTTCGCGTTGCCGTTGTAAATCCAGTCTGGACTGTTCCAGGACTTTATCATGGACTGGTTGAAGCAGATTCCTGGGCGTATTGCCGTTTGATGCTGCGTCTTTGGCACGGTGCAATCCTCGAAAGCTGGACTTCTTTGCGTTGCTGTTCCCGAGTCCCTCTGCAGGGTTTTAGCTCTGTGCTGCAATCAACTGTGCCCCGTTCCTCCTCCCATGTAGCTGGCGTTCCGACGGTTCCCATGCCGCTTTGGGCATCTCGAAGTAGCCCTGCTTCCTCATAAACCAGTCTTCTCTACAGATGGGGAGAGGAAACACGGTCCGGGCTGGGAATGCAGGCTCTTCTTCAGACTCTTCTTCGTCATCAGGAAGCGAGCCCCTCGGAGACTTTTACCGTAGTCCGCCCGTGAGCCACCGGTGGCTCCCCGAGGAGCACTCCTCTATATAGGTGCTGGTCGCCGGACCGGGATAAGGGGAATCCCCGATTAAAGCGGGTACGGATACCCTCTCCCAATTCCAGGTGCTGAGTCCCGGTGTCGCTTTGGATCGGGCCCCAGTGCTGTGCCGCGGTGGTTCCTTTTTTTGGGAGCATCACCAAAATACGAAGTCCAGGAATGCGTTCAATGGACTTCCTACAGAGTTGCCGCGATGAAAGGTGAGTCAAGCCCGTCTCCTCCATGACAGGTTGCATCTGAGGTTTGTAATCCACACGAGAACGGGTAGAATCCGTTCCACAGGCGCCGATCCATGGACAGCGCCCCAAATCCAAGCTCATGGAAGTCCCCATAAATTAGATGCCGTCCGTCCACTACGTTCCAACGGAGTAAAAAAGGAAGACTTCGTGCTGATCACGAGGGACGGGAAAGAGCCACCAGCGAGACCCGTTCTCCTGCCGGTTTTCTCTAAGATCCAGAAGGGAAAGGTCGGAGCCCTCTTTAGAGGGGCTACCGCGACCTTCCGCCGAAGTAACATTCAACCTCTCCATCGCATAGGAACAAGCAGGTCCACTGCACCAAGAATATAGATGAATTCAAGATTCCTGCCACAATGTAAAGGAATTCCATAGGACAGCCACTTGAAATAAAAGGCTTTATTGGTAATGAAAGTCCATTTATTAAGACATCTTAGAAAGCTCAAGTACACGCAGTGGCAGGAATGACACTTCCCGCCAGAAGCACGGGTTATAATACCATTCACCCCATCCCCCCTTCCTGATTCCCATGGGAACGGAGACTTCATCTCCCGCGCAAAGATAAAGTCTCCGCCGATGCATCTGGCCCATCGCCCGGGCTGTGGAATGCACTCAAGGTTACTTCACCATCAACACCATTGAATCCTTTACAGTTGCCAGGCAACTGGTGGGAACATTCGGGGTGGGTGGGTGGGGGTAATGACAATGTTGTAGCAGATCTTAATGAAGTGTTATGCACTTACGGGGAGTTCTTAGCAGATGTGACAAAGGGTAGCTCTAGGCCAGGGGTGTCAAAGTCGCGGCCCTCCAGATGTTCATGAACTACAATTCCCATCAGTCCCTCCCAACATGAGCATTGGCTATACTGGCAAGGGCTGATGGGAATTGTAGTTCATGAACATCTGGAGGGCCACAAGTTTGACACCTGTGCTCTAGGCCCTGGTGACTCTTTTAACCCGCTATCACCATAGAGTTTCCATTGATTCCTAGAGCTACCCTTTGTCGCTTCAGGTAAGAACTTCCAGGAAGTATACAAGGGTGCATTTTTTACGGGGAAAAATCCTTTTGCTGCAGCAGGGAGTAGGAGGAGGAGATCACCTTCACGTGTTCATTTAATTGTGGTGGAGTCTCCTTCTTTGGAGGTTTTTAAAGAGAGGCTGGATGACCATCGGTCAGAAAGGCTTTGATGATGTGTTCCTGCATTTCAAGGGTTGGATTTGATGGCCCTTGGGGTCTCCTCCAACTTTATGACTCTATGATTCCCTTTTTCTCTGCTCTTTCCTCGCAAACAACACATCGTAAGCTATTTGGGACAGGGATATGTTCTGAAGTGCCGTCCAAATTTTGGGCTCGATTCATAAGGCTGGGGATCCAACCTTCCTGTCTAAACACTTTTAGCTAAACCAATGTCATGTGGCTAGAATTTCCCACATAAGACCGACTAAGGAGCAGCAGTGGCGTAGGAGGTTAAGAGCTCGTGTATCTAATCTGGAAGAACCGGGTTTGATTCCCAGCTCTGCCGCCTGAGCTGTGGAGGCTTATCTGGGGAATTCAGATTAGCCTGTGCACTCCCACACGCGCCAGCTGGGTGACCTTGGGCTAGTCACAGCTTCTCGGAGCTCTCTCAGCCCCACCTACCTCACAGGGTGTTTGTTGTGAGGGGGGAAGGGCAAGGAGATTGTAAGCCCCTTTGAGTCTCCTACAGGAGAGAAAGGGGGGATATAAATCCAAACTCTTCTTGTTCTTCTACTGGCATGACCAACTACGCTATGACTTTCGAAGCGATTTCAAAATGCACCTCTTTGGCTTTGAAAAAAAACTCTATGCTACACCCTCCCCTGCCTTGAAAGTCTTGCTGCCAACGATATCCTCCGTAGGGCTGTGCCAACATTCAAGGCTGCGGGGGACCTCAGCGGGGGACCCATTTTCCCAGCAAATAACGCTGCGGAGAACGTTTCCAAGCCAAGGGGATCTGTCCCTCCCCAAAGATTAAATGTCAGGAGAGCTTCCCGCTTATTCCACGCGCACCACTATAAATACTGATATTATCCCCTCTCTGTCCATGATATTCATTGTTATTACCCACTGTTATTCTGGGAGGCTTTATGATCACATCTGTTGCCATATGTGACTGAAGAATTGTAGTTTTATCATGTTTACAAATGCATATTGAATGGCAAAAAAGGGGATCTGATAAAGAGCATCCTGTTTTGTCCGTGCAGGTTGAAGCCAGCAAGCCGGTCCGGGATGCTGTCAAAGAGGCCATTGGGAGTGAGGGAGAGAATGACAGCTGCAGGCACCAATGATCTTGACAGTTTTCCTAGGTGGATTAAATCTGAAGGAAGAGTGACTTTCCTACTAGGTTTGCCAACCTCAAGAAGAAGTAGAAGAAGAAGAGGAGGAGGAGGAGGAGGAGGAGGAGTTTGGATTTATATCCCCCCCTCTCCCTTAAAGAGACTTAAAAGGGCTTACAATCTCATTTCCCTTCCCTGCTTGATGGTCCCTGGTTCCAGTGTGGTGTTGTGGTAAAGAGCAGGTGCATTCTAACCTGGAGAACCGGGTTTGATTCCCCACTCTTCAACCTGAAAGCCAGAGGCTTATCTGGTAAACCAGATGTGTTTCCACACTCCTACACTCCTGTTGGGTGACCTTGGGCTAGTCACAGTTCTTCAGAACTCTCTCAGCCCCACGTACCTCACAAGGTGTCTGTTGTGGGAACAGAAAGGGAAAGGAGCTTGTAAGCTACCTTGACTTGCCTTACAGGAGAAGGTGGGGATAAAACCAAACTACTACTACTACTACTACTACTACTACTACTACTACTACTACTACTATCTTCTTCTTCTTCTTCTTCTTCTTCTTCTTCTTCTTCTTCTTCTTCTTCTTCTTCTTCTTCCTCTTCTTCACTGTCATTTTGATCCGCAGCGAGCATATGGTTCCTGCAGGGCAGAGATTCTTGTACTGACATTAGAGTTGCATCACCATAGATCCTGGGTGCCCCGCAGTTTGCTAGAGTGGGGAAACCATGAGGTTTCCCTCTTACTGTGGGGTTTCCTTCCTCCTGGGATACTGAAGTCAAAAGGCAGGATGAAGGTTGCCTGTTTTGTTTCTTCAAATCCTGTTGGCAATAACGACATTGCTTATATTGATATTGCTGAGGCTCATCACTTTGGGGGTTTTAAGGAAAAGCTGGCCTGGATCCCTGAGAGCAGAGGTGGAGCGAGGGGAAATTCCCCTGCTGCAGTGCCGCCTGCCCCCACCCCGGAACACCTCCGGAACACCCCCTCTGCGGCCTGGCAACTCCTCCGCTGCCATCCTGCCCAGGGTGTCGTGCCTCACCTTGCCCCATTGGCGCTACACCTCTGCCTTAGAGGAGTGGGGAGGGAACTGTTCCTCCCCCACCAGGGATCCATGGCCAGCTTTTTCGTAAAAATGCAAAAGCAACAAAGGTCGAATCCCCACTTGAAATTTGCACGCAGATCCAAACCTGTTAGTTGTGAAACTGTGTCCTCTTCATCGGAGTTTCTCCCTCCCCACCGCAGCGAGCACACAGCAGACACACCCGGTTGCAGAACTCTTAGCAATCCCCACTACCAGGCGAGCTCGCTTCGCCGGTCTCCCCTGATTGGCTGGTGTGCCTTGATGGGGTGGGACCTTTTCCCACTGTGGAAACATACATTGTAGGGGCATGATAAAAAAAAAACCAGTGTGTAAAAGTTTAATGTTTAACTGTTTAACTGTGCAAACAGTTAATTGTTACCTGTGTAAACCATTAATGATGCAAAGTTACATGTTTGACTGTTTAATGTTTGCATCCCCTTCTGCTGGCTGATTGCAAAAGCAGAAACGAAACCAAATAAAGGCTGCATGTGCATCGCAGTGCTGATTGGTTGCCTGAATTCTGCATCACACTCCAGGGCGGGAAACGAGTCAGGGTTTCAACCCTCATCCCTCCCCTTGGATCAGCTCTGAACCGTGTTAATGGAGTCTATGCCACTTGCAACCAGGTCCTTGCCAGAACGCGGATTAACGGGGAGAACGAGCACCAGAAACGGAATCTGCCACGCAAGCAATGGGGAGGTCGTCCCTCAAACCTGGTTAGTTTGTGTTCTGAAACCTGGCTAAGACGATAGTGAGGATTCAACCAAAAAGTAGCCTCGGCAATGTGGACATATCTATATAAACAATATCAATATTACCTTTAAAAGGTAATATTTTGCCTTTTGAGTGGGGGTGGGCAGCTGTGAGCGAAGATAAAGCTGCATAGCAGACAGTGGGGCTCATCCTCACCTTAAACAGGGAAACGCAAGGAGACCCCACCGTGAAGGGACAACAGGGCTAGGAACGCCGCAGAAAACAGTCCATGCATAATAGACCAAGGCTGCTTTGGAAGGTGGACTCTATGGCAGTGGTGGCAAACCTTTGGCAGTCCAGATGTTATGGACTACAATTGCCATCAGCCCCTGCCAGCATGGCAATTGGCCATGCTGGCAGGGGCTGATGGAAATTGTAGTCTATAACATCTGGAGTGCCAAAGGTTCGCCACCACGGCTCAATGCAATATACCCTCTTGAGATTCCTCCTTCCCCAAACCCCACCTTCCTTAGGCTCCACCCCCAAATCTCCAGGAAGTTGGCAACCTGGATGTGGCAACCCTACAATTGCTTAAGGGTCCTCCTGGCCACAATAAACCAAGCCACTGTCTATTCCACTGCTGCCGTTTTCATTCTCTGGTCTGGATATCTGAGGTCAGCTTTTTTTTTGCGCCACGCCTCAAAGTGCTTCAGCCCGCATTCATCTTTAATTCAGAGAAACAAAACCTCGCGGATGTTTCCTTCCGAACGGCGCTGCCGCTTTTTCTTCTTCTTCCACGAGGCGCTGGGAAAGGCTCCCTCTTGCCACCGATAAAAAACGTAGACAGAGGAAAAGAAAATCCCCTTCGGCAATAATCAGCGGCTGTGCAGAATTTGACGAGCGCGGACGAATTGTGTTTGTGGCCCAGGGAAATTTCTTAGCTCTGGTCAATTCCTGGCCTAGCTGGGATATGAAAAGGAGGGAAAGCAAAATCAGACTGGAAAATGATAAAAGGGGGGGGGGATGAAAAGATGCAACCCAACAATACCGTGTAAAACAAACCAGGGACATCCAGAATATTAAAAACCTCGCCGTAGATGTTGTGGGGTTTTTGTGTGTGTGCGGCTGCTCCTTTGACATCCTGGAAGGCGCGGGCGTCCTCTCTCGCGTCCTCTCTGAAGCCCAAATAATAACATCAAGAGGATTTGAAAGCTGCAGTCGCCGCCTCAACAGGAAAAAAAAAAGATGGCAGTTAGAAGACCGCTGGAAAGAGACCGTAGCTCCTGGCTGTTGTCACCGACTGAGAAAGGTGTGATGTTCCTCACCGATTATTTCCAAAGCCTGTCTAAGCTGTCAAGCGCCGAGCCGGCTGTCAATTATTTATAGTGTCCCAACAGGGCTTGTTAAATCTCTGGACTTCCCTGCCTATGCGGGGTGTGGGATGTTGTTCAATGTCTAAGGACGTGGCTGTTCATCTACTCTCGGCTTGGTGAATCACAGGCTGGGTGCACTGGGATGCCAGCCTCCAGGAAATGCCTGGGGATCTCTGGAAATCACTTCTAACTACCGAGAATCAATTCCCGTGGAGAAAGTGGATGGTTTGGATGGTGAACTCTAGGACATTGTGCCCCACTGAGATTCCTCCTTCAGCAGCAGTGGCGTAGGAGGTTAAGAGCTCGTGTATCTAATCTGGAGGAACCGGGTTTGATTCCCAGCTCTGCCGTCTGAGCTGTGGAGGCTTATCTGGGGAATTCAGATTAGCCTGGGCACTCCCACACACGCCAGCTGGGTGACCTTGGGCTAGTCCCAGCTTCTCGGAGCTCTCTCAGCCCCACCCACCTCACAGGGTGTTTGTTGTGAGGGGGGAAGGGCAAGGAGATTGTAAGCCCCTTTGAGTTTCCTACAGGAAAGAAAGGGGGGATATAAATCCAAACTCCTCCTCCTCCTCCTCCTCCTCCTCCTCCTCCTCCTCCTCTCCTTCTCCTTCTCCTTCTCCTTCTCCTCCTCCTCCTCCTCCTCCTCCTCCTCCTGCTCCTCCTCCTGCTCCTGCTCCTGCTCCTCCTCCTCCTCCTCCTCCTCCTCCTCCTCCTCCTCCTCCTGCTCCTGCTCCTGCTCCTGCTCCTGCTCCTGCTCCTCCTCCTCCTCCTCCTCCTCCTCCTGCTCCTGCTCCTGCTCCTGCTCCTGCTCCTGCTCCTGCTCCTCCTCCTCCTCCTCCTCCTCCTCCTCCCTCCCCCCCCCCCCCTCCTCCTCCCTCCCTCCTCCTTCTTCTTCTTCTTCTTCTTCTTCTTCTTCTTCTTCTTCTTCTTCTTCTTCTTCTTCTTCTTCTTCTTCTTCTTCTTCTTCTTCTTCTTCTTCTTCTTCTTCTTCTTCCCATATCACCAGGAGTTTCCCAACCTGGAGAGGCAGCATGGTGTACTGGTCAAGAGCAGGTGTATTCAAATCTGGAGAACTGGGTTTGATTCCCCACTCCTCCACCTGAGTTGAACCAGGTGTGTTTCCGCATTCCTACATTCCTGCTGGGTGACATTGGGCTAGTCCAGTGGTGGTGAACCTTTGGCACTCCAGATGTTATGGACTACAATTCCCATCAGCCCTTGCCAGCATGACCAATTGGCCATGCTGGCAGGGGCTGATGGGAATTGTAGTCCATAACATCTGGAGCACCAAAGGTTCGCCACCACGGGGCTAGTCTCTGAAGTCTCTCAGCCCCACCGACCTCACTAGGTGTCTGTTGTGGGGAGAGGAAGGGACAGGAGCTTGTAAGCCACTTTGAGTCTCCTGACAGGAGGAAAAGGCGGGATAGAAATCCAAACTCTTTTTTGTCTTCTTTTAATCCACACTCTCCCACATAAAGCCTGCTGGGTAACCTTGGGCTGGTCACGGTTCTCTCTGAATTCTCTCAGTCCCGCTCACCTCCCAAGGTGTCTGTTGTGGGGAGCGGGAAGGAAAGGTGATTGTAAGCTGCTTTGAATCTCCTAAAAGGTAGAGAAAAGTAGGTAGAATTTGTGATTTGGCAGTGAGTGACTTGGCACACGGTTGAGGCAGCTACAGTGACCGACCTTTCTTCCTTCCTTCACTGAGGTCACTTTCTTCCCTTCCTTCTTCTTCTACCACCATCCAGAGGCGGGATCCAGCAGGTTCTCACAGGTTCCCGAGAGTAGGTTACTAATTATTTGTGTGTGCCGAGAGGGGGTTACTAATGGGTGATTTTGCCACGTGATTTTTGCCTTAGTTACGCCCCCCCTCCCAGCAGTAGCGCGCAGAACTTGAAGAAGTCTAGCAGGAGGTGCACCGGTGTGCGTGGCAGCCTGCGCCTGCGTGCATTTGTTTCCCGCCCAAGGACCGGCGCAGCAGCTGCATCCTTGCCACAGCCCCGCGCAGGAATGCCCCACCCAGGAATTCCTGGTCACGCCCCCGTCATGCCCCGCCCAGCCCCATTGGCGCTACGCCACAGTTTGAATCCCACCACCATGGGAACCTGTTACTAAAATTTTTGGATCCAATTGTTAGAACTATGGCATGTCTTTTAATTTGTACTTATTCCGATTTTTGATAGAATTCTTCTACTGTAAGATTATAAAGGCAATTGTTGGAAGCCGCCCTGAGCCCACAAGGGAAGTGGGGAACGAATAAATCGAATAAAAATAAACTAAACTAATAGATTCTGTACCACCGTCTTTATATCCATAAATGATTTAGACCCCTGGAGAAAATGGCAAGTTAAGAGAGGGGACGATATGACATCACATCCTGCTGAGATTCCTCGCAGTCCCAAATCCTGCCTTCCTCTCATGTCCCTGATGGTCCTGCTATTGGCCGCTGTCCTCATCCTCTTTGCCTTTCTCCTGGCGGGAGATTGGGAACTGATTGGGCATTGATGTCAGTGTGTATTACACTGGTTCTCAAAGCTTCCCATCATCCTGCCTCTTCCCCCTCCCTTGACCTACATTTCAATCTTTAGAGATAACGCCGACTTATTTGCTTTGAGAACTGAGCTCTGCCGTTGGGTAAGCAACCAATGACGTTTAACTAACTTCTTCAATTGCAGAGGAGGCAGAGATGTTCGAGAGACACAGAGTGGTGCGCACGGGACTTGCTGGAGGCTAGAGCAGGCTTGCCCCTGTTTGAGCAGGTGGGCAGGGGAAGAGGGAGCCAACCGTTTTTTTTCTAAACTAAAACCTCTGCATACAGGTTAAATTGCCGGGTTGGCACTTTGCGATAAATAAGTGGGGCTTGGGTTGCAATTTGGGCACTCGGTCTCAAAAAGGTTTGCCATCACTGCACTACACCACGCTGACTCAACCTTAGCTGGGGAACAGACTGGAATTTATTTATTTATTTATTTATTTATTTATTTATTTATTTATTTATTTATTTATTTATTTATTTATTTATTTATTTATTTATTTCCATTTTTCAACCGCCCTCCCCCAGAGGGCTCAGGGCGGTGTACATCAACATCATATAAATACAAATATAAAAAAACAATCTATAACAAGATTAAATTCATAGAATTTAAACAATTTAAAATTTGCAATTTGCAGATGGCGACTTATCCCAACCCCATTCCCGCCCATGGTAGACCAAGATGGTATGAGGGTCAGATGGTCACCCCGGCTGGCCAAAAGCCTGGCAGAACAGGTCCGTTTTGCAGGCCCTGGGAAAACTCTGAAGGTCCCACAGGGCCCTGGTCTCCTTAGGGAGCCTGTTCCACCAGGTAGGGGCCAGGGCAGTAAAAGCCCTGGCCCTTGTTGAGGCCAGCCGGATCTTTTTTGGGCCAGGGATTTCCAGCAACCGCTCCTCGGTAGAGTGGAGGGCCCTAGTAGGGCAGTACGGGGAGATGCGATCCCTTTTCTACCTTCCTTCCCCCTGAAACATGGCAGGCTCTTCTGTAGCACTTTCTGAAACAGAACTGCAGCAAGACACGGCTTTTTGCAAAGGAAAAGCAAAAAACCCCCCTCCCCGAAAGCGCCTGATTAAACCTCATCTTTTCATTTTTAAAGAGGCATCGGGCCCCTGTGCAATTTCCCAGTAAATCAAAGGCACGGCACTGCCTCTGTTCCCTTCCTTTTGCTTCTCCATAATACTGATTTAAGAACCAAAAGGAAGACTTTGCTTTTTAAAATATTTAAAATCCATTGAAATTTCAAACAGGGCAGTGGAAATTGGCTCCCCGAGACAAGAGCCGAGCTCTCTGCAAAGGCGGGAGGAAGAGAAGCGAGCAAAGTCATGCCGGGGAGGAAGGCCCAAAACAGCCAAAGCTCCGAGATGGAGATCTAATTGCAAAAGCTATGAAATGCAAATCAGAACAGTGTCAGAAGAGAAAGAAGACTGCCAAATAGCTGGAGGGGGGAGTCGGAAGGCCAATGTATATGTAAAGGTCCGTCAGGAAGAGGTCTGCCGATCCTGATCGAAAGCATATTGGACCCGGAGGAACGTGTTTTAAGAGCAAAAGAGAACCTACCACACCAAGACAAGGGCAAAAATACAAGAATGCAGAATATGTTGCATTTAATGCAGAGGCATATCTAGGAAAAACGTAGCAAAATCTGGGTTTTCTCCCTCCCCCCCCCATTATGGGTGGCCACCAGAGGTGGGATCCAGCAGGTTCTCACAGGTTCCCGAGAGTAGGTTCACCTCCATTATTTGTTATTGTTAGCACTGAGAGGGGGTGACTAATTGGTGATTTTGCCACGTGGTTTTTGCCTTAGTTACGCCCCTCCTCTCAGCAGTAGCGCGCAGAACTTGAAGCAGTCGAGCAGGAGGTGCACCAGGGTGCGTGGCAGCCTGCGCCTGCGTGCATTCGTTTCCCGCCCAAGGACCAGCGCAGCGGCTGCGTCCTTGCCACAGCCCTGCCCAGGAATGCCCCGCCCCCAGAACGCCTGGCCACACCCCCATTGTGCCCCGCCCAGTCCTATTGGCGCTACGCCACAGTTTGAATCCCACTACCATGGAAATCTGTTACTAAAATTTTTGGATCCCACCACTGGTGGCCACCCTCCCCCACCACGACCAAACAACTTTTTTTGCCCCAGGTCTTGAAGTCAGTGGATGGACCTGAGAGAAGGAAGAGAGCTGTGGGGGCGATTTTCCGTCCTTCACGTGACTAAATTACTCCGGTCCTATACCAACTGCACTGGCTGCCGATCGAGTACCGGGTCATGTTTAATGTTTTGGTTTTGACCTTTAAAGCCATTCGCGGCCTTGGCCCTGCATATCTAAGGGACCGTCTCTCCCTATATTGCCCTTCTAGGCCCCTCCATTCATCAGAGGCGGACCTACTGGTAATCCCTGGCCCCAAGGCGATCCGGCTGGCCTCTACAAGGGCCAGGGCTTTTACGGCTCTGGCCCCTACCTGGTGGAACAGGCTTCCAGGTGAGATCAGGGCCCTGCGGGATTTACAAAGTTTCCCGCGAGGGCCTGTAATAAGCGGACCTGTTCACGCCAGGCGTCTGGCCAGCCGGGATGATCTCAACTTCAATAAAAAGCAAACATCTGGCCTCCCGTGGGTTCATAAAAGGGGGAATAGAATAGCTGATGCCATCTCTAGTTTAATATTTTATGTATTTTATGTATTTTAATTAACTTATATATGTGATGTTTTAAATTTTTATTTTGTTGGAAACCGCCCTGAGCCTTCGGGGAGGGCGGTATACAAATACAATAAATAAATAAATAAATAAATAAATAAATAAATGGCCGCAGCCACCTATTGGCCATGGTGGCAGGGGTTGATGGGAATTGTAGTCCATGAACATCTGGAGAGCTGCAGGTTGCAGACCCCTGCCCTAGGTGGTAAGCCCATGATTTAATGTGAATCAAAAAACAAAAAGGTGTATACTAACAGGCTCTACTCAGATGAATGTTGGGCACTTTGCAGCTGGATTTTGCTGTGCAAAATAGCAAAATCCACTTGCAAACAATTGTGAAAGTGGACTGAAAGGGCATTATTCTGCATGAGCGGAAGGGACCTCAGAGAGATCCAACTTTCCCCAAAATTTTTTATCTGAGCATGTGGATATTTGTTGTTGTTGAAACTTCCTTCTTTGGAAAGATAACGAACTGAAATACTTTTCAAAGCTGGAGACAAAAGATTGTTGAATCTGCTAATGCATTTGGCATGGTTCCGCATGACATTTTCCCATGGAAGGAAGAGAAATGTAGATTAGATGGACGCAGAAGCCTTCTAACAAGAATGCGATATTGCTTAAGGAACCAAGACTGGTGGTGTCCGTTCACATTTCACTGGCTTTCTTTCTAGCCTGCACGCCTGTCCTCTGCGTTACATCACTTGAAATCAAAACAAAATCAACCCCCCCCCTCCCAGAATAATTATCTCATGAATCGGCCTGATTTTTTTTTGTCTCGTGCAATTACAGGCAACTCATTTGTGTATGCAGATGCATGTCTAATTCGAAAGCAAAGCTTTGGTGACGGTGTGGGCAAATTGGTTAATTGTGCACACAAAGGCCCATAATTAGACATTTGCACACACAATTACCTGCCCTGTGTCCACGCCGTCCCACAATTGCACATGAAAATACACACGCAAGCAATCAGCAGAGCGGTCTTCTGGCGGCACCGATCCAGAGCTCGAGGGGAAAAGGTCACAGGAGTGGCCGTCGCTAGTCCACAAAAGTGTACTCCGCAAGACTTTGTCTTTTGTTTTGGTGTGTGGTAGCTTGACATGGCTACAAGGGTTGAGAAATTCCAAGAGATTTGGGAGGGGGGTGGAGCCGTGGTGCCTGGGGAGGGCAGGGTTTTAGATCAGGCGGGATCTCAGAAGGGTATACTCAATTCCACCATCCAGAGGTGTATCTAGGAAAAATGTAGCCCGGTGCAAAATCTGAGTTTTCCACACCCATCCCTACTCCCGTATGGGCAGCCGTCCTCCCCCACCACGACCAGACAACATTTTTTTGTACCACCTTCTGGCCTTCTGAAGATGCCTGCGACTGTCTTGAAGCCAGTGTATGGACCCGTGGGGAAGGAGGAGGAGTGTGGGGGTGATTTTCCGCACCCACGTAACTAAATGGCTGCAGCTCAGGGACATCAGGGGGCATACATTGAAAATGCTGGGGGGGGAAGAATTAGGACTAATCAAAGGAAACGCTTCTTCACGCAACATGTGATTGGTGTTTGGAATATGCTGCCACAGGAGGTGGTGATGGCCACTAACCTAGATAGCTTTAAAAGGGGCTTGGACAGATTGATGGAGGAGAAGTCGATCTATGGCTACCAATCTTGACTCTCCTTGATCTCAGATTGCAAATGCCTTAGCAGACCAGGTGCTCGGAGCAGCAGCAGCAGCAGCAGAAGGCCATTGCTTTCACATCCTGCATGTGAGCTCCCAATGGCACTTGGTGGGCCACTGCGAGTAGCAGAGAGCTGGACTAGATGGACTCTGGTCTGATCCAGCTGGCTTGTTCTTATGTTCTTATGTTCTTATGTTCTTATTTGACCCCGTATGTTCCTCTGGGCAGTATGCCCCTCTTAGAGGTGAGTTTTTTTTAAAAAAAAAAAAGCGCACCCAAAAGCAGTGCCTCTCACCCAGGGCCCTTTGCACAGGTGCAGCTGCAACCTGGGATATTGCAAAAAAATCGTGGATAGCACGGTTCTTGAATATCCCTGGTTTAGCCATTTAAACCAGGGCAGGGTCAAATTAGAGGTCGGAGCTGTGTGAAATTCCCACCCAAAACATTGTAACCTTGGGTTAAATGGCTCGTGCAGAAAGGGCCTTGGGGATCTCCCACCCAAGATCTAGCCGGGGCCAATTCTGCTTCGCTTCTGAGCTCTGAGGATATCTGCTGAGCGTCTTGCCCCTGTCAGGGGAGGACGCCATTCTGCACACCTACTCAGACTTCCCAGATCCGAATACCATGTTTAAAAATGGAATCCAGCTTGACATTATTAGCTGCAATTCTCTTTCGGAAGCCCGTTTTATAAATAAAATAAAATAAAATTCCCATATAATTGGAATTTTAAAAGGAGTTCACATTGTGTTTATGGAGCAATCACTACTAAATGAATTCATTTAAATTTTTCATTAGCTACATTGTGAAAAATTAAAAGTACACCATTAGGAACTTGGATGTCTTAAAGGAGAAGGAGGCGCTCGCAAATGTAAGGAAATGCAGTATTGTGCAATGTTTGCTTATTTAGTATTTTTGGTATTAGATTTGAAGATGAGTTGGGCACAGCTCAGAAACTTGCTTCACACAGTATGCACATCGATTGTACTATAATGCTTTCTATAGTGCTTTTGAGAGCAGCAGTGGCATAATGGTTAAGAGCAGGTGTACTTTAATCTGGAAGAACCGGGTTTGATTCCCCACTCTGCCACCTGAGCTGTGAGGCAGGGGCAGAACAAGAGAGAACTGCGCTCAGGGCGCGCACATGTCCTGCGCCCCTGCTGCAGCATTGCCCCCACCCTGTCCCGGAACACACCTGGCACACCCCAGAATGCCCCCTCCATGCCCTCGCCACACCAGGGCACAACCAGGGCATTTCCCCATGGACACTACGCCACTGTGGACACTACGCCACTGTGTGGAGGCTTATCTGGAGAATTCAGAGTAGCCTGTACACTCCAACACACACCAGCTGGGTGACCTTGGGCTAGTCACAGCTCTCCAGAGCTCTCTCAGCCCCACCTACAAACATAGGGTGTTTTTTGTGGGTGGGGGAAGAGAAGGGAGTTTGTAAGCCCCTTTGAGTCTCCTATAAATCCAACTCTTCTTCTTTCTACACAAATAATCAGGAAACCTCCACTGGGACAACATGTGAAGTGTCCTTAATAAGTTTGCATGAATGTATTATACCCATCTGAAAACCATTTCATTGGTTACCGGTAAATTCTTGAACACATTTCAACTTGCTGGCTTTGAGCTAGCTTTAGGAGAACTCTGCGGGATCCGTAAAGATATTTTCTATCATTTTTATTCTACAATTCCTTTGGGTCCTATGTTGTTGTTTTTTTAAGATTTTCTTTCCTAAGTGCTGCTTTTATTTCATCTAAAGTTGTTGAGGGTTTTTTATGTATTTGCTTAGTAGGAAGTTTTTAAACTGCTTTTATATTAGGTTTAACTTTTGTTCAGTAAACTGTTTGGGGAACCTTTGGCTTTGCTTTTATCGATACGGTATAGCGATGTCTATCCCGGTCAGAATTGGAGATGAGATTGAATCTCAAAATCTGTCTAGTTTGATACAAATATCTCCATTTGGATTTAGGTTATCCCAAGTGATAAACGAACCCACAAGTATTCTCTTTCATGCTGATTCCCTCCTTCCTTTCAATCTAAGCGATTTTTCAATGCTATCTTTGTGTCCATCGCATGTGAATTGGGGTAAGTGGGACCCAAAATGGCATGAAAGAAATGGAAGTATCGTCAGCACCAAGAAAAGAAGGCAAATCAGACCACTGGCAAGAAGATTGTTTTCGGCTGCTCCAGAGGCTAGGACACAAAGGCCCTTTCCGCATGGGCCTTTAACAGCGCCCTGGGGATGGCAAAAACGCCGTCCTCAGGGAGCTGTTTGCATGGGGGCTGCAGCTGCATCGCAGCTGCGCCACCCTCGTGCCTCCCCAGCATTGCGAAGCCGCTGTTTCCCGACCTCACTTCCCCAGCGAGGTTTTTGGGAAACAGCGGCTGGAAGGTGCCATTCCCCCTCCCCTTTCCCAAACGCCTTACAGTGTCCTCTGGCCTCCGGCGCGTCGCACAGGCCAGGGGACACGCCCCCTCCTGCCCTGTGACTTTCGAGCTGTGCGATGTGCCAGAGGCCGGAGGACACGGTAAGGCATTTGGAGGACGACGCAGCGAGCCTAGTCAGCGGATGCTCGCTGCCGATCTTCCCCGGTTTCGCAACCAGGGACTGCTTACGTTGCCAACGGGTCCCAGGGGGGGGATTAATCAGCGTGGCCGTGCGGAAACGGCCAGAGTTACAAATTCAAACTACAAGAAAAGAGTTCCCAAGTAAACAATAGGAAGAACTTCCTGATGGTCAGGCCTGTTTGATGGTGGAATATGCTGCCTCGGAGGATGGTGGAGTATCCTCCTTGGCTGGATGGCCATCTGTTGGGAGTATTTTGATTGTGTTCCTACATGTCAAGGGGTTGGACTAGATGGCCCTTGTGGTCTCCTCCAACTGTATGATTCCAAAAACAAAGCAGGAGTTATTTTAAAAAGGAAACAAAATTAGTTGTACCGGCAAATCCCTCATTGAACCGATACTGGGTTCAATGGTCCACTGATCTCAGTAGTCTAGCATGCAAGATAGGGTGGTTGACAAAGCCGTGTATTGGGGGGGGGCAAGCTTGCCTGTCTCCAGAAGAAAGCCCTGCTGCTTTGTATGAGCCTGTGATGTCGTTCTGGCCTCTCGGTAGCTTTGCATGCCAGATAACAAACGGCTTGCTGACATAGGAGGCGTAGGAGGTTAAGAGCTCGTGTATCTAATCTGAAGGAACCGGGTTTGATTCCCAGCTCTGCCACCTGAGCTGTGAAGTCTTATCAGGGGAATTCAGATTAGCCTGTACACTCCCACACATGCCAGCTGGGTGACCTTGGGCTAGTCACAGTTTCTCGGAGTTCTCTCAGCCCTGCCTACCTCACAGGGTGTTTGTTGTGAGGGGGGAGGGCAAGGAGATTGTAAGCCCCTTTGAGTTTCCTGCAGGAGAGAAAGGGGGGATATAAATCCACACTCACCACCTCCTCCTCCTCCTCCTCCTCCTCCTCCTCCTCCTCCTCCTCCTCCTCCTCCTCCTCCTCCTCCTCCTCCTCCTCCTTCTTTAGCAAGCTTTCTCCCAGGCTTCCAAATAAATAATCTCTTCTGTAGGAGTTTCCTCCTCCAGACAGAATAAAACAACACAAGATGCAAGATGTTAAGAAAGCCCAATAGCTTTTTTATTCAGGAACCGGAGGAAGTCTCTTTAGGTGATCAAGAGAGACTGGATAATAGTCCTTAAGAAGCCAAACCTCTGAGCACATTTTAGCAAAGATGATCCCCAGCCTTGATGTCCTCCTCCCTTAGCTGATCTTCCTAGCCCACAGCTGGTCCTTGTTATATCAGCCATTAATCACCCTCAGGTGTTTGCATTCTAGGAGATAACCTCATTTCCTACAGGCAGCGCCCCAACTGGTAGTGCTCAAGGCTGCCATGCAACTCCTACATACGTGCTTCCCCTGGTGTTTCAGGCTAATGAGAAAAAGTGTAGTAAGCAGAAATGACATTGGTCTTCTTAGAACATAAGAACATAAGAACAAGCCAGCTGGATCAGACCAGAGTCCATCTAGTCCAGCTCTCTGCTACTCGCAGTGGCCCACCAGATGTCTTTGGGAGCTCACATGCAGGATGTGAAAGCAATGGCCTTCTGCTGCTGCTGCTCCTGAGCACCTGGTCTGCTAAGGCATTTGCAATCTTTGGCCCCTTCCGCACACGCAGGGTTGTGGTC
Organism: Sphaerodactylus townsendi; assembly: GCF_021028975.2. Classification (NCBI taxonomy): domain Eukaryota; kingdom Metazoa; phylum Chordata; class Lepidosauria; order Squamata; family Sphaerodactylidae; genus Sphaerodactylus; species Sphaerodactylus townsendi. Next base: position 6,588,911 of record NC_059431.1, on the reverse strand, counting down.
ATCACAGCCATGACATTTGAGGAAAAACCCAGTGATTATGTCAGACATAAGCCAATGCTCTATGCCAGTGGTTCTCAACCTTCCCAATGCTGTGACCCTTTAATACCCTTATGTTGTGGTCACCCCCAACCCTACATTTATCCATTTTACAGATGGAGAACACTGATGCAGAGAGTCTTAGGCGACCCCTGTGAACGGGTCGTTCGACCTCCAAAGGGGTCCCGACCCCCAGGTTGAGAACCACTGCTCTAGAAACTCTATTGTAATAACATAGAGTTTCTAGAACATAAGTTGATGAGCTGACGTCACGTTCGGAGTTCTGCCCGGATGTGACATCACTACATGGTCTGACATCACTTCAGCTTCTTGCCTCACCCCTGAACATAAGAACATAAGAACATAAGAACTAGCCTGCTGGATCAGACCAGAGTCCATCTAGTCCAGCATTCTGCTACTCGCAGTGGCCCACCAGGTGCCTTTGGGAGCTCACATGCAGGATGTGAAAGCAATGGCCTTCTGCTGCTGCTGCTCCTGAGCACCTGGTCTGCTAAGGCATTAGCAATCTGAGATCAAGGAGGATCAAGATTGGTAGCCATAGATTGACTTCTCCTCCATAAATCTGTCCAAGCCCTTTTTAAAGCTATCCAGGTTAGTGGCCATCACCACCTCCTGTGGCAGCATATTCCAAACACCAATCACACGTTGCGTGAAGAAGTGTTTCCTTTTATTAGTCCTAATTAAGCTCCCAGAGTGAGCAGAAAAACCTACATATACACAAATTCACCCATGCAGGATTTCCTCCATGAATGGAAGCATTTGAAAAATCATAGCCCTGATGACAGGTGTCCTTAAAATGGGAACCAGAGTCTGTACACGTGCAGGCACTGCTATGTGAGACGTGTGGTATCCTGCTACTGCCGATTTCACGTATTATTTATCTATTAATAAATTATTTAAAGTACTTGATGCCACTGTTGCCCCCAATTAGGGTCCCCAAGGCGGTGAACATAAAAGCATTGAAACACTTGAGCAATTAATAATGAATAAGAGCATTTACCATTTTTTTAAAAAAAATATTAATTAATAATTAATAGGAGAATTTAAAAAAAAGAAAGAACGTAATTCAACACAAAACACATAAACACCAAAAATCACCAGAGTCTGGGAACATTGGTCTAGGACAGGGGTAGGGAGCCTGCGGCTCTCCAGATGTTCAGGAACTACAATTCCCATCAGCCCCTACCAGCATGGCCAATTGGCCATGCTGACAGAGCCTGATGGGAATTGTAGTTCCTGAACATCTGGAGAGCCGCAGGTTCCCTACCCCTGGTCTAGGAACATTTCCCGCAATCATGACCATCATATGTTTGTTAGTTTATTTAATTCATGTATAGTCTTTTCTCCCCAGTGGGGGCCGAAAGTGACTTATTCTTCTCTTCTCTATTTTATACACACAACCCAGTCTCATGGTATGTGATTGGCTCAAGGTCACCCAATGAGCTTGTCTGTCAATGGCAGAGTAGGGATTTGAACCCGAGTCTTCCAGAACTGAATCTGACATTGTAACTGCTACATTATGTCGGCTGTAGGAATGTCAGGTGATCACTTACTGGCTATGACTTGGGCAAACCAAATGAAAACACCTCTACGATGTTTCAAACACAACGCTTCCATTGCAGAGTGGGGAGTCAAACCGGAATCTTCCATAGCCTAGTCTGACACTGTAACCACTACACCAGTGATGGCAAACCTATGGCACGGGTGCCAAAGGTGGCACTCGGAGCCCTCTCTGTGGGCATGTGTAACCTCTATCGGTGGGTTCTGTGGGGCAGAACTTGGAATGAGTTTGCAACAACAAATTTTTAAAAACAAAATGGTTTACTTGCTTAACATATAATATCAACATTTAACATCACACTTCAAGGTCCTGTTCAGGTTGCATTTTGAAGTCCTTATATTTACAGTCTCCTGATACTGCCAAGTCCAATTCATCTTTGCAAGGGGGTTGGCTCCTGAAGACTCCAAGGGCTTGATGAACAGGATTCAACATGATGAAGGTTTCCAGGAGAACTCTCACCCATTACAACCACAAAAAGGAACCCTGGCCAATCAAAAAATTCCACCTTTGTCCCTCCATTCCTGTGGCAGTTTTTTTAATAACTAGTGTGGACATAGACGGAACATGGCCGTAGAACAGTAGCCAATCGGAACGGAGCGGCGAAGAGGCACAGGATGATTCCACCCTCCGAGCTGAGATCAAGCTGGTTGCAGTGGGGAACAACAATGGCTTCGACCTAGGTCAGTACCCTTCTCAGGGAACTGGGTCGAACCTATTTTACCCGTGTGCGGAATCGCCCAGTGTTGGGTCAAACCGGAGTCTCTCAGAGTCTTCTCTAGTGCTGTAACCAGGAACCACTATATTGCATCAGCTGTAAGAATACCAACTGATCATTTAGAAGAGTTTTTTTGGATTTATATCCCCCCCTTCTCTCCTGTAGGAGACTCAAAGGGGCTTACAATCACCTTGCCTAGGTAATTCAATTCAAAACATTCCTATAATGTTCCAGGCACAAAACTTCCGTTGCAGTCAAACCTGAGTCTTCCAGAGCTCGACACTGTAACCATCACACTGTTCTAAGAATACCAACTGATCACTTACTGGCTATGACATAGGCAAATTAATTTAAATCACAGGGCACAGACCTTCCATGACATGGTGCTGAGTCAAACCTGAGTCTCCCAGAGATTTGTCAGACATTGTGTCGGCTGTAAGAATACCAAGTGATCACTTACTGGCTATGACCTGGATAAATCAGTTTAAAACATACCTGCACTTTCCTATGCACAGATCTTCCATGGGACTGTGTTGAGTCAAACTTGAGCCTCCCAGAGTCTTGTCTGACACAGTTACATCTACACTGTGTTGGCTGTAGGAATACCAAGTGGTCACTTACTAGCTAAGACCTGGCCAAATCTGTTTAAAACATCTCTAGGATACCTCTTCAGAAATAATTCATTGCTACAGAATGAGATCTTGTGGCCTCTGATGCCAAGTCAGACATCATTAAGGTACTGGATGGCTTTCAGAATAATAAAAGGAGGCGAATACACTGCTACAAATATGGTTTATGATCCACATTTAGACATAAAACAGCAAAGAGAAAGGAAGAGAAGGGTGTCAGCGTAGAAAAATGGACACATATAATTGTGGAGTTAGATTTTCTTTCAACTGGGGACCAGGACATACATTCAAACTGAAGAAAATGATGGATCTGAGAGGAGGAGGAGGAGGAGGAGGAGGAGGAGGAGGAGGAGGAGGAGGAGGAGGAGGAGGTTGGATTTATACCCCACCTTTCTCTCCGGTAAGGAGATTCAAGGTGTTTGTCGAAGGCTTTCACGGCCGGAATCACTGGGGTGCTGTGTGGTTTCCGAGCTGTATGGCCGTGTTCTAGCAGCATTCTCTCCTGACATTTCACCTGCAACTGTGGCTGGCATCTTCAGAGGATCTGATAGTAGGAATGGAAAGCAAGTGGAGTATATATACTGTGAGGTCAAAAGGTGAGGCCCTCTGAATAGAGTAGCCTGGTATGTGAGTCACAAAGAAGTCTGTAGCCTGGGAGTAACAATGAAGATAGCAAGGTCAATAGGTGAATGCATCTGAATTCTTGACCTCACAGTATATATACTCCACTTGCTTTCCATTCCTACTATCAGATCCTCTGAAGATGCCAGCCACAGATGCAGGCAAAACATCAGGAGAGAATGCTGCTAGAACACGGCCATACAGCCTGGAAACCACACAGCACCCCAGATTCAAGGTGGTTTACAAACTCCTTTCCCTTCCTATCCCCTCAAGACACCTTGTGAGGTACGTGGGACTGAGAGAGTTTTAAATAATTGTGACTGGCCCAAGGTCACCCAGCAGAAATGTAGGAATACAGAAACACATCTGGTTCACCAGATAAGCCTCTGCCACTCAGGTGGAGTGAGGAATCAAACCTGATTCTCCAGATTAAGATCCACCTGTTGTGAACCACTACACCATGCTGGCTCTCCGGAGAGATAAATCTGGAGAGGTACATGAAAGGAACGAGAAAAGAAGCGCAGGTCAGTGCCCTGGGTCAATATTCATGGGGCACAGAGTTCCAGGGAGAATGAAAGAGGAGAAAAGTGAAAATATAGCTTTGAACGCACCTGGAAAAATCAAGATGGAGCAACAGGCAGATTGATAGACGGCTTTCAAAGTACATTTGGCTGGGTACAGAGGCAGAACAATAAACCTGCAAAGTTGAAATTCGCAAACTTTTCTTGTTCATCTACACTTCGTTGCATAATCTGTGGGTGGACGTGGACATCTAGACAAAGAAGATTTTTAAAATAAAATCCCCCTGTTTATTGCACTGGTTAGTGTGTTTTTTTAAAAAAATTCCTTCCCGAGATTGTTACTTACATTTCTAAGCATTTCCCCTGGGAACCCACATAAATAAAGTACCACTTTGCTTCTGCTTTATCTGGAAATGAGCATGCACAAGGAAAGAGAGGAGAGGGTTGAATTAAAAGAGGAAACACACCATCAAATTATCTGGGGCCAGTCTTTGCAAAGGAGCCTGGTTCTTTTGTGGGTCCCTTTCGGTGCTCCCCACCCAAAAAGGGAGGGGGTATTGGCACAGCGGGTCTCATTAAAATGAATCTAGGTTGATTTGCGGGGGCTGTAATCAAGGGTTGCCTGACCTTTTTGAAACTGTGCTCTACCTTTATAATAAATCCGAGCAGTTAAAAATAGATGAGTTTGGGAAGATCATAAAGAGGGACGCTTTTCATGGAAGTTGCACGGCGGTTGCAAAGAACTTCCTGTGTGCCACCTGCAAATCAGTTCTGGGAATTACTGTTCTGGTTTGATGAATGTTGTGGGGACGGGGATGCATATTCCCAGAGGTGGGATCCAGCAGGTTCTCACAGGTTCCCGAGAGTAGGTGACTAATTATTTGTGTGTGCCGAGAAGGGGTTACTAATTGGTGATTTTGCCACGTGATTTTTGCCTTAGTTACGCCCCTCCTCTCAGCAGTAGCACACAGAACTTGAAGCAGTCTAGCAGGAGGTGCACCAGTGTGTGTGGCAGCCTGCGCCTGCATGCATTCGTTTCCCGCCCAAGGACCGGTGCAGTGGCTGCGTTCTTGCCACAGCCCCGCATAGGAATGCCCCGCCCACGGAATGCCCAGCCATGCCCCCGTTGTGCCCCTCCCAGCCCCACTGGCGCTACGCCACAGTTTGAATCCCACCACCATGGGAACCTGTTACTAAAATTTTTGGATCCCACCACTGCATATTTCCCTGCCTCACAAGGTTCTGTTGTGGGAAGAGAAAGGGGAAAGGCGCTTGGAAACCACCTTGAGTCTCCTTACAGGAGAGAAAGGTGGGATGTAAATCCAAAGTCTTCTTCTTCCAAATGGCAAAACGCCTCTGAACGTTCCTTGCCTTGAAAACCTTATGTAGTAACCATAGACCAGATGTCACTTGATGGTGCAAAAAATAAAAATAAAACCTTGCAGACAGTTGGCTACCCAGTAGCCAAGTTTCATTCATAATTGCCAGCTCCTAACACTGGTATCAGACTCTGAGCTCTGTGTAAACAGAAAGGGAAGTAAGGAGGAGGAGGAGGAGGAGGAGGAGGAGGAGGAGGAGGAGGAGTTTGGATTTATATCCCCCCTTTCTCTCCTGCAGGAGACTCAAAGGGGCTGACAATCTCCTTGCCCTTCCCCCCTCACAACAAACACCCTGTGAGGTAGGTGGGGCTGAGAGAGCTCCGAGAAGCTGTGACTAGCCCAAGGTCACCCAGCTGGCATGTGTGGGAGTGCCCAGGCTAATCTGAATTCCCCAGATAAGCCCCACACAGCTCAGGCGGCAGAGCTGGGAATCAATCCCGATTTTTCCCGATTAGATACACGAGCTCTTAACCTCCTATGCCATTGCTGCTCCAATCTCGTCAGATATCAGAAACTAAGCTGAGCTGATACTAGGATGGGAGACCACCAAGGAAGACTCCGCAGGATGAAGGGAATGGCAAGCTACCTCTGCTTCTTGCCCAGAAAGCCCCTTGCTGTGATTACCAGAAGTCATTTGCAACTTGACAGTACAATGTGTATATGCACAGACAGATAAGCGTTGAGGCAATATGAAGGAATGGGAAGAGACAATCCTTGAAGAAGATAGGAAAAGACAAGAAAATAGGCAGTTTCAAATTCAGTGTGATGAAAGCATTCCGTTATATCACACCTGGGGATAATTTAACAGAACCCACCCAGGTGTTGTCTGAATGAGTAATGTCCTACTGCGGAAGTGGGGGGTGGGGGGGTCGAAACCGAATTAGAGAGAGGGTGGAAAGCGGAGTGCCCGAGAGACTTCTGCACAAGTCACCTAAAAAGTTTGCAGAACGTTTTCAATCCCTTCAAACGTTTCGTGGCCACTGGGAGAGTTTTTTTTCTTTTGGGGGGATTATTTGTAGACACAATGCTTCACAGTTTTCGACTCTTTGTAGTAATTGTAGGTTTGTAGGTAGGAGCAGCAGTGGCGTAGGAGGTTAAGAGCTCGTGTATCTAATCTGGAGGAACCGGGTTTGATTCCCAGCTCTGCCGCCTGAGCTGTGGAGGCAGGCTTATCCACCTGAGGGAATTCAGAGACCCTAGCCTGTACACCTCCCACACCACGCCAAGCTGGAGTGACCTTGGGCTGAAATACAGCTCACATCGGAGCTCTTTCAGCCCCACCTACCTCACAGGGTGTTTGTTGTGAGGGGGGAAGGGCAAGGAGTTTGTCAGCCCCTTTGAGTCTCCTGCAGGAGAGAAAGGGGGGCTATAAATCCAAACTCCTTCTTCTAGGTTTACCCACAAGTAAATTTAACCACGCAGAAGAGAAACTACAGGAAGAACATCATTGCTTCATGTAATCGCAGGTTTACTCATGAATAAATTTACTCACATGTAAGATAAAATGTAAGGGGGAGAGAGGAGAGAGAGCAGTAAAAAATGATGGAAAATGAAGAGGAAAGGGATAAAGATCAGCCCAAGGATGGGGAAAAATGGCGCTGAGGGGGAACTTGAATCAGGGCACTGAGATGTGGAAAATGGCGGAGAGCAAGATAGATCATTCTAAATGTGATTGGTCAGTGAGAAGAAGAAGAAGGAGAAGGAGAAGGAGAAGGAGAAGGAGAAGGAGAAGGAGAAGGAGAAGGAGAAGGAGAAGGAGAAGGAGAAGGAGAAGAAGAAGAAGAAGAAGAAGAAGAAGAAGCAGAAGAAGAAGAAGCAGAAGAAGAAGAAGAAGAAGAAGAAGAAGAAGAAGAAGAAGAAGAAGAAGAAGAAGAAGAAGAAGAAGAAGAAGAAGAAGAAGAAGAAAGAAGAAGAAGAAGAAGAAGAAGAAGAAGAAGAAGAAGAAGAAGAAGAAGAAAGAGTTTGGATTTATATCCCCCCTTTCTCTCCTGCAGGAGACTCAAAGGGGCTTACAATCTCCTTGCCCTTCCCCCCTCACAACAAACACCCTGTGAGGTAGGTGGGGCTGAGAGAGCTCCGAGAAGCTGTGACTAGCCCAAGGTCGCCCAGCTAGCGTGTGTGGGAGTGCCCAGGCTAATCTGAATTTCCCAGATAAGCCTCCACAGCTCAGGTGGCAGAGCGGGGAATCAAACCCGTTTCCTCCAGATTAGATACACGAGCTCTTAACCTCCTACGCCCCTGCTGCTCCTCACACAGCTTGAAAACATGTCAAGCAAAAGAATTGTTATAACGGGGTTTCAGGAAAAAACAGGATTTTAAAACATTTCCAGGCAGGAAGTGAAACATTTCCTCTATGGAGTTCCACACAGTTCCCCCCCCCCTTTGGTCAGAAACATTTCAGGTTGGAAATAAAATGTTTCTGATCAAAGGGCGGGGAGGAAACTGTGTGAAACTCCATGGAGGAACTGTTTCATTTCCTACCTGGAAACATTTTAAAAGTTGTGTGAGGATAGGGCCCCAGGAATACGGGGATGGAAGTTGGCTTGATTCCAGAGGCACCCAAGGGGCCGATAAGATTTTTTTGAAATGTGAGCTTTTGGGAATCAAAGCTCCCTTCTTCAGAGCTTTGACTCATGAAAGGTCAACTTTGAAAAATCTGGTTGATCCCGAAGGTGTTTGAATCTTGCTGCTGTACTGAAGACGGTGGCTACCCTGTGAAACTATCAAGATGGAGGATAGGACAGGAGTAAGAAAGTACTAACTCCTCTTCCCTTCATAACCCCTCTTCCCTTCCTAGGAAGCAAGAGAGACTCTCCATCAACGGCGAGACCCTACAATAAGACCACAGACGAGCCAAACCTACGACAAGTTCAAAGGTACATAAAAGCTGCCACTACTAGGATTCATCCAGAGGGTCAAATTACATGTGATGCAGAAAACACAATCCAGGAGGTTTCACTTATGAATCTTACCCAGGATTTAAAAGATGGCGGTGAGCTGGAGTTTGATCCTCCAGCGCTTAGAGTCACTTACAATCAGTCATCTCCAGCTGGCCCAACTTGGGCACAAGAGCTATCTAGAGTCAAAGCAGAAATACACATTGCCCCAAAAGAGTACCAAATGGAAGTCATCAATGAGCCATTCATTGCCAACTTACCCGTGCCAACAGGAGATGAAAAGCGTCCAAACGGCTGCGTATTTATAGACTCCAGAGGATTGCTTAACCAAATAGGGACTGACTTCCACCAATCTTCTCCATCCAAGCAAACCGACCGACATAACCCCCAGTCTGATACCAACTGCACTTGGAACCCAGCTACCAAAAACCAAATGACTAAATACAAGCGCAAAAACTCTGTTCATATCGTGGAACATAACTGGCTGGGGAGGGAAAGCATCAAACTGCTATTTCTTAAAATACCTGAACAGTGCATCGGCTATTGCTTTCAAAGAAACCTGGGCCCTAAAGAGTGTTGATATTCCCGGATACTATACATTCAATCTACCAGCCACCAAATCAAAGACCTTGGGTCGTCCCGGGGGGGATCTATATAGCTGTCTCTAGTCTACTAATTATCCCCCATTGGCACAGGCTGTCCTGTTAACCTTTACAAACAAGAGTAAGAAAGTATGTTGGGTGGATGGCAGACAGAAGTAGTGAGCTTGTTGGAAAGGGGGGAAATAGCTTCAGGGGTGGAGAACAGAAAGCTTGGAGGGATGGCTTGAAGAAGGAAGGAAGATTTTGAAGTCTTTGTTGAATAATTTCTTAAGGCATCTTGATTGCCCTATTTAATGCTCACTTGGTCTAGAACAGGGGTCTTCAAACTATGGCCCTCCAGATGTTCATGGACTACAATTCCCATCAGTCCCTGCCAGCATGGTTAAGTGGCAGGGCTGATGGGAATTGTAGTTCATGAACATCTGGAGGGCCATAGTTTGAAGACCCCTGGTCTAGAAGAATGGGTGTTGATTGTCTTGATGCTAGACCTGACCTGGCTTGCCCAGGCTAATCTAATCTCATAAAAGCATAGAGTTAGAAGAGACCATAAGACCCATCAAGTCCAACCACCTGCCATGCAAAAACCCACAATCAAAACACAAAACGGATGGCCGCCCAGCTTCTGTTTTAAAACCTCCAAAGGAGACTCCACCACAATCCATGGCAGTGTGATCCACTGTCGAACAGCCCTTATTGTCAGGAAGTTCTACCTAATGTTTAGGTGGAATCTCTTTTTTTTTCTTTGAATCCATTACTCCTTGTCCTAGTCTTGGAAGCAGCAGAAAAGAAGCTTGCTCCCTCTTCGACATGACATCCCTTCAAATAATTAAACATTGGCTATCATGTCACTCCTTTACCTTCTCTTCTGCAGACGAAACGTTCCTAGCACCCTAAGTTTCTCCTCATAAGGCATGGAATCCAGAATTGTCTTCCATTTTGGCCATCCTCCTCTGGACACAATATCTCAGAAGCTAACCATGGTTGGGAGACCACCAAAAAAGTCCACAGACAGGCAACGGCAAACCATGTATGAATGTCTCTTGGCCTGACAACTCTATGGTGTCTCCATAAGTCACCTGACAACTCTATGGTGTCTCCATAAGTCACCTGAAACTTTATGGAACTTTTCATCATTGGTGCTGTACGTTCCAGTTTCTATATTTGATGTTCTTAGATGTTCTTTGATTTCATTTCTAGTCTGCCTTTCTTAATGAGATTCAAGATGGCTTACAGTGCAAGTCAAATACAATCAACAGGATCAGACATCCAAGGAGCAAAGCAGTAGAGCTAGGATTTCAGAAATCTGAACAGAAAAGCAGAAATAGAACTGAGACCAAGCTAAAGACTGATTGATCCCTTTGCCCTCTCATTGTGGTCCTGTCTTATCTCCTGTGAAGGTGAACTTCTAAAAGGAGCCTCAAATTTCCCAAAAGAATGCAAACAAGTGGAAGATCCTAGCAGACCACATCAAAGGCATCAAAGACACCATCATTTTGATTTTTTTAAAAAATGTTTTAAATTAAATGTAATACTCTGCTCTTTCCCAGCCAAAATCAGGCTTAGGGTGGCTTACACACACACACACACACACACACACACACACACACACACACACACACACACACACACACACACACACACACACACACACACACACACACTAACAATAACAATACACTAAAAACTTTAAAACTTTAAAACACAATATAAATTCCATTCTCAATGATAACTAATTGGGTATCCATAATGAACTCCAGTACAGCCTAAAATTCTATCCATCTCCATCCCATCATATGTGCATGCACTGTTTGGACAGGGAAAGAAGAAGCAGGTAAGATCAGGGGGCAACAAGGTGGAATGGACCAAAGCCTGCCCCAGCCAAAGGCCTGATGGAACATCTTCATCTTGCAGTCCTGTGAGACTGGTTAAGATCCCACAGGGTCCTGTTATCAGTTCACAAGGAGTTCCACCAGGCCAAAGCCAGAACTGAAACTGATTTGGCTGTGGTGAAGGCTGCCTCAATGTCCTTGGGGTCAGGGACCACCAGGAGGTTACTGCTGGAGGAATGAGGAGTCCTCTGTGGACAGTATGGGGAGATGTGGCCCCAAAAATATGAAGATCCCAAACTGGTCAAGTCCCTAGTAGTCAGTGCTAAAACCTTGAACCTGATCCGGAATTCAACTGGCAACCAGTACAGGTGGAGGAGCATAGGTGTAATGTGCATTATTACCAGGCAACAGATTCCCTGATGTTCAGTGGTGGGATACAAAAATTTTAGTAACAGGTTCCGATGGTGGTGGGATTCAAACTGTGGCGTAGCGCCAAAGGGGATGGGTGGGGCATGACGGGGGTGTGGCAGGGCATGATGGGGGTGGAGCATTCCTGGGCGGGGCAGTGGCAAAGATGCAGCCACTGCGCCGGTCCTTGGGCGGGAAACGAATGCACGCAGGCGCAGGCTGCCACGCACGCCGGTGCACCTCCTGCTAGACTGCTTCAAGTTCTGCGCGCTACTGCTGAGAGGAGGGACGTAACTAAGGCAAAAATCACGCGGCAAAATCACCAATTAGTAACCCCCTCGCGGCACACACAAACAATTAGTAACCTACTCTCGGGAACCTGTGAGAACCTGCTGGATGGATCCCTCCTCTGCTGATGTTTCCCTGATGTTTCTCCCTTGTTACTAAGCCACAGTACTGTCGAAGAAGGATTAGGAGAGGTCTCCTGCATCATCCCCATTTTCTGAGTGGGGTTCTTGGCATGCCAACCTTGGCCCTTTGATCAAGGAGGGAAGCGTCCATTCAGAACTTGTTTTGAGCACTCATGTCCAAAACATTACCTACCTAGAAATGTGCCCTCCATGTGCAATGTCTGAAACATGCCACCTGTTTTCCTTCATGTGGTGAGTGCAAATTGGCCCCGCAGATGGCCTATGGCAACCCAATGAGGTTTTCAAGGCAAGGCATGCACAGAGGCAGTTTGTGAAGAAGAAAGGTTTTGGATTGGAGCACTTTCCTTATGAGGAGAGGCTGCAGCGTTTGGGACTCTTTAGTTTGGAGAGGAGACGTCTGAGGGGGGATATGATTGAAGTCCATAAAATTATGCATGGGGTAGAAAATGTGGACAGAGAGAAATTTTTCTCTCTTTCTCACAATACTAGAACCAGGGGGCATCCACTGAAAATGCTGGGGGGAAGAATTAGGACTAATAAAAGGAAACACTTCTTCACACAACGTGTAATGGGTTTTTGGAATATGCTGCCACAGGAGGTGGTGATGGCCACTAACCTGGATGGCTTTAAAAAGGGCTTGGACAGATTTATGGAGGAGAAGTCGATCTATGGCTACTGATCTTGATCCTCCTTGATCTCAGATTGCAAAGGCCTTAGCAGACCCGGTGCTCAGGAGCAGCAGCAGAAGAAGGCCATTGCTTTCACATCCTGCAGGTGAGCTCCCAAAGGCACCTGGTGGGCCACTGTGAGTAGCAGAGTGCTGGACTAGATGGACTCTGGTCTGATCCAGCAGGCTCGTTCTTATGTTCTTATGTTCTTATGGGCCCATCCATCACATTTTCATTTTGCATGCGGATTGGATGAAGCATTCAAACATCGCTGATGATCTTAAACCAGAAGGAGGAGGAGTGGCGGACTGTTAATAAACAGGATTGAGAACAAAGTAATAAAATAACACCTGAGAGCTGAAAGAGGTTTGCATGGAGGCTACTAAATCAATATTCTCCCAACGGAATATTCTCCACAGGAAATGAGAAGCTTCGGGAATGAGAGATTTCCAAAGGAAATGTGAACTTTCTTAAAGCTCATGGGAATACTAAGGGACCATTGTAAATAGATCACAGAATCATAGAGCTGGAAGATAACACAAGGGCCATCAAGTCCAACCCCCTGCCATGCAGGAATACACAGTCAAAGCAATCCTGACAGATGGCCATCTAGCCTCTGTGTACAAACCTCCAAAGAAGGAGACTCCACCAAGTTCTGGCAGCATATTCCCCTGTTGAACAGCCCTTACTGTCATGACGCTCTTCCTAAAGTTTAGGTGGAATCTCTTTTCCTTCACTTTGAATCCATTACTCTTTTTTCCCAGTCACTGGCCCCTTCCGCACACGCAAAATAATGCGTTTTCAAACCACTTTCACAACTGTTTGCAAGTGGATTTTGCTATTCCGCACAGCTTCAAAGAGCACTGAAAGCAGTTTGAAAGTGCATTATTCTGCATGTGCGGGATGAGCCTCTGAACCAGAAGAAAACAAGCTTGCTCCATCTTCAACATGACAGCCGTTCAAATATTGAAATGTATGTAGCTGTCATGTCACCCCTTAACCTTTTCTTCTCCAGACTAAGCATACCCAGCCCCCTATGTCGTAGGACATGGGTTCCAGACATTTTACCATTGTGGTCCAGCTTGGGTAACCTGGATAGCTTTAAAAGGGGCTTGGGCAGATTTATGGCTACCAATCTTGATCCTCTTTGATCTGAGATTGCAAATGCCTTAACAGTCAGGTGCTCGGGAGCAACAGCCGCAGAAGGCCATTGCTTTCACCTCCTGCACGTGAGCTTCCAATGGCACCTGGTGGGCCACTGTGAGTAGCAGAGAGCTGGACTAGATGGACTCTGGTCTGATCCAGCTGGTTTGTTCTTATGTTCTTATGTTCTTATGTCAGTCAACTTCACTTACTGTGAAACTGAGGGTAAAATAAGGGAGTCTGAGACAGGATTTACAAAATGTCTGGATGAAAATCTGAGAAAATTTCAAGGAATGGTGACGAATGGTGACAATGCTCCAGGGCTATTTCATATTGCTCGGTGCATACTTTGTAGTTGTATAAATTGTACTTAAAACAAAATTCAAAGTCTTCTTGTGAGGCACCTTCAAGGAAAAACGTGTGGGACAATATTTAGAAAAGTTTATGGAATGATGGATTAGTAACAGATTTGGGAAGGGAACACGATTCAGTAGTAGAACATCGATTTGGTTTTCAGAAAGGACAGTGTTTCATAGGATTGTACTGATGGGTGGCCCTTTTTCCACACAAATCATCAAAAAGCATCTGAAAAATGTTTTCAGTCTCCCCACACCCATTTTACCATACTGTTACTTTACACACAGCCCTTTGAAATTATTCCTGACTGCCGCTATGTGTCCCCCCCACCCTCCTTTTTGAGTCATGTGTTGAATCAGTACTTCAGTGCTTCAGAGCTTTTGCTGTGATTCTCACAGCTTGTATATGTAACCTCTATCTGTGGGTTCTGTGGGGCAGAACCTGGAATGAGTTTGCAACAACAAATTTTAAAGAACAAAATGGTTTACTTTCTTAACACATAACATCAAACATCAACATTTAACATCACACTTCAAGGTCCTGTTCAGGTTGCAATTTCAAGTCTTATATTTACAGTCTACTGATACTGCCAAGTCCAATTCTTCTTTGCAAGGGGGTTGGCTCCTGAAGACTCCAAGGGCTTGATGGACAGGATTCAACATGATGAAGGTTTCCAGGAGAACTCTCACCCATTACAAACACAAAAAAACCCCTGAAACAATCAACTCCAACATTTACAACATAGCAAAAATAAACAACTCCCTTCCCACTAGTTCCCAACAACATTGCAGTTACCTTAACAAGATGTTAAGGGCTTATACAAACCAAGGTCCAAGTCTGGTAGCCTCGTCTCCTCCAAACTACATGAGCTCTGCAGCCTTCTGCTGCTTTGAGTCTCCACCCCTTTCTGGGTCGACCCATTCTGAGCATGGGGGTTACATATACTCAATGAATCGAAGTTTTTTTTAAAAAAAAATAAACCACAAAAATTATTCAAATAAAGAGGCGAGAAGGGACCGGGTGAGCTCAGTTAATGGCACTGAAGAGAAACTCCAAGGATGGCAGAGAGAAGCGGGAAACATCTTAACCAGACCTCACTGGCAACCAAAGGCATTTTCAAAACATTTCGACCAAAGATTACTTTTAAAAGGCATTCATTTAGAACGTTTTCAGGCTGCAAATAAAACGTTTGGGGATTTTAAAAAACCATGCAGAACTCCATGGAGGAAACCTTTCATTTCCTGCCTCAAAACGTTGAAAAGGGTTTGTGCAAAAAGAGCCAGTTTCTCAGCTCAGCTTCCCTCGCAGGGTCGTTGTGCAAAGACAGAATTTGGGGGCGAGCCCCCACACGTGCATCCCGAGGGTGTTCCAAGAGGCGCAGGACAACAGCACCATAAATAAGTGAAGTTTTGTTAAACTACTTTTCTTCTGGGATGCTGTGTGGTTTCCGGGCTGTATGGCCGTGTCCTAGCAGCATTCTCTCCTGACATTTCGCCTACATCTGTGGCTGGCATCTTCAGAGGATCTGATCTCTGAAGATGCCAGCCACACATGCAGGTGAAACGTCAGAGAGAATGCTGCTAGGACACGGCCATACAGCCCGGAAACCACACAGCACCCCAGTGATTCCGGCCAGTGGTGGGATCCAAAAATGTTAGTAACAGGTTCCCATGGTGGTGGGATTCAAACTGTGGCGTAGCGCCAATGGGGCTGGGTGGGGCATTTCGGGGGCGTGGCTGGGCATTCCAGGGGCGGGGCATTCCTGGGAGGGGCTGTGGCAAGGATGCAGCTGCTGTGCCGGTCCTTGGGTGGGAAACAAATGCAGGCAGGCGCAGGCTGCCACGCACACCGGTGCGCCTCCTGCTTGACTGCCTCACATTCTGCGCGCTACTGCTGAGAGGAAGAGCGTAACTAAGGCAAAAATCACGTGGCAAAATCGCCAATGAGTAACCCCCTCTCTTAGTAACCTACTTTCGGGAACCTGTGAGACCCTGCTGGATCCCACCTCTGATTCCAGCCACGAAAGCCTTCGACAATAGTTTTCTTTTGCTTAATATCTTGCATTAAGCAATTTGGATGCAAGCTTTTTGGGGGGGGGGGCAGTTCCTTATACTTCCCCCTACCATTGGTTTAATTGGTCACTAGTTCTCAGAAGACAACCCAGCTGGCTTGGCAGATGGGGGTGGGGGGGAAGGAACCCCCTTCATATTTTGAGGGAGATCTATATAGATATAGATATAGATATAGATATATAAAATTGCAACTTTTATTTGATGAAAGTTGCTATTAACATATTTTCATAATCTTCCCAGGCTAGGAAACATTAGAGTAAAAGGTGTGAGGGCTATGCAATATTCATGAAATTAAGGGGCGCCAAGATGAAAGGGAGTTCCATTAGGGAGGCCAAGTGTGACAATATGACACGTATTTGCATATTTTAGACTTTAAATCTTTTCAGCCCATCCAAGTTGATATATGGATGTAAACATGCATTGCCGGTTTTTAGCATATTATAAGCCCTCCAGACTTTGCATGCATTTTAATATGTTTCATTATTGCCATAGATTTTAATTTCGAAAGCTCACAGCTTTGATGGGAGAAAGCTGGAAGTCGCAGCATCTGGCCCGGCTCCAGGCGAATATGCGCCTCGTCGAACACTTTGCCTGCGAAGGAAGGCATCCGTTCCTGAACGTGTGTGTTGTTGTGCGGGCTGACAGTTGTGTGTGTGTGGGCACGTGGAGGGGGTGGGTGGGCGACAAATGGAACATTTTGTTTGGTACACATGCTAATTACGTGCTAAGTTAACTATCCTGAAAGGGGGAAAAAATAGGCGGGGGGAGAGAGAGAAATGTATTCATTAGCATTGTAAAGTACCAAACAATAAAAGGTTTGGTTTTAAAAAAAAGAATCTGTTCTTCCATGTGATTTCCTGGGTGTGAAACAAATGTCTTTAGATATGGGGTCAGGTTTGCCAACCAGTTAGGGACCAAAAAAAAGGCCCAGTTATCAAAACACACACACACAAATGTTGAGAAGATGGAATGTGTCCAGAGGAGGGCATCAAAAATGGTAAAAGGTCTGGAGTCCATCCTGTACGAGGAGAGACTTAGGGACCTGGGGATGTTTAGCTTGGTGAAGAAAAGGTGAAGAGGTGACATGACAGCCATGTTTAGATGTTTGAAGGGATGTCATGTTGGTGAGGGAGCAAGCTTGTTTTCTGCTGCTCCAGAGACCAGGACCAGGAGTGATGGGTTCAAGGTGAAGGAAAAGAGATTCTACCTGAACATCAAGAAAGACTTCCTGACCATCAGGGCTGTTCGACAGTGGAATTCACTGCCACAGAGAGTGGTGGAGTCTCCTTCTTTGGAGGTTTTTAATCAGAGGCTGGATGAACATTGGTCAGGAGTGCTTAGATTATGTGTGCGTGGCAGGGAGTTGGACTTGATGGCCCTTGGCATTTCTTCCAACTCTATGGCTCATTCCGCACATGCAGAATAATGCATTTTCAAACTGCTTTCAAGGCTCTTTGAAGCTGTGCGGAATAGCAAAATCCACTTGCAAACAGTTGTGAAAGTGGTTTGAAAACGCATTTTTCTGCATGTGCAGAAGGGGTCTATGATTTTATGATTCTAAACCGCTCACAGCTTGTTGCCAGATGTCAGGAAGTTCTCTTTCAATACACCAGACCCTTTTCTTATCATGGCCAGGATTGTCTACTCAACTGGCAGCTGCTCTCCAGGTCTCTTTCACACCTTCCCTCCCCTGATCCTTTTAGCTGGTTATGCCGGGGCTTGAACCTGGGATCTTCCGTATGCCAAGCAGATGCCCTCCCAGTGAGATCTTTCACATCACTTTCTGTTATGATCAGTCCACACAATGTATAACCAAATGGGCACATGGATCTGCCTGATACCAAATCAGAACCTTGGTCCATCATGGTCATTACTGACTACTCTGGTTGGCAGCAGTTCGGCCCCTTCCGCACACGCAAAATAATGCGTTTTCAAACCACTTTCACAACTGTTTGCAAGTGGATTTTGCCATTCTGCACAGCTTCAAAGAGCACTGAAAACAGTTTGAAAAGTGCATTATTCTGCATGTGCGGAATGAGCCAGAGAGAGGTCTTTCCCATCACATACTACCTGATCTTCAGGTAGTGTACCCAGTGTGGTTAAGAACAGGTGGATTCTACTCTGTAGAACCAGGTTTGATTCCTCACTCCTTCACATGACCTATGGACTCTAATCCTGTGAACCAATTTTGTTTCTGCACTCCTACATTCCTGCTGGGTTACCTTGGGCTAGTCACAGTTCTCTCAAAACTCTCTCAGTCTCACCTACCTCTCAAGGCGTCCATTGTGGGGAGAGGAGGGGAAAGGAGTTTGTAAGCCACCTTGAGTCTCCTTACAGAAGAGAAAGGTGGGGTATAAATTCAAACTCTCCTCCTCCTCCTCCTCCTCCTCCTCCTCCTCCTCCTCCTCCTCCTCTTCTTCTTCTTCTTCTTCTTCTTCTTCTTCTTCTTCTTCTTCTTCTTCTTCTTCTTCTTCTTCTTCTTCTTCAATAGCAGGTGTAATTTTAGGTAATCTCAAGGCTATACTTGAACAACTTGTCCATCACCAAGGCTCTTAAAAGAGTGGTGGACTCTAACCTAACCTGGAGAACTGGGTTTGATTCCCCATTCCTCCACATGAGTGGCGGACTCTAATCTGGTGAACAGGATTAGTTTTTCTGCTCCTCCACATGAAGCCTGCAAGGTGACTTTGGGCTAGTCACAGTTCTCTCTAAACTCCCTCAGTCCTACTAACCTCACAAGGTGTAGCCATAGCTACATTAAGGGGCACTGTGAATACAAGGCCTCTTCCGCACATGCAGAATAACGCACTTTCAATCCACTTTCACAATTGCTTGCAAGTGGATTTTGCTATCCCGCACAATAAAATCCAGCTGCAAAGTGCATTGAAAATGGATTGAAAGTGCACTATTCTTCATGTGAGGAAGGGGCCTAAATGTTTGAGGCGTGTTTTCCTAATACCGTGGATGAGCAAAAAGACAAATCAAGCCTGAACTATTCCTAGAAGCTAGAATGACCAAACTGAGCCTATTGTACTTTGGTCATGTTATGAGAAGATAAAAGTCACCGAAACGACCAAAATGCTAGGAAAAGTTGGAAGCAGCAGGAAGAGAGGAGGACCCAACGTGAGATGGTTTGACTCAGCTACAGGGAATCGAATCCAGTTCACCAGATAAGAGTCTGCTGCTCACGTGGAGGAGTGGGGAATCAAATCCAGTTCACCAGATAAGAGTCTGCCGCTCATGTGGAGGAGTGGGGAATCAAATCCAATTCTCCAGATTAGAGCCCATCACTCTTAACCATTACACCATGTTGATTCCAGACTCCAGGAGGTCCAACAACAGAGTCCTAGATCCTCCCCTGATGTTGACTTCTGGCACTGAGATTCAGTGGTTGACTACCTCTAAATGTGGAGGTTTCCTTCAGTCACTATGGCCAGTAATCACTGGTCGACTTGTATTCCATGAATGTGCCCAATCCTTTTTTTTAAAAAAAGCTGTTTATACTTGTGACCATCACTGCATCTTCTGTCAGTGAATGTTGCTCTACACCCCATCATATTACATTCAGTGTGGTGTAGTGGTTAAGAGCAGGTGCACTCTAATCTGGAGAACCAGGTTTGATTCCCTGCTCTGCTGCTTGAGCTATGGAGGCTTATCTGGTGAACCAGAATAGCTTGTGCACTCCAACACTTGCCAGCTGGGTGACCTTGGGTTAGTCACAGTTCTTCGGAGCTCTCTCAGCCCTACCCACCTCCAGGGACGTAGGTATAGATTTTTATGGGGGGGGGGTTTCAGGCCACGCTCCCACCCGCCCCTGGGGGCATGACCACACCTCCCCAAGCCCCACCCTTGCCCCAGTGCTTATAAAAGCAGACTCCCCTGCCCTGCCCTGCCCTGCCCTCCCCCGCCCCCCTCACCAGCTGGGCTCCCAGCTGGCAGCCTTTTCTGCCCTCCCCTCTGGGCAGAGGCATAGCTAGGGAAAATGGAGCCCAGTGCAAAATCTGAGTAACTTTGTACCCCCTGAACCAAACCTCACCAATCCTGGGTTGTATCATCAGGAGAGTCTCCCAAACAATCCCTGAAAGTTTGGTGCTGCTAGCCTAAAAACTGTGCCCCCTGCCGGCCAAAAACCAAAAAACACTAACAAATACAAAAAAGACCCCACAAATGGAGGGCGGAGCATCGGCCATGCAATGGGGGGGGTGTTTGAACCCGTAAACCCGCCCCCTTACCTATGTCCTTGCCCACCTCACAGGGTGTTTGTTGGGAGGGGGGAAGGGAAAGGAGACTGTAAGCCCCTTTGAGTCTCCTTACAGGAGAGAAAGCGGGGGATATAAATCCAACTCTTTTTCTTCCGTTGAAGTCATAAATCTCATATGCGTTGTGTATACAAAGAACTGTGCAATGTGAGTGCCCAGTATAAGCGAATCGACAAACCTGTATCACTGACGAGCCAGTGGGGGCTCCAGTACTCCTGGAACGCCATGTGATCTCAAGACTGCAAAAACCAGTTCCCTTCTAGGAAACAACAGCTTCCAATGGTGGACTTACTAGAGTTCTTTGAGGGTGTAAACAGGCATGTGGATAAGGGGGAACCAGTGGACATTGTCTACTTGGATTTCCAAAAGGCTTTTGACAAAGTTCCTCACCAGAGACTATTGAGAAAACTCAGCAATCAAGGAATAAGAGGGGAAGTCCTCCTATGGATTAAAAACTGGTTGAGAAACAGGAAGCAAAGAGTGGGTGTAAATGGGAAATTCTCACAATGGAGAGATGTAGGGAGTGGTGTCCCCCAAGGATCCGTTTTGGGACCAGTGCTCTTTAACCTATTCATAAATGACCTGGAAGTAGGGGTGGGTAGCGTGGTGGCCAAGTTTGCAGATGATACCAAATTATGTAGGGTGGTGAGAACCACAAAGGATTGCGAAGAGCTCCAAGCGGACCTTGATAAATTAGGTGAGTGGGCTAAGAAATGGCAAATGCAGTTCAATGTAGCAAAATGCAAAGTGATGCACATAGGGGCAAAAAATCCAAACTTCACAAACAAGCTACAAGGGTCAGTGCTATCAGTCACAGACCAGGAAAGGGATTTGGGCATCTTAGTTGATATTTCCATGGGAATGTCAACTCAATGCATGGCAGCTGTGAAAAAGGCAAACTCTATGCTGGGGATAATTAGGAAAGTAATTGAGAATAAAACTGCAAAGATTGTCATGCCCTTATAGAAAGCAGTGGTGCGACCGCACTTGGAGTACTGTGT
This sequence comes from Sphaerodactylus townsendi, assembly GCF_021028975.2. Classification (NCBI taxonomy): domain Eukaryota; kingdom Metazoa; phylum Chordata; class Lepidosauria; order Squamata; family Sphaerodactylidae; genus Sphaerodactylus; species Sphaerodactylus townsendi. Next base: position 6,567,761 of record NC_059431.1, on the reverse strand, counting down.
CCAGTTCTGGTCGCCGCATCTCAAAAAGGATATTGAGGAGATAGAAAAAGTGCAGAGAAGGGCAACAAGGATGATTGAGGGACTGGAGCACCTTCCCTATGAGGAGAGGCTGCAGCGTTTGGGACTCTTTAGTTTGGAGAGGAGACGTCTGAGGGGGGGATATGATTGAAGTCTATAAAATTATGCATGGGGTAGAAAATGTTGACAGAGAGAAACTTTTCTCTCTTTCTCACAATACTAGAACCAGGGGGCATTCATTGATAATGCTGGGGGGAAGAATTAGGACTAATAAAAGGAAACACTTCTTCACGCAACGTGTGATTGGTGTTTGGAATATGCTGCCACAGGAGGTGGTGATGGCCACTAACCTGGATAGCTTTAAAAGGGGCTTGGACAGATTTATGGAGGAGAAGTCGAGTTATGGCTACCAATCTTGATCCTCTTTGATCTGAGATTGCAAATGCCTTAGCAGACCAGGTGATTGGGAGCAACAGCCACAGAAGGCCATTGCTTTCACCTCCTGCAGGTGAGCTCCCAAAGGCACCTGGTGGGCCACTGCGAGTAGCAGAGAGCTGGACTAGATGGACTCTGGTCTGATCCAGCTGGCTTGTTCTTATGTTCTTATGTTCTTATGACTTTAAGGCATCTATTTCCCCCTCCGCAGGCTCTGCCCCCAGGTGCCACTTCCAAATATTCAAGACCTTCCCAATATGGAACTGACAACCCTACTTACAATCTCAACAGGGCAAAGCAGAGATCCAAAAGCGCTGATAACAATACAAAAGGGATAAAAGACCCGCCAGTAGAGAACATTTGCTCCCACCTAACAACCTTCCCGCACACAAAATAGGCTAAATTAGTTATATCAGGACAAGATGGTCACGATAGAAAGCGACGATAATCCAGAGGAGCAGTGTTTGTTCAGCGCATAGTTCAATGTGCTCTAGTGCGCCAGGAAACCAAAGAGTAAATCTTCCTTTTTATGCTTTCCTGGGTAATCCCATTGATGTTTAACAATCTCTAAGGTGGTGGGCGACGCGCCAGATTAGCCGCTGCCGTTTCTCATTCCAGGACCAAAATTCAATTCGGCGGTAAGCAGAACGAACAAAAGATAAGTAATCAGATGGCTGATGCCTATCGATAGGCGAGATCTATAAAATAAACAGTGATTGGGTGGCGAGCAACATTTGCGCCATATTGTGCCGGCCGTTTCTGATGTGTCTCTCTCTCTCTGTGTGTGATGTCAGGAATGAACAGCATGCAAAAAAAAACGTGATGTGCCCTTGGAACCAAAGATTTCAAGGATAATTTTCATATTCTTTGAAGACAAATGTGTTTTCTTCCCCTAGCTGGGATTAAAATATGTTGATGGATCAAGGAAACGCTTCTCGCCAGTCTAACACATGGTTAAATTAGACTTTTGCTATTAAGAAAGCATTAGCTTTTGAGAGTGATAACAGCCAAGAAAAGATTGTAGCTGCTTTTTAGGGACTATTGCTCTCTCTCTCTCTCTCTCTCTCTCTCTCTCTCTCTCTCTCTCTCTCTCTGTGTGTGTGTGTGTGTGTGTGTGTGTGTGTGTGTGTGTGTGTGTGTGTGTGTGTGTGTGGCCCTTTCCGCATGGGCCCTGGGGATGGCAAAAACGCTGTCCCCCAGGGAACTGTTCGCATGGGAGGTGTCCCCAGTGGCACGAAGGCGCCATTTTCTCACCTTGTGGCGCGAAGGCGCCATCCTTCCCCCCTTGCCCAATCGACTTACTGTCCCTGAAACCATCCGGCACAGCATTTTGAGACAGGAAATAAAATGTTTCCTCCATGGAGTTCTGCATTGTTTTTACCCGCTTTGGTTCCCAAAACATTTCATTTGCAGCCACAAAACATTTTAAATGAACGCTCTTTGGAAATGATTCTTGAGCTGAAACATTTCCAAAATGGCTTCATTTGCCTGAGCGATTTCTTTAAGACGTTTTCCGTTCCTCTCTGCCTTCCCTGAACTATCTCCCTGGCACCATTTTCTCAGCTCGCTCTTTGCCCCTTCACTGTTTTCCTGCACCATTTCTGTGAGTTGGGGTGGGGGGGAAATCTGCGAAGGATGGTGAATAGGAGGTGCAGAGAATCAGAACATAAAGATGTGAAGCATAGAAGCATGGAATTGACAATGAAATAAATAAATAAAAAGAATCATTTTGAGGGGTTGAGTGCAGACATACATTGTGTGGGAGACTGAAAACATTATTATTATTATTATTATTATTATTATTATTATTATTATTATTATTATTATTATTATTATTATTATTATTATTATTATTATAAAACAGTTATACACAGCAAACAAGATCAATATGCTGGATTTTGTATTACATCACACGTTGGACACTTCCCAAGCATCTAGGACTGTGTGATGTATCGACGAATAATGCGTGCAGAGCCGAGTAGGGTGGCCTTTTGCAGCTGACATATGGTGATTTTGTCAGCGCCAATTGTTTTTAAGTGCCGTTCAAGATCTTTAGGCACTGCACCCAGTGTGCCGATCACCACTGGGACCACCTTTACTGGTTTGTGCCAGAGTCTTTGTAGTTCAATCCTTAAATCCTCGTATCGTTAAGTTTTTCCAGTTGCTTCTCATCAATCCTTCTGTCACCAGGATTATTATTAATAATAACATTATTATTGTTGTTGTTGTTGTTGTTGTTGTTGTTAAAATTTAATAGACCGTGCTACCCCGAAGGGCTGGGGGCGGTTCACAAAACAATCAACATTTGAATACAGCAAATCGTTTCAATTAAAACAATAAATAAATTAAACATGAAAACACTAGCAGCAGTCATCTTCCACAATTAAAATAAGTAGATGATGTCCGGTATTAGCCCCCCGGGAGGGGACTGGCCGATATTCAGTCAGCAGATGACAAAGCTGTAAGGAGCAACAAAAAAGGGCGGGCTCAGCTTTTAGAAACTCAGTTTTAGAAACAGTTTCAGGGATTGGTGACTAATGGACCTAAGAGAGTTGTTAAAATAGCTAAAAAGTGCTAAGTGTTGGCCCAGCAGGTACCCAAAGATTTTGCAGCTGGCCTTCCCTCTTGATATTACATGGGCACATATGTAAAAGGTTTCTTTTTAAAAAAAATCCATTTGCCTTCAGGAGCCAAAGTGAGTTCAAAAGACAATTTGGAGATAGGCACTAGGTTGACAGATACAGGTTAGAAAACTCCCAGAGATTCAGGAATTGGTGGACTCCTTGGTACATAATCTTCTGCAATGCCCTCATGTGTTCCAACATCAGGAAAAAAATGGATTGTGCTTTCATCAGTAGTCCACATTTTCTCAAGAAACTGTAAAGCAAAAGGTTCCGTTTCGCTTCTGCAAATGCAGAATAGCGCACTTTCAATCCACTTTCACGACAGTTTGCTATTCCACACAGGCCGATTCCCCACGGTCAATTAATTGCGTGATACATGAAATATCAAGGATTCAGGAAGAATTCCCCATTGCCTGATTGACAAACAAAAATTCATTCTGGTTCTGGCGCTCATTCTCCCCCTTATCTCGCGTCTTTGCCGAACCTGCTTCAAAGTACTACTTTTTCAAAAAACACATCTTCAATCCAGTTTAGAGGGGAAGATCGTGGGTCTAATCTTGGTTCAAATTTCCCGCCATGGAGCATGACGCAAATGCCTTACAACCAATCGGTGCATGTGGTGCTGTTCTCACGAGAGCTCTAGGCCATTTCTGCACGGGCAGAAAATGACGGCCTGGAGACGGTAAAAACACCGTCTCCAGGCCGCCATTCGCACGAGGGTCGCTGCTGCAGCGCAGCCGCGCCGCCCTCGCGCTGCCCGCCCGGCCTGGAGCCGGCGTTTCCCCAGAGTGCTTCCTAGCGCTCTTTTTGGGGAAACGCCGCAGTGAAGCCGCTGCCGAGCGAACGGCAGCGGCTTCACTTCGACTCCCCCACCCGGCACCTTGTCCCTGAGCCTCTGGCGCATCGCTGAGGCATGGGGACACGCCCCCTGCCCTGCACCGCTCGAGCAGGCGTGCAGGGCCAGGGGGGTGTGTCCCCAGGCTTCCGCGACGTGCCGGAGGCCCAGGAACAAGCTGGGTCATGCAGGTGCCAGCCCTCCGCGGCGCCGGCTACCCGCCTCTTCCCGGGACCGTCCATGCGGACGGTCCCAGCGTCTTCGGGTCGGCGCGAGAAGCGCCGACCCAGCCGTTTCCGCTGCCATGTGGAAACGGCCCTAGAGAATGATAACCAACCAGAAACTTGGGCAGGGGGAGATGTGCTGATGTTCTGATGTCATAATGTGAGCAAGGTTTTGCAAGAGAAAAAAAAGGTCCCACCCCAACATGGCACGACAGCCAATCAGGAGAGACCTGCCAAGCCGATCGTGTGGTAGTGGGGATTGTTACATTTCTTGAATCCGAGATAGTCCTAGATGTCTTCACTGGAAACATGCTGCGGTGGGGAAGTTGAAACCTCCATGAAAAGGTGAAGTTTATTTTCAATCTTGGTTTGATCTAGATTGAATTTCCCAGTAGGGATTCAGCCATAGGAAAATCCAGCTTCAAAGTGAATTGAAAGTGCATTATTCTGCATGTGCGGAAGAGGCCTTAGAGGACTGCAATGTACTTATTTTATTGTTTGTTTTTTAGAGTCTGCAGAGAAGAGTCGAAGGGGGGGGCAGGTGATTTTACATACAGGTCTTAATTTTTAAAGGATCTACCTTCCAAAATGGCCATTTTTTTCTAGAGGAACTGTTCCCTGTCATCTGGAGATCTGTTGTAATTCTGGGAAATCTTCTGGCACTGTTGGTAAACTTACCTTGACTATGGCCATTTCCGCACGGCCACGATGGGGGTTGGGTCGGCGTACACGACGCCAACCAAACCCCCCTGAGACCGTTTGCAGAAACGGTCCCAGAAACCACCGGGAAGAGGGCGCCGCAGAGCGCCATTGCCTGGTCAACCTACCACCTCTGCGGCCATTTGGCGCATCGCCGAGGCCTGGGGACACGCCCCGCCTGCCCTCAGCAACCTCTCTGGCGTCGCAGGGCAGGGGGGCATGTCCTCAGGCCTCGGCAACACGCCGGACGGCTGCAGAGACGGTAGGTCGACCAGTCACACGGGGGAGGGATGGCACCTTCAAGCCGCTGCCATTCACATGGCAGCAGCTCGAATCCACCGTTTTCTGTAAACCTCGCTGGGGAAGCGAGGTTGGAAAACGGCAGCTTCGCCGTCCCCAGGGCACTGTTTATGGCCCGTGCGGAAAGGGCCAATGTTTGCCTTTCTAATTCCAGTTCTCCTTTCTCCATTGTGGACCATAATATTACTTGTTAAAACAGTTCTTCAGTGCATCACTTTGGCACCATTGACCAACGTATTAAAAGCACCCCTCCAAAATCAGGAATTTATACCATGGTTAATCCTCCACCGAAAAATGTCTTGTTGGGGAGAAGAATATGGCTGTTGTAGAATAAACCAACATCCTCAGCCCATTTCTTGTATGACTTCTGGAATGTCCACAATTCAATGGCCTTCTGGGACATCCACAATTGAATAGTTTAGGAGCTATTTTAAAACTAGAATGGCTGAATTATATACAGTGTGGTTGTTTACTTGCAAACTTTCTTGAATTTTTCCATAAGATTACATGCAACAAATAGGTAGGGCAGATAATCAGTATTTGCTCAAGAGACAGAGAGAACGTGTCTGGCCAAATATTGGCAGGATAGCAGGGTTACTTTATGGTTACTTTATTTGACATGTCACCATGATGGGAACTGTTGAGAATTTTTTTGTTTGTTTTGAGAAATGCTAGAATAAACACATTTATCCCTCATCTTAGGTGGCTTTCTTTCATCGTATATTAGGGGCGAAAATAACATGAAAAACTTATCTGTCGTTCCAGATTAATGGTTGTCAAATTGCTGTTCTACATGTTTACAGTAAACATTTGCTTTTCTGTCAAATTCGTGATTTCAAAATATATTTATTTCTTTGAAATCTACTTAAGAATAGTAACTATTTTTTTTAAAAAAAAAGTAGGGCTGATTCAAGTTTCTTTGGGAAAATATTTTTGTCCCACACCCTCCCAGGGGGAGGGCGGTATACAAATTTAATAAATAAGTAAAGTCAAGGATACCTGAAATAATCCCCTAAAATAGTGCCTGAAGTTACAAATTGTGCATTGATTTATTTTAAAAGAGAAATACAAGCAAAGGAGAACTCCCTTTTTATTGGAAAAAACCAGAATAAATAGCAATAGTGCTCTCTTTATCTTTCTCTGTGTGTTTGTGCGTGTGTGCATGCATGCAAAATTCATCTCCCTTAACACCAATGGAAAAAAAATTCCCCATCCCCTCTAGTATCACAACTTTGCTTGCAATTCGCTGAACTCTTTCAGGTTTCGGCATGGGGAAGTTTGGTCCTTTGTATATCAAAAACATCAGTGGAAAAGGCCTAAAAATGAAGACCCAAATGTACTAAGAATAACTAACTCACGAACAGATTTTTTTGTTTTAAAAAAGCAAGGATGGTTTTTGCTGTTTAGAAACACCGACTTGGATTGTGTAGTAATTCTGGTGTGATGACTATTGGAGATATATATTGGCTGGTATATAACAAAGTTGCTGCGAAGAAAATGGGTCATCACGTGGAGGGTAGCACCAGTGATGGGATTCAAGAAGAAGAAGAAGAAGAAGAGTTTGGATTGATATCCCCCCTTTCTCTCCTGCAGGAGACTCAAAGGGGCTTACAATCTCCTTGCCCTTCCCCCTCACAACAAACACCCTGTGAGGTAGGTGGGGCTGAGAGAGCTCCGAGAAGCTGTGACTAGCCCAAGGTCACCCAGCTGGCATGTGTGGGAGTCTAATCTAAAATTCCCCAGATAAGCCTTCACAGCTCAGGTGGCAGAGCTGGGAATCAAACCCGGTTCCTCCAGATTAGATACACGAGCTCTTAACCTCCTACGCCACTGCTGCTCACATTAGATACACGAGCTCTTAACCTCCTACGCTACTGCTGCTCAAATAATTTAACAATCAGTTGTTTACAAGCACCGTTTTAACAACCGGTTCTGCCGAAGTGGGGCGAACCGGCTGAATCCCACCACTGGGTAGAACTCTTTAAGCCACCATATTGCAAATCATATATTTTTTTTAAAAAAAACACTTTTATTCAGGCTTATTCACAGTGACATGTATTTTGTAATAGAAGAAACACACTAATCCAAGTAATAGTGTGCCCTATTAAAAATGGTGAACTAATCCAGCGGCATTTGTTTGCAAGTATCAGAACACAGGAACAAACCCAGCAAACTTATACAGGAAAGATCTGCGAGGGATCTCACTCCTTGAACACAGAAAGACAAAGAGGAGTCAGAAAGTAGCTTCTAGCAAAAATGAAGAGAGGCACCCATCACAGAGAGAAAAATGTAGAGCCCCACAGTGGCCATTTTTGCACAAGTCACTGAAAACTTTTGCAAAATGGTTGCAGAACATTTTAACTATTGATTGATTGATTGATTGATTGATTGATTGATTGATTGATTGATTGATTGATTGATTGATTGATTGATTGATTGATTGATTCATTGATTCATTGATTGATTCATTGATTGGACTTAGAGGCCGTCTCATTCCCGAAGGGCTCGAGGTGGCTCACAATATGGCTGTTCTAACTATCCCCATTTGTCCGCACTCATTCTCTTGAAAATGCTTCCTGGTGACCATTTTGTGATTTCCCCATTTTATTTTAATGTCCCTGTGGATCTGAAGCTTCAATGATTCGAAATGTCGTGCTACGATTCTACCTGGGTTGTGTCTGCATTTTCGAAGATATCACACCTCCTCCCTCCCCCCCCAAAAAAAATTAAAAATGACAGGCGTGATGACAGAGTGAGCTCACAAAACAGTGCCAAGGAGGAAGTCTAGGGACTGCAAAGAGCTGTGGGAAACGTTTTAAAGACAGACGCACAGCAAGTGAAAACGTTTTGAAAAAAGTTTTCACAAAAAGAACACTAAAATCCAGGATGCAAATAAAACGTTTTAAGGCTAAGAAATATGTGGAACACTTCAAAGGAAACATTTTATTTCCAGCATGGAAACATTTCATTTTGGCTGTGTGGAAAGGGCCAGTGTCGAAACATGCTTAATCACTGGTTGTGGTGGGTTTTCCGGGCTGTGTGGCCGTGGTCTGGTGGATCTTGTTCCTAACTTTTCTCCTGGATCTATGGCTGGCATCTTCAGAGGTGTATCACAGAGGGAAGTCTGTTACACACAGTGTCACTAGAACTGTTTAATTTTATTTATTTATTTATTTATTATTTAGACTTTTATACCGCCCCATCCCCAAAGGGCTCTGGGCGGTGTACAGTATAAAATTAATATAGATAAATAACTAAAACCTTTAAAACAGCGATAGTAACAGTAATAACAGTAATAGAGTAATAGAGGCATCCGGCCAACCCCATATTTAGAATTCTCCCTGGAGGAGGAGGAGGAGTCCCAAAATGACAGGCCCGGATGTAAAGAGCCAACTGGGGGCACCATTTCAGTGGCTGGTCCCTCCAAAGGCCCGGCGAAACAACTCCGTCTTACAGGCCCTGCGGAACTCACTGAGGTCCCGCAGGGCCCTAATAGCTGGAGGAAGAGTGTTCCACCAGGCCGGGGCCAGAGCCGTAAAAGCCCTGGCCCGTGTGGAGGCCAGCCGCATCATTGAGGGGCCAGGGACCACTAACAAATTGGCCTCCACAGAATGGAGAGGCCGTGCAGGGACATATGGGGTGATGCGGTCTCGAAGATACGAGGGTCCCAGGCCGCATAAGGCCTTAAAGGTCAACACCAGCACCTTGAAAGTGATTCGGAACTCTACCGGGAGCCAATGCAGCTGGCGCAGCACAGGCTGAATATGATCATAAATGGCGCTGCCTGTGAGCAAACGCGCCGCTGCATGCTGGATCAGTTTTAGTCTCTGAATCAAACGCAAGGGATGGCCCGCATAGAGCGAGTTACAATAGTCTAACCTGGAGGTGACTGTTGCATGGATCACAGTGGCTAGGTCCGCCCGGGAGAGGAAAGGAGCCAACCGTCGGGCCTGGCGGAGATGAAAGAAAGCAACCCGGGTTATATGGGCCACCTGGGTCTCCATTGAAAGAGACAAATCCAGGTGGACCCCCAGGTTGCGCACGGAGGGGGTTGGCGACAATGTGACCCCCTCCCACACCGGTGGCTGGAAAATCCTGTACTCCCCCCCGCGGCCAAGCCAAAGGATCTCCGTCTTCGATGGATTCAGTTTTAACCTGCTCTGCCACAACCAACCAGCGACCGCCTCCAAACAATGCTGGAGAGCCGCAGGGGCAGCGACCGCTCTCCCCTCCATCAACAGAATGAGCTGAGTGTCATCAGCGTACTGGTAACAAGTCAGCCCAAAACGCCGTACCAGTTGAGCAAGGGGTCGCATATAGATATTAAATAGCAGCGGGGATAGTAACGCCCCCTGGGGTACACCGCAATTAATCAGGCACTTCCGGGAGGCCTGATCCCCGCACCTCACTTGCTGACTTCGACCCCGGAGGAACGAGGCAATCCACTGAAGGACAGTGCCCCGCACCCCGGAGGCGGCCAGGCGGTGGGTCAAAAGGTCATGATCGACCACGTCAAACGCTGCGGTAAGATCTAACAATACCAGCAGCGCCGATCCGTCTCGGTCAAGCTGAATACGGAGTGTATCTGTGACGGCGACAAGAACAGTCTCCGTCCCATGCCCAGCACGGAAGCCGGACTGGAAGGGGTCGAAAGCCGATGCGTCATCCAGAAAACCTTGAAGCTGCTCCAGCACCACTCTCTCAATTACCTTCCCCAGAAACGAAAGATTCGAGACGGGGCGGTAATTGGCCAGATCTCTCGGATCTAACAATGGTCTTTTTAAGAGTGGGTGGACTACTGCCTCCTTCAACCCATCTGGGAAGACTCCTTGCTCAAGGGAGCCATTGATGATACTCAGCAGATGGGGTCGTAGCTCCGCCCTGCAGGTTTTTACAAGCCAGGAGGGGCACGGATCCAGAGGACAGGCAGTAGGTCTAACAGCAGCCAAGGTCCTGTCAACAGCGGCTTCGGAGAGCAGGGAAAACTGGGCCAAACAAGGGCATGAGGATGGCAAGGGAGCCTCCAGTTCACTAATTGTCATCAATGTGGAGGGAAGGTCCTGGCAGAGCGACACAACTTTATCCGCGAAAAAGCTCATAAAAGCCTCACAGCTGATACTCAATTGTGAATTTGAAGACCTCTCTGACAGAGAGGTTAAAGACCGAATTATGCGAAATAATTGTGCTGGGCGGGAGCTAGCGGATGCGAGAGAGGAGGAGAAGAAAGTCCTCTTTGCCTCCTTTGTCGCCACCTCATAGGCTTTCATAAACGTCCTATAAGATGTTCGCGCAGCCTCGTCATGAGATTTCCTCCACACTCGCTCTAGACGTCTAAGCACCCGTTTCATCTGGTGCAACTCCTCTGTATACCATGGAGCGCGCCGAGAGCGGGGGCGTAGAGGACGCCGGGGAGGACGTAGAGGACGTAGAGGACGTAGAGGATGCCGGGGAGCAACAACCTCGATGGCATCGGAGAGCCGGGAATTCCAGTCCTCCACCTGCTCATCGAGTGTGCCGGCGGGTTCAGGGTCCCACAGAGCATTCAGGAAACCAAGTGGATCCATAAGTCTCCGCGGGTGGGCATAAATAAGTAATATTATGGTCCACAGTGGAGAAAGGAATTAGAAAGGCAACCAATGGCAAGATTAGTGTAGGTTCCTGGTTCCTCAATAGAGATGCCAACCTACAGGTGGGGCCTGGAGACAGGGATAGAGTAAGGGGAAATTGCGCCTGAGGCACGTGAGCACCATGCGTCCCCGCTGGGGGTGCCACCTGTACCTGCCCTGGAATGCCCCAGAACACCCATGTCACGCCACGCCTCGGCCACCCCCCGCTGTGGTGTGCACCAGGGGCATCATGTCCCCTCGCCACATTGGCACTACGCCACTGCCTGGAGATCTGGAATTACAAGTAATCTCCAGATGACAAGAAAACCGTTCCTCTGGAGAAAATGGATGCTTTGGAAGGTAGACCCTATGTAGAGTTTCCAGATTAAATCGCCCACTGATTCCTGCTACTGCCCATTGATACTCACAAGTTGATAGGCAGAAACAGGCAGGTGGATATGGGGGAGTCATCTATAACCCCATGCAATAACGTCACTTCCAGTGCAACATGAAACTGTTGACATAAAATTAGGGGGATGCTCCATCGCTCCTGCTCCATCAAACTTGGAGATCTCCTGCTGCTACAATTGATCTCCAGATGATCAAGTTCCGTTCCTAGGGTTGTAAGCCTTCAGGGTGATAGCTGGAGATCTCCTGCTATTAAAATTGATCTGCAGGTGATAGAAATCAATTCTTCTGGAGAAAATGGCCACTTTGGAAAGTGGACTCTATGGCCCTTCCCGCACGGGCAAAAATAACCGATTTCGGCCTGGTAAAACACGGTTTTGGAGAGGAGCCTTCGCACAGGTGCCGCTGCCAAATCGATGCAGCGGCTCTCTCCCCCCCACCCCCTGAAACGGTGTTTTCAAATCTTGCTTGAGGAGTTAGGTTTTTTTGCAAACGCCGGCTTGCATTCAGTGCTGAGCAAATCGCACCGGGTAGAAGCCGGCGTTCCCTCCCTGACCCTCTCAAACGTCACTTACCTCCTGTCACCTTCTGTCACATTGTGAAGGCCAGGGGACACGCCTCCTGGTCTCCGACTCCAGGGTCGCCGCTCTGGCCAGGGGAGGCATGTCCCCTGTCCTCCACAACACAATGATAGATGACAGGATGTAAGCGACATTTGAGGGCAGCACAGCTTGTGCAAAGGCTGTGCCATGGGCGGTGCACCCAGTGGGATCATCCATGCGAACGGTCCCACTGGGGTGCCCTGGAATGCCCCAGAACACCCTGCTAGCTGGCCGTGCAGAAAAAGCCTATGGCATTAGACCATGCTGAGGTCTCACCCCTCACCCAACACTGCCCTCTCCAGGTTCCAGCCCCAAACCTACAGGAATTTCCCAACCTGGAGTGAGCAACTGTATCTGCAAATAAATTCCACCGAACAAACTGTGGGCTTTTTCGCACACACGGTTTGTTCTTGATTTAATATATGAGGTCGTCATGGTTTCTGCCTTTTTTTCACACACACTTGAGCCGTAATGTGGCCCGACCCCTAATCTGTCGCTCATTTCAGCCTTTGTCTCACATTTTTCCTGTCGCTCGTTAATTGTGCAACTTTCTTGGATAGAACATATTCCTCCCACAATCTGGTGCCTAGGTGCAAAACGCAACTGGAACAAGCTACTGCAAGGGATCACGCCCACTGTGTGATGTGATTTCCTCCAACCAATCAGGATGCGGTAGAGCTTGCCAGTTGCACGCGCACATTTCACTGTTTCGTTTCCATCTCATTCTCCTCCCACCCCTCCTCGTGGTCGCTCATGCAGTGCATTGTTTCCAACGCCACCCCGATATCTCGAGATAGCGAGTTCTCAACGCAGTGGTACACTGAGATAGTGAAATCACGCTGACTCGTTAGCTCGTGATGACAGGGGCCGAGCACATGGAATACGCCCCTGGATGGCACAACAGCCAATCGGAACTCTCGTTTGTACTGCATTCCAGGGCAATGCAAAACCAAGGGGTTTCTGAAGCACCAAGAACATCCACAACAACCTGGTGATGTTTGAATGATCTTAAGCGATGAAACAGCAACAAAAAGGTCAGGATGTCGATGCGGATTGCCTTAATTCAAGAACAAACCGTGTGTGCAAAAAAACCCTGTATGTTCCCAGGAATAACATATTGGACTGCGGAATCTGTGACATGAGGAGTAGGGTTATTCCTCGGGCTCTGTTCCCAAAATCTTCAGGCATTTCCCAATCCAGAACTGGCAACTGTAGGGCTGTAGCAACTCTAACCCACTGAACTGTCCAAACCGTCAACTCAAAGCCCCCAATTGCAGTAGTCTAGCCTTAAGGCTCCGACACGCCATTCTTGTCTCTGGCCTGATCGCTTTCCCCCATCCTTTCCTCTTTTCATGTCAAGGTGATTTGTCAGAGCTCTGAATATATCTGGCGCCAGAACGAGGCTCATTACAGGCCCACACAAAGACAAGGGAGGTGAAGAAGGATGACAAGGTTTCACATTAATTGCCTCGCTATCGAGTGTTCGGAGGGGCACCCAAGCATATAATAATTTAAGTAGAGTTGCAGCGAATTGGAAGTTCCTGCTTCTTATAATGTTTTGGCAAGCTGATTTCCTATTATAGCACAGCCGGCATTTCCTTTTGAAGCCTTGACAAAAAGCGGCAGGTGGGCCCACAGCTTTTGTCCTGCCAGTAGCATATTTTCAACGTTCCATTAACTAGCCAAAAGTCAGCCGGTACCACGACCATCAACCACAGCATTTCTCCCCTCCGAAACAGAGACAGCCTGTACAACGTCACCAAGCTCGGTTTTGCATAAACAGGAGCGCGAAGATCACTAAACTGGAGAGAGATTTGACCCCAGGTGTCGCTTTGGCCAGTATGTTCTGCTGTTTCTTTTGGCAGGATCCTGTCCTATGTCAGGAGTGGCATCTGGCCCCTCCCGACCACAGACAAAGAGGTGCCAAGGTGCACATCCGGAACTGGGGGAATCGGTTCTGCTGGGGCAAGGGTGCGAATGCTGACCTTCTATGTACTCACATCTGTCATATGTTAATGTAACCTCAGCTTGTGGGTTCTGTGGGGCAGAACTTGGAATGAGTTTGCAACAACAATTTTTTAAAAAAACAAAATGGTTTACTTTCTTAACATATAACATCAAACAACAACTTTTAACGTCCCACTTCAAGGTCCTGTTCAGGTTTCATTTTAAGTCCTTCTAGTTACAGTCTTCTGATATTGCTAAGTCCAATTCTTCTTTGTAAGTAGGTTGGCTCCTGAAGACTCCAAGGGCTTGGTGAACAGGATTCAACATGATGAAGGTTTCCAGGAGAACTCTCACCCATTATAAACATAAAAAACCCCAAGGTCCGAGTCTGGTAGCCTTGTCTCCTCCAAACTACATGAGCTCTGCAGCCTCCTGCTGCTTTGAGTCTCCACCCCTTTCTGGGTCAACCCATTCTGAGCATGGGGGTTACATGAACAGGCCTTCGTTCTGTTTGTATGCGCTTAGTGATGTAGATAACCAGGCTGACCCTGCTTGGGGCTCCGAAAGGGAGGAGGGAGGAAAGGAGGCTGAGGGCACAGCCCAGCAGGAGATGATCACTTTGTCCTTGGGATACTTTCTCACCTCGTTCTCACATTTTATGGCAAGATGGGAGGGGGGGAATTCAGGAGAGTCAAAGGGGGATGAATATTACTGTAAAAGTGAGGATTGCCAGAACTGGCGTTCTGAAGCTAAGTACTTGTTGCCAACCCAATAAAGGCTTCTGATTCTATAATCCAGAGTCCACTTCTTGATTGTTGGTCCAAGACCTAACAGCTGTGAGAATGGGACTCTGGATTTGAATTCTGGCATCCCAGGTTAGAAGAAGATTTAGATCTGTATGGTTGGGAGGGAGAGTTTTGATGTCCTGGCCTGAATGACCAAGGCCAGCCCAATCTGGTCCGGTCTCTGAAAGCCAAGCAGAATTGGCTCTTGGGTGGAAGATCATTGAGAAAATCCAGAGTTGCTATGCAGAGACAGGCATTGCTAAGCCCCCTGTGTTCATTTCCTGCTTTGACCTGGATGTTCCAGGTTAGCACAGTCTTCTCAGACCATGGAAGCTCAGCAGGGTTGGTCCTAGTTAGTACTTCAATGGGTGAGCACTGTTGTTAATTCTCTCTGGTAAGAGATACTTTTGCGCTACAAGCAGAGTGCACAGAGGCAAAGCACAGCATCCGGGTGTGTGCTGGCAACAAAGGTCGAATCCCCACTTGAAATTTGCACGCAGATCCAAACCTGTTCGTTGTGAAACCGTGTCCTCTTCATCGGAGTTTCTCCCTCCCCACTGCAGCGAGCACACAGCAGACACACCCGGTTGCAGAACTCTTAGCAATCCCCACTACCAGGCGAGCTCGCTTTGCTGGTCTCCCCTGATTGGCTGGCGTGCCTTGATGGGGCAGGACCTTTTCCCACTGCGGAAACGTACATTGTAGGGGTGTGATAAAAAAAACAGCGTGTAAAAGTTTATCGTTCAACTGTTTAACTGTGCAAACAGTTAATCGTTACCTGTGTAAACCATGAACGATTCAAAGTTGCACGTTTGACTGTTTAACGTTTGCGTCCCCTTCTGCTGGCCGATCGCAAAAGCGGAAACGAAACCAAGGAAAGGCTGTGCGCGCATCGCAGCGCTGATTGGTTGCCCAAATTCCACATCACACTCCAGGGCAGGAAACGAGTCAGGGTTTCCACCCTCATCCCTCCCCTCGGATCAGCTCTGAACCGTGTTAATGGGGTCTATGCCACTTGCAACCAGGTCCTGCCGGAATGCAGATTAACGGGGAGAACGAGCACCAGAAACGGAATCTGCCATGCAAGCAATGGGGAGGTCATCCCTCAAACCTGGTTAGTTTGTGTTCTGAAACCTGGCTAAGACGGTAGTGGGGATTCGACCAAAGAGAACTCAGAGTCAATTCGTAGTTTCTAACTAATAAGAGGAGTCTTTATTAGTGAACTCCATTGTGGATAGAATCTATCTAGATGGATGGTGAGAGATGCTGTCTGCATCCATTAAGAACATAAGATCAGACCAGAGTCCATCTAGTCCAGCACTCTGCTACTCGCAGTGGCCCACCAGGTGCCTTTGGGAGCTCACATGCAAGATGTGAAAGCAATGGCCTTCTGCTGCTGCTGCTCTCGAGCACCTGGAAGTAGGGGTGGGTAGTGTGGTGGCTAAGTTTGCAGATGATACCAAATTATGTAGGGTGGTAAGAACCACAAAGGATTGCGAAGAGCTCCAAGTGGACCTTGATAAATTAGGTGAGTGGGCTCAGAAATGGCAAATGCAGTTCAATGTAGCTAAATGTAAAGTGATGCACATAGGGGCAAAAAATCAAAACTTCACATACACGCTACAGGGGTCAGTGCTATCAGTCACAGACCAGGAAAGGGATTTGGGCGTCTTAGTTGATAGTTCCATGGGAATGTCAACTCAATGCATGGCAGTGGTGAAAAAGGCAAACTCTATGCTGGGGATCATTAGGAAAGGAGTTGATAATAAAACTGCAAGGATTGTCATGCCCTTATATAAAGCAGTGGTGCGACCGCACTTGGAGTACTGTGTTCAGTTCTGGTAGCCACATCTCAAAAAGGATATCGAAGAGATAGAAAAAGTGCAGAGAAGGGCAACGAGGATGATTGAAGGATTGGAGCACCTTCCTTATGAGGAGAGGCTGCAGCGTTTGGGACTCTTTAGTTTGGAGAGGAGACGTCTGAGGGGGGATATGATTGAAGTCTATAAAATTATGCATGGGGTAGAAAATGTTGACAGAGAGAAATTTTTCTCTCTTTCTCACAATACTAGAACCGGGGGGCATTCATTGAAAATGCTGGGGGGAAGAATTAGGACTAATAAAAGGAAACACTTCTTCACGCAACGTGTGATTGGTGTTTGGAATATGCTGCCACAGGAGGTGGTGATGGCCACTAACCTGGATAGCTTTAAAAAGGGCTTGGACAGATTTATGGAGGAGAAGTCAATTTATGGCTACCAATCTTGATCCTCCTTGATCTCAGATTGCAAATGCCTTAGCAGACCAGGTGCTTGGGAACAGCAGCAGCAGAAGGCCCTTGCTTTCACATCCCACACATGAGCTCCCAAAGGCACCTGGTGGGCCACTGCGAGTAGCAGACTGCTGGACTAGATGGACTCTGGTCTGATCCAGCAGGCTAGTTCTTATGTTCTTATGTCTGCTAAGGCATTTGCAACCTCAGATCAAGGAGGATCCAGATTGGTAGCCGTAGATCGACTTCATAAGTCTGTCCAAGCCCTTTTTAAAGTTATCCAGGTTAGTGGCCATTCATCAAGTCAAAGCAGTGACGCATCTTGCGCCGACCAACTCTCTCTGGTAGAGCTGCCAATCTCCAGGAGAGCACTGGAGATCTCCCAGATTTGAAGCTGCTGCCCAGAATACAAGGATCAGTTCCTCTGGAGGACATGGAGACTTTGTAGGGTGACCTCCATCCCCCAGAGTATGGGCGTTTTCCCACTTACCTCACCTCCGCTTTTCTGCGTGCTTCTCTCATCATTTCTGGTGCGTGCCCCGGCTTCCCTGCGCAGGGTTATCAAAAGGCGCCGTTGCAAAGAGCGCCAGGAATGACGTGCACTAAGGGGGCGCGACAGTGGCAGTGTCAGGGCGGCGGCGTTGTCGCCGCCCCTGTAGGGGGGAGGCATGGGGGACCCAGCGCTACTTGCGCGCAGCAAAAGGTAAGTGGGAAAACGCCCTAAGATTTCCCCAGGTTCCATTCCCAGAGGCTCAGAAATCATTCAGTCTGGAGTTGGTAACCCTGTACAGTGCTCAGGTGGATAAAAACCCTTCCAAACAGCGGCTCCCTGGTACCCTTTAATGAGAGAGACCAGGAAGTGACCTTTGGACCTTCCACAAGCAAAGCCGAAAATTCTTCCCATTGAGTCGCAGTGCCTTTCCTTGGCAAACCAAAACCCTCATTTTTAGCGACACAGACTCTTTTATCACAAAAATCAAAGCACTGGCACAGAAAGCTTGTCTTTCAAAAACTAAATATTGCTCACCTCGTCCAGGGACATAGCTTTTGAATTCCCACTGAGAAATAAAGAACACAGTTTGTTTTCCCCACTGACAGCCCGAGAAGAAGCAGGCTGTGGTGGCAGGGTAGGTCACCATCTTCAAGCTGTTCTCTTTGCCAACTGCTCCTTTCTGGTGATTGTTCTTCCGCTCGATGCGCTCAACCTCTAATGTTAACAATCCCCTATTACCTTGAAAATCCACAGAGCTATTGTGCTAAAGATAAAATATGGGGACTGGCGGGAAAATTAGCTACCAGCTTGACCTGGCAAATAAAAAAAAATCAATCAGCTGCAATAATTATGAATGTTTCCAAATCAGGAGAAATTACAAAAAGCTTTATATATCAAGAGGTCAGAGAAGGCCTTCGGAGAGACACACTGTGCCTTTTCTCAGTAGAAAGGAAGTGAAGTCCCTGTACATTTAAATAATATGTTTCCCACCGCCTTCCGTGACAGTACTGAGCAGTATGTTCTTTGTATTTACGATTGGAGGAGAAGAAGTAGAAGTAAAAGCAGAAGAAGAAGGAAGAGGAGGAGGAGGAGGAGCAGGAGGAGCAGGAGGAGGAGAGGAGAAAGAGTTTGGATTCATACCCTTCTATTCTCAGGCGTAAGGAGTGTAGAAGCAGCTTACAAACTTGAGGGCTTGTGTGGTTGTTTATTGAGGGCTTGGGGAAGCTTTTGTCTGTGTGGGAGATTCCTTTGTTGTTAGCTGTGTGTTTGCCTCAGGCTGTTGAGGGGTAGGGATTCTGTTTAATCACCCAACCAATTTGAATCAGCTGCCACTCGCTGTCACTCACTCTGAGTTGCTCAGAAGCGGTTCTTACCAATAAGAACCCATATTTGGGGAGATAGCAAAACATCATGTAGTGACTTGGGGCAAAAGTGTTCAATTGACAAGCTGGAATGTGTCCAGAGGAGGGCAACCAAAATGGCAAAAGGTCTGGAATCCATGCGCTATGAAGAGAGGGAGCTGGGGATATTTAGTCTGGAGAAGAAGAAGAAGAAGAAGAAGAAGAAGAAGAAGAAGAAGAAGAAGAAGAAGAAGAAGAAGAAGAAGAAGAAGAAGAAGAAGAAGAAGAAGAAGAAGAAGAGGAGGAGGAGGAGGAGGAGGAGGAGGAGGAGGAGGAGGTTGGATTTATATCCCCCCTTTCTCTCCTGCAGGAGACTCAAAGGGGCTTACAATCTCCTTGCCCTTCCCCCCTCACAACAAAAACCCTGTGAGGTGGGTGGGGCTGAGGGAGCTCTGAAAAGCTGTGACTAGCCCAAGGTCACCCAGCTGGCGTGTGTGGGAGTGCACAGGCTAATCTGAATTCCCCAGATAAGCCTCCACAGCTCAGGCGGCAGAGCTGGGAATCAAACCTGGTTCCTCCAGATTAGATACATGAGCTCTTAACCTCCTACGCTACTGCTGCTTCTGGTTAAGGGGGGATATGATAGCTATGTTTAAATATTTGAAGGGATTTCATGTCGAAGAGGGAGCAAACTTGTTTTCTGCTTCCTCAGAGACTTGGACATGGAGTAATGGGTTCAAGGTGCAGGAAAAGAGAGTCCACCTAAACATTAGGAAGAAATTTCTGACTGTCAGGGCTGCTCAACAGTGGAATTTGCTGCCTTGGAGAGTGGTGGAGTCTACTTCTTTGGAGGTTTTTAAACAGAGCCTGGATGAACAGGTTGGGAGTGCTTTGACCATGTTCCTGCATTGCAGGGGGTTGGACTTGATGGCCCTTGTCGTCTATTCCAACTCTATGATTTTATTATTCCTTCCATTCCCCTCCACAAAACAGACACCTTGTGAGATAGGCCGGTGTGAGAGACTTCTGACAGAACTGTCACCAGCCCAAGATCACCCATCAGGCTTCAAGTGGAGGAGTGGAGAAACAGATTCGGTTCTCCAGATTAGAGTCAACCAGTCTTAACCACTATACCGCGCTGCGAGCTGTAGCAAAGTACTGGCATTTTAGAAAAGGGCAACGAGTTGCAAGTGACACATGGAGACCCCATAGGGTTTTCAAGGCAAGAGGTAGTTTGCCATTGTCTGTGCAGCCACCCTGAACATCCCTGATTGTCATCCATCCAAGTGTTAACCAGGGCTGACCTTGCTTAGCTTCAGAGATCTAATGTTCTCTGGGTGACCCAGGCTGGTCAAATTTCATGGTCTTGCCATTTCTGGCTGAGCTGTTGGCATTTCATAGCTACCATGGAGCCTAAAAATAGATGCCTCTTAACAACATGCTAATCCTTACTGAAGGTAGGTACAGTTGCACAGCGGCTGAGGAATCAGTGACAGAATGAAGTGTGTGAGATCCATCTCTCAATGTGAGATCTCAAACACGTAACAGGATGAAGGCATGGAACAGGGTGCCAACTAGATTTTACTGACACAATACTAGAGGCACCAGGTGGGCTGTAAGCTGTATAAAATCATCGGAACTGTACTGACTCCTTTGGTCCCCTGGTGATCTGACAACTGCAGTACCACCTATTGGCCATCCACACTGGTGGTGCTAAAGAGCAGTAGAGAGAAGGTCAGTCACTTCCAACTCTGGCAAACGACCAGAACTCTGTGTGTGTGTGTGTGTGTGTGCGCGCGCGCACGCGTGTGCATGTGTGCGTGTGTGTGTGCGTGCGTGTGTGTGTGTGTGTGATGGTGCTAACCAGTTCTGAGTGCGGATTACCTTTTCCAGGGTTTTCTCAAGTCCTGAGGGGGAATCGGTGGAAATTGGTAGGATCTTACATGTGAATATGGGCAGGGGTTTTTTTTTAACAAAAAAAAATTACTGCAAGCACAGTAGAAAGTAACGTTGCTGGATTCTACAACCATAGTCGTTGGTTTGATACCCATAGTGGGTTGCCTTTTACTTAACTGTGAAAATCATTCCAGGTCCTTGCGAGCCAAGATGTGGAACACATATAGCCCTCCCCCCCAGCTCCCTAAAAACTATTCAATCTTGGTTAATTTGCTTTCCCCTCTCCTGCCTCTCACCCTATATTTTCTATTTCGAATGGCAAGGATCTGAAAAAAAATCTCCGCTTTGCTGGTGGTTTTGAGATCCTGTCTCTCCCTCCGCGGCGGCATGAAGCGACCATTTTGTCATGGTTTCCCTTCGCGATTAAAGTGTTCGAAATGATACTTCTAAGATTTAAAATCAGTTGATTATAATTTACATCTTATTAGTCTGGG
Organism: Sphaerodactylus townsendi; assembly: GCF_021028975.2. NCBI lineage: Eukaryota > Metazoa > Chordata > Lepidosauria > Squamata > Sphaerodactylidae > Sphaerodactylus > Sphaerodactylus townsendi. The sequence continues at coordinate 6,546,783 of NC_059431.1, read as the reverse complement.
GAAAAGGGAGAGCAGCAGCAGCAGTAGCAAAAAAAAAGATATCCATTACCAAATGTAAAATTAAACGATCATTAAGCTAATTAGCCAGTTTGTTGTTCTCATTGAGTTTATTGTTTCAATTGTATCTGTGCAAATTAGCAAAGGGCTTAATTTGTGCAGAAATCAATAAATTCTTTCCCCCCCTTTTTTCCCTGTAATAGATGCACATATTTAAATAGTCAGGGCTTTAACAAGAAAGTTAGAGCAAAGGTTTCATTTGGGCAGGAAGAAACTCTGATAAGCGAACAATCTAGACTGGACGACAGATAGCAGTGAATTGGCGGGGCGACTATAATAGTGGAGCCTAGACCAGGCGGGCGAAGATAACTTATCTTGGTGTTGCCCAAAGAGTTTCTTTGCTCATGTGTCACTTACCAGATAGATGCAAGGTTGCCACGTCCCACCGCCCACCGGCCACTTGCAGATGGGGGGTGGGGGGTAGCCAGGTACAGTTTAGGAAACTCTTTGAGATTTGGGGGGTGGAGTCCATGATGGACAAAGCCTTGGTAGAGCACAATGACAAAGAGATCACCCTCTAAAACATAGGTGTCAAACTCGCGGCCCTCCAGATGTTATGGACTACAGTTCCCATCATCCCCTGCCAGCATCATGCGGGGCTATTTTGCATCATGCTGGCAGGGGATGATGGGAACTGTAGTCCATAACATCTGGAGGGCTGCGAGTTTGACTCTTGTAAGGCATCCATTTTCTCCAGGAGTACTGATCTCTGCAGACTAATTCAGCCAGAAAAATCAGCAATAGCAGAACACTTGATAAACCAACCTGGACACAGAATATTATTTGAAAACACAGAAATTCTGGGCCACTCGGACAACCACTACGTCAGACAACACAGAGAAGCCATTGAAATTCACAAGCACATGGACAACTTCAACAGGAAGGAAGAAACCATGAAAATGAACAGAATTTGGCGGCCAGTGTTGAAAAACTCTAGAATCAAGACAGTGACTGATCAGCTCCACACAAACACAGGACAACTATAGACAATAGCAACCAAGGAAACAAGGACCAGGATATTTCTATTCAGATGCATTCACCTATTGACCTTGCTAGCTTCATTGTTACTCCCATGCTACAGACTTCTCTGTGACTCACATGCCAGGCTATTCTATTCAGATGGCCTCACCTTTTGACCTCACAGTATATATACTCCACTTGCTTTCCATTCCTACCATCAGATCCTCTGAAGATGCCAGCCACAGATGCAGGCGAAACGTCAGGAGAGAATGCTGCTAGAACACGGCCATACAGCCCGGAAACCACACAGCACCCCAGTGATTCCGGCCGTGAAAGCCTTTGACAATACATGGTCCAGTATTGCATTGGAAGGGTCCAGTACTGCACATATATCAAACTCTCCCATGAATCCAAGAGAAGTGAAAACTGAGTCAGAAAAGAGAACAGTGTGTTGTGTCACCAGGATCCATAACAAGGGTGAAGAGAGGTGTTCCCAAGAGGTTTCGAGATCATTCTGTCTTCAGTTGCTAGCCTCTGGCAATATGACAGTAGTCTCCACTCTCCACATTCAAAATGAGATGCAGGACACCTTTGCTGATTGATTATTAAAGACCACCGGGGGACCAACCCAAGGCATTAATTCTCATATTCCCTATTTTTGGCATTAAACTAGGATGTTTGAAAATGGACACCCAAAATTGGAATTCTGAGGAACGCGTGTGTAGAGTTTCAAGAAGCCGTGACAGGCTCCAGATAATTTGTACATCCCGTGGCAAATCAAGAGTTGCCTTCATGTTTATTATTACAGCATTATTGCTGGGAGTGGAATTTCTTTTATTGAAATTCACTTTTCTTTTGAGATATAGCCACTGGTTCTCCTTGTTCTCTTTTGTCTTTCAAAAGAAGAATTTCTCTTTGATTTCTCTTCGTAGCTTCCTGTCGCACCTCTGTGCACCCTTTTGTAACTTCAACCCTTGTAGTGTTCTTTGGGAGGGGGTATTTTTTTAATGTTACACAGTGCACAGCGCTCTGGCAGGATCACAGATTGATTTGGGAAGATGTTGCCCGCCTCAGAGCATCCACAAAGTGAAATTCTTCCTCTCCCCTCTCTTGAGCAAAATGGAATTCACAACAATCTTTTTTTTCCTTTGCTTCCTTTGAGCTCCTTTGATCTAAGGCTCTTGAGCAGTATATCGGGAGCTTTTATATCGGGAGCTTTATAGCTTTTATACTTTTATAGGAAAACACGGTGGAGAGATACTTGGACACTGTGAGAGTGATCCTTGGCTCTCTATCCACCGGCGAGTAGGGGGCTATTTTGTCTTTTGTTATGATGAAAGGTAACTTCGTTAAAACAGGGGCAATCCATAAATCACCGTAAGAATTACAAAGAGGGCATTTCAAAATCATTTGGGGGAGAAAGCCAACCTTTTTCAAGTCCCGTTGGCAAAGCCGATCCGAACAACGCAAATTATATCTCCCAGATAAGACTGCTAATGGTGCAGCGTTCAGACGAGCAAGCATAAATACTGTATGATACCGAGGGACGGTTAAGTTTCCAGAGTGAGCCAGGATGCTTAAAGATGGAAGAATGCCAAAGAACTGGGTGGAAGGCCCCTTCCGCACATGCAGAATAATGCCCTTTCCACTTTCACAATTGTTTGCAAGTAGATTTTGCTATTCCGCACAGTAAAATCCAGCTACACAGGCACGTAAAGGATCACACTTTCCCTTCAAAGACTCAAATCTTCTCTGATCTGCTGGGAGGTGAGTGTGATGGTGAAAAAAAGGCTTCCATAAGGAAATGTGTGCCCTGATGGAAATGAAAATTCGCTGCAGGGCTGACATGAAGTTTATATCCCCCCCCCCCCGCCGCCCCAAATCTCCCCCTTGCTGAACATTGATGTATGTTAATCCTGGCTTTCAAAACAGGTAAAATAAACTAAAAACTTAAATTATGGGGAAAAAAAATAAAATGAGTTTGAAAACAATTAAAGGGCATGATTCAGAAGTTTGTTGCCATGTGCTGGTGCACTTTCAAGACTCTTCTGAATGGGTCTTTAAAACTTTTTAAAACTCTATTGCTGGGTCCAAAATGTATAGCAGTTTTGCTGCTTTGAAGGGTAGCTGTGTTGATTTGCAGTAAAACTAGGCAGAGGTGGGATCCAGCAGGTTCTCACAGGTTCCCGAGAGAAGGTTACTCATTATTTGTGTGTGCCAAGAGGGGGTTACTCATTGGTGATTTTGCCACGTGATTTTTGCCTTAGTTACGCCCCTCCTCTCAGCAGTAGCGCGCAGAACTTGAAGCAGTCTAGAAGCAGGTGCACCGGCGTACGTGGCAGCCTGCTCCTGCTTGCATTTGTTTCCCGCCCAAGGACTGGTGCAGCGGCTGCATTCTTGCCACAGCCCTGCCCAGGAATGCCCCGCCCCGGGAATGCCCGGCCATGCCCTCGTTGTGCCCCACCCAGCTCCATTGGCGCTACGCCACCATTTGAATCCCACCACCATGGGAACCTGTTACTAAAACTTTTGGATCCCACCACTGGAATTAGGTTCAATTCCAGTAGCAACTTAGGTTCAATTCCAGTAGCAACTTAGAGAAAAAACAAGGGTTTTTGGGGGGTGGTGGTGGTGAGCTTTTCAGAACTAACATTCCCTTAATCAGATCGAATGGAGCTTTGACTCTGAAATGCATACAAACCCTCCACCATCTTGTTGAACTATAAGGTACTACTGGACTCAAATCTACCTGTTTTTTTTCCTGCCATTACTGATTTTGCTGATGTTTAGAATTTTATTATTTTGGAGTTTTTCCAGGTTTTTTTGTATTCAGTTTTGGATTGTCAATAAGAACATAAGAACATAAGAACAAGCCAGCTGGATCAGACCAAAGTCCATCTAGTCCAGCTCTCTGCTACTCGCAGTGGCCCACCAGGTGCCTTTGGGAGCTCACATGTAGGATGTGAACGCAATGGCCTTCTGCGGCTGTTGCTCCCGATCACCTGGTCTGTTAAGGCATTTGCAATCTCAGATCAAAGAGGATCAAGATTGGTAGCCATAAATCGACTTCTCCTCCATAAATCTGTCCAAGCCCCTTTTACAGCTATCCAGGTTAGTGGCCATCACCACCTCCTGTGGCAGCATATTCCAAACCCCAATCACACGTTGTGTGAAGAAGTGTTTCCTTTTATGAGTCCTCATTCTTCCCCCCAGCATTTTCAATGAATGCCCCCTGGTTCTAGTATTGTGAGAAAGAGAGAAAAATTTCTCTCTGTCAACATTTTCTACCCCATGCATAATTTTATAGACTTCAATCCTATCCCCCCTCAGCCGCCTCCTCTCCAAACTAAAGAGTCCCAAACGCTGCAGCCGCTCCTCATAGGGAAGGTGCTCCAGTCCCTCAATCATCCTCATTGCCCTTCTCTGCACTTTTTCTATCTCCTCAATATCCTTTAACTAGTATCCTCTAGAGTGCCCCCTAGAGGACAGAAAGCTGGTTATACGAACACAGAGAACTAAAGGTTGCCATGTGTCAGGGGTGGCGAACCTTTGGCGCTCCAGATGTTATGGACTACAATTCCCAATTGGCCATGCTGGCAGGGGCTGATGGGAATTGTAGTCCATAACATCTGGAGTGCCAAAGGTTCGCCACCACGGCCATGTGTTAGGTGCATACAAAGAAGACTCTTTTGGTAGTTCATTATTGTACATTGATGTGCATTAAAAGGCATTTAAAAGGCTTACACGGCCTTTTAAAAAAGGAAATCCTCCACGTGTTCTGTGCCTTGTAAGTGGACCTTGTGAAAAAAAAAATGGAGAGCCATACTTTGAGGAATGCAAAAATCTCCACACAGCCACAAAACTGCATGTTTGGCTTCCTACCAACCCGCAAACATCAAAAAGCTCAGGTGAGATGTAGTGAAAGACATAGAGCTTATTAAAAGGACTATAGACAATATAAATAAAATAAAAATAGATAAATATGCAGAACTAGAGAAGAAATTAATATTAAAATGGTATAGAACACCGAAACAGTTGGCACATATGATAAGTGGACTCAGTCCGAAATGTTGGCATTGTGGAGATAAAAATGCAATATATACCCATATGTGGCTGGAATGTACAGAAGTAAAAAATATGTGGGAAAATGTGATAAAATACATAGAAAAATATGTAAAGGTAAAAATAAAGATAAATATAGATTTTACCATTTATAGGTATAGTGGATCATATTATAATAGAACAAAGAAAAAGAAAACTTTTCAAATTCCTGATCAGAGCGGCCCATGCAGTAATAGCATTGGGATGGAAGGACAAAAAAATCTGGACAATGCAGAAATGGTTGGAATATATATGGGAGCAAATACAATTAGAAATTTTCGACACAATGTCAAGAAATCAAATATGGCAAGAAAAACAAAAGGACATGAAGGAGATTTGGATGGAATTCAAAGACTGGCTAAACGAAATTGGAATTACAGAAGAAAAATGGACAAGAAGATTGAAAAGAATGGACCTGCTGCTGCGCATCTAAAGAAGAGAAGAAGAAGGAGGGGGAGGGGAAAAAGGGGGGAAAAGATATGGAGGATGTATATAAAGTACACATTATAAATCTGTAATAATTCCGAAATATCAATAAAAATATTTAAAAAAAAAAAAAAGCTCAGGTGGTGCTGGTTTCAAATCTGCAAAATTACATCAAACATTTTGACTTTTTTTTTCAAACCTGGAAAAGAAATGTCTTCTTAATTTTCACTCTCGTTTTTTAACCGAAAAGCCGCAGATGCAGCTCAGCGTGACTGCCAAGAGACGCCTTGAAGAGGGCCCTTTAAGAGTTCGCTCTTTGTTTGCTCTTATTTCCAGGAACTGCATTTTCTTTTTTAGCTCCGTGTCAGCGGCTGAGAAATCCCCGCTGCAAGAACAGTAGATTTTCTCGCCTTGAATAGCTTTTCTGTTAAAAAAGACTAAGATCCTGAGAACAATGTTCTAATGATTTCATTAAAACCCTCAAATCTCTCCGGAGTCTTCCATCCCGTAATAGGCCGTGTATACAAATGGCTGCCATTATTTTGTGCTAGTTCCTGAGGGGAGGGACAAAGTGGGGGGGGGGCATGCCAAAGGAAAAGAGCTGGAATAAGTCAGCAAAGAGAGCCAGGATCCTGCTCGTAGGAACGACAATCATCCATTGAAGCAAAAAAAGAAAAGAGGGAAAACAATGGAAAATAAACAAACCGTTCCCCAAACACTTCCTGTGTTGGAGCTCGCTGGCAATTTTTCCCCCGTTCTCTCTGTGGGGAACTGTAGAATTCCGGGCACAACTGAATTGCTTTTGCTTGTCTTGATAAAAGTCCGGTGCTTAATGCAAGAATTTGCCACTCCATTTTGTGACCGGTATACTTGGTTGAATATTCACTTGGATAGAAAGGTAGGCTACTGGAAGCTGGAGTTCTATATAAAGTAAGGTTGTCAGATAGTGCTAGTTCAAGAAGCAAAATATTGGGAGGGGGCAAGAACATGGGGGGCAGGGAGATGCCCACTGCACCCCTGTCTAAAATGACTCATAGTATGGAGGTACCTATGAGTTCCTCAGCCTCAAGCACTGTGTAAAACCATATGGTTTTGCCTAAATTGTAGGGCGTCACCTTGTGTTCACTTGTTAGCAACTTCCCCCACTGGACCCTGAAGAGGGAGAGATTTTGGGAGGGGGGGTCTTCAATGGGGTACAATCCCATATCCATCTTCCCAAGGGACTGGTTGTTGTGGGTTTTCTAGGCTGTCACACTGGACACAGTGTATAACAGACTTCTCTCTGTGATACACCTCTGAAGATGCCTCTGAAGGTTTGGCCAGCCACAGATGTGTCAGGCTCTCGAACGTGGAAATAACAGAGACCGTAGGAAAGTCCTAAAGCAGTTTATTTCTAACAACGCGTAGAGTAACAATAAGCTGAATCTAAGCTCTCCAGCTTAGATCCAGAGATTGTATCCTTCAACCCCCCCCATTTGTCCCACCCCAAATGTGCCTTACAAATTCTACAACATTTGCACTACAGAGCTTCAAAGAACCTGGGAACCGTTCACACCTTCTTGCAGGAGAGCTGGCGCCAGGGAGTTGCCAGGAAGGGAAGAGGGAAACAGAAAAGCAGTTACAGGAAAACATTTGCCATTCTTACACAGCAAGACATCTGGGCACTGACAGGCCTGGTCCTGACAAGATGCAGGTGAAACGTTAGAAGCAAGATCTACCAGACCACGGCCACACAGCTTGGAAAACCCACAACAACCAGTTGAATCTGGCTATAAAAGCCTTCGACAATACGTTCCCAAGGGTCCGTTTTCTCCAGACAAATGGATCTTTGTCACCTGAAGATTGGTTGTAATCCCAAGAGATCTTCAGCTGCTATCTTGAAGTTGCCAACCCCACGGCCTCTAGACCTTCATCAGGGTTGCTAACCTTCCAGGGAAGGCCTGGAGATCATCCCCCTCCCCCCCCCGCTCCACCACACTGCCAGAATTACAAATGATACCCTGATGGAAGTCACAGGTTTCCCTGGGGAAAAAAATGGATGCTTTGGACATCAGACTCAATGGCATTGTACCCCTCTGATTATTTATTTATTTATTTGTTTGTTTGTTTGTTTATTATATTTGTAGACCGCCTCACCCCCGAAGGGCTCGAGGCGGTTCACAGATTTGGCAATAACCAGTGCCGTAGTATATAAACATAGAATAACCCCATTAAAACAAAGATGCATCAGCAGTTACATTAAAATGAATACAACAGGAATCAAACAGCAGAACATCAAACAAAAGAACAGCGCCAGATTAAAAAAAAGGCTGGGAGGGGAAAGGCAGGACCCAAAACGAAATCACGGCCCTGCCAGAATGGAAATGGCAGCCTCATTATGACATTATATCCCTTACTTAAACTCTCTCTGTCCAGGTTCCACCCCGAAATCACCAGGAATTTCATAATTGGCCAGTGGCAGCATACTAGGCACATGGATTTTATTCCCCAAATCTCCTAAAGTAGGGTTTCTATGACAATCCAAAATACATTTCATCCATCTGTCTGTCCGTCTTTCCGTCTGTCCGTCTGTCCGTCTGTCCGTCCATCATCCATCTAACCATCCATCTATCAAGTAATTTATTATGAAAAAGATAATTAAAATAATAAAAAGATAACCTCCCTCTCTTTTTCTATTTTTTCCCCTTCCATTCCCTTTTCAGAAAAGTGGTGTTTTTTTTTTTTGGCAATTGCATTACTGATTTCACTATTTTCCTGTTTTGAGCCCTTGGCTAAGGAAGGAGAGGGTATCTTCTTCAAATTCCACAACTCCGTTTGTTCCATAGCAGTACATTCATGGCTCAGAAGTGGTGTGGACTCCTGCAAAGAAAGCCATTTTGATGTTTCTCGATAGACCAGTGGTGGCGAACCTATGGCACATGTGCCAGAGGTCGGACTCAGAGCCCTCTTTGTGGGCACACACGTCGTCGCCCCAGTTTGGGCACTTGGCAGTGGCATAGTGCCAAGGGGGCAAAGGGGGCACGACGCACTGGACGCGTGCCCCTGTGGGGGCATGGCTAGGGCATTCCAGGGTCGTAGTGGGGGTGTTTCAGGGCATTATTTATTTTTATTTATTTATATTCAGTCTTATATACAGCCCTACCCCTGAAGGGCTCTGGGCGGTGAACAACATAAAATTACAAATACATAATAAACTCTTAATAATTTAAATTAAAATGCAGCAAATAACATATGAACAATGCCCGCAATAGTCTCCATTAAACCCTCCCAAGAGGGGAGAAGAAAGGATGGGTCCCACAGATGGTAATGGACCCTAAATACAGGAGAATAAAAGGGGGTGCTTATCAGCGGTCGGACACTCCAAAAGTCCTGTGGAACAACTCCGTCTTGCAGACCCTGCAGAATTCACCAAGATCCCGCAGGGCCCGGACAGCTGGAGGAAGAGTGTTCCACCAGGGAGGGGCCAGGGCTGTAAAGGTCCTGGCCCATGTGGAGGCCAGCCACATCATTGAGGGGCCAGGGACTACCAGCAAATTGGCCTCTGCTGAACGCAGAGGCCTAGTAGGGATATATGGGGTAATGCGGTCCCAAAGGTATGAGGGTCCCAGGCTGCGTAAGGCCTTAAAGGTAAGCACCCATACCTTGAAGATGATTCGGAACTCAACTGGGAGCCAGTGCAGGCTATGCAATATTGGTTGAATATGGTCACGGAAGGCGCCCCCGTGAGCAAGCGGGCTGCCGCATTTTGGACCAGTTGTAACCTCCGGATCAACCGCAAGGGTAGGCCTGCGTAGAGTGAGTTACAATACATTCTGGGGGCATGACAGGGATACAGGGCGCATGTCTGTCCCAGGCAAAGTTTCCCTTTGCTCCGCCCCTGGCACTCAGTCTCTAAAAGGTTCGCCATCACTGCGATAGACCCATCTAAGACAAATTCTGACCAGTAAGTGTTCTGTGACTCCCCCAAGACAAGAGAAGCAATTAGGAGCAATGAGCCAGAAGTGATGGCCATATTTCTCTTCCCATTGAGTTGAAGTCAATTAAGCCCTTCTCCCAAGTTAGACCCAATGACTCCTTTCCGCTATCTGGCCATCAGGTGGAGAAGATCCAACGGAGGAATGCTTCTTCCAATGATAAAAGATTCATTCCTGGAAACTTTTATTCTGTAGAAGAAGGCTTTATGGAATCCAACAGTGGAAAGTAGTTACTGGATTCACAAACTGTTTGTCTCTTGCATGTCTGTTTAGTGGCCCTGTTTATTTCTTAAGATTAGAAGGGGCATGACAGGAGCCATGCACTTGCAAAATAAGAAAGACGATAAGCATTTTTTAAAAAGTGAAATGGACAGAGAAAGAAGCCTGGCGGCTTCCAAATCCCTTGGTATTTGTTTATGATCCCCTCCATCATTCCCTGGGGGAGGTCCAAAATTCTCAGCGTCCAACACTTGACTGACATCTCCCGACTTTTGACGAAAGCTGTTGACAAAATTCACAATTGGCTGATTTGGAAGGTGAATATATTCATTTTGAACGACTCGGCTGTACTATGCATCAAACATTATCTGCCCTCCAGAAAAAGAAACGATCCTCTCCAGCTAATAATGTTAACTAGTATTCTGTAGCTGCCAGGTCAGCGTTCAGCAAACCAAGAGCTCTATGTCCAGCAGTTTTATAACCACAAAAGCTCTTTAATATTAAATTCCGTACTCTCATGGAAACTTCTGTTGATCGCTGAGAAGCAGTGCGAACTACAAAGCCAGCAGCTGTGTCTTTTTTTGGCAAAATGATTTATGTGTCTGTTGTCTCTCATCCCGGTTTAAAATAGAGCCGTGATTTCCCCTAGCTTCATTCCCTCCTTGTCTCTTTTGATTATTTGTGCGGCGACGCTCTGGCCCTCTGGCCTTCAGCTCTATCAAACTCTCTTTTGTGTGGGAAAATACATATTTGAATATGTATGTGGCTTTGTTATTCAATAGGTGCGCCGAATAAACGTGCAAGACAAACATGATTCCGGACAATAACCACTTGATAGGGATGAAGGGGGCTTCCCAGTTCAGAGGTAAAATTCCTTTAGTGGGTCAGATACAGAGGGCAGCAAAGTGTTCAGACCCTATATCACTGGTGGCGAACCTTTGGCACTCCAGACGTTATGGACTACAATTCCCATCAGCCCCTACAATTGGCCATGCTGGCAGGGGCTGATGGGAATTGTAGTCCATAACATCTGCAGGGCTGGTTCCAGGTTTTGTGAACCATGCCCAGAGAGCCTCAGCTGCCTGACTCCCGTCACATCATCCTTTTCACCTGCATGCCCTTCACCCACTTTTAATTTTTAATTATTTTTTATTCATTCATTCATTCATTCGTTAGTTCGTTTATTTGTTTGTTTCCCCACCTTATCCCCGCTGGGCTCGGGGCTGATCACAACCATGAACACAATTCATAGAAACATTTAAAAACGTTTTAAAAACATTTAAAAATACAAAAGTTAAAACAATAGTACACAAATTAAAACAGTAGTACGATAACTCCAAATAACAATATACACTACAGAATTATTAAAAGAGTGTAATAGTTTGTATTAAAGGAGTGTAATAGTGGGTAACAGACTTCTCTCTGGGATATACCTCTGAAGATGTCAGCCACAGATGCAGGCAAAATCTTAGGAACAAGATCGACCAGACCACGACCACACAGCCTGGAAAACCCACAACAACCAGTTGAATCCGGCCATGAAAGCCTTTGACAATGGCTATAATCTGTTTTATCTGGCTGGCTAGATGGGAAAGGCCTGGTGGAACAGCCAGGTCTTGGAGGCCTTGCAGAATTGCGAAAGCTCTTGCAGGGCTATGACATTCCCCTGAAAGCTTGTTCCACCAGGCTGGAGCCAGGGCCGAAATAGCCCTAGCTCTTGTTGAAGCCAGCCGGATATCCTGCGAGTTGGGGGTTGATAAAAGGTTCCCCTCCAATGAGCAGAGGGGCCTCGGAAAGCAATATAGGGAGATGCGGTCTCAGAGATATGTGGGTCGAACACTACTCAAGGCATTTTTCTCCCACTCAAAAACCCTTCCACCAACCATGCACAGTTTCCTGCATCGCTTGCAGGTCAAACGGGGCTGGCTGGTGTGTACAGCTTCACGTAAACTCACCAACCTCCTGGTGCTTCTTCTTGGTAAAAGAATTTGGGGGTTAATGCAACAATAGAATTTGCATTAAATATAGTATTTGCATTAAATATCAGCTCACCTGTAGCGCACCAATCACAACATCCAGGGAAAGTGTGTTATGATTATATATCTGTAAGTATGAAACTCAAGCAATATGAACCACTGTGCTCCTAGTGACAAAATTAATGGAATAATGAAATGCAATTTCAAATGCTCATCCAACAACATACAATGGAGTGATATTAACAGAAAACCAAAGAACTGGTCGGTCCTCCAGATGAAATCCAACCTCGAATACAGACTTCAAAGGTTTGTGGTTATGTCAGATGGATATTCTTGTAGAAAGTCACATAACTTGTTTCAAGTAAAGTTGAACCCACATTGACGTAAAGTTGAATCCTCACTGAAGTAAAGTTGTACCCTCACTGAAGTAAAGTTGAACCCTCATTGACGTAAAGTAAAACCCTTGCCTGAACCCTCATCACTTGCCTCTTTTCCAAGCTGTAGAGTTCCTGGCAATTTCTCTTGCTTCCAGGGTTTTCTTTGGAAGTCACATCTTCATGCTCATGATGCTGTGCTCCCTGATGCCTCCATCGTCAACCCTACTGCCAGCTGGCAGCTTCTACCTGGCAGCCCAATCCAACATGGACTAATTTCACTGGGCTACGAGCTGGTTGATGGCCACTCCTTGACCCTAACCCTAACTCTCAGAAAATCAGGAGCCTTTTTTTTTTGCCCTAAAGAAATCAGTGACTGGATTAGATTTTAGAATTAAGCTTTTTAACACCTTGTTTTGTGCATGGCGGCCGCATTGACTCTTCTCTATTAGAATGTTCCGTGCATCCATCATCTAGTACAGAAAAGCCAAAGGGGGAAAATTAATAAGTGTGTGTTGGTTTTGCTATCATTTTGGCAATTAGAAAAAGAAGGTGCGTGGCAAACCATTTGATTAATTGAAGGCAAAACCACAAACAGTACACTCTTATGCAGACTGACTCCAGTCTAAGCACACTGAAACGAACGGGCGTACGCTGAAGTAATTCTTCTTGGAATTGCACTGAGAAAAGGACACCGTGTTTGACTCATTTTAAATGTTTTATTTTTATTTAATTTTTTACAAAAGGAGGAGGAGGAGGAGGAGGAGGAGGAGGAGGAGGAGGAGGAGTTTGGATTTATACCTCACCTTTCTCTCTCTCCGAGAGGAGACCTCAATTCCATTTCATTTTATTTCTCCATTTACTATTTTATTTTACTTTCCTTATTTATTTTCTTATTTTACTATTTTCATTTATTTATTTATTTATTTATTTATTTATGTGTTTGTTTGTTTGTTTGTTTGTTTGTTTGTTTGTTTGTTTGTTTGTTTGTTTGTTTGTTTGTTTGTTTGTTTGTTTGTTTGTTTGTTTGTTTGTTTGTTTGTTTGTTTGTTTGTTTGTTTGTTTGTTTGTTTGTTTGTTTGTTTGTTTGATAAACCGCCCTACCCCCGAAGGGCTCAGGGCGGTGTACAACAACAAATAACAAGACAATAAAACAAATCGAATAACCCCAATTAAAACAATACAAAACCTTAAAACTATTAAAACTATTAAAACTATAGCAGCAGTAACCTACAAAAAAATGAATGATAATAATAAAAGGCGTCTGGGATCCAACCCCCAGTGGACAAACCCTGGGCGGGAGGGGGTAGGCAGATGGTCAGATATATAGCCAGTGCACGGGCAGCAAAAGAGGGACGGGCTTAGCGGCCGCCGCCCCCCAAAAGGTTAATCAAGGTTAATTACAAGCTCTTTCCCCTTCCTCTCTGCAAAACAGACACCTTGTGAAGTAAGTGGGGCTAAGAGAGTTCCAAAGAACTGTGACTAGCCCAAGGTCGCCCAGCAGGAATGCAGGAGTGCAAAAACAGATCTGGTTCACCAGATAAGCCTCTGCCACTCAGGGGGAGGAGTGGGGAATCAAGTCCGGTTCTCCAGATTAGCATCCACCTGCTCCTAACCACTACACCATGCTGACTTTCAGGTGCAACAGTCTGACTAGGGAATCAGGGTCCTTGTTTCGACATTGCCTTTCAAAACCAGTCTTTCGAGCATCTCAGAAATGGGTACACTGAAAGGAAAACACAGCATTGAGCAGGTACCAGCTCCTCAGGATGCCTCTGTTATTGAAGAAACAATGATTTAAAATAATGAGCCTGAAATGCTCTCAGTTGGGAATCAATAGAGAGACGTAAGATCTTCTTTCCCCCTTTCCCAGTACCGCAGCGCAAGTGAGCCAACTCGGTTCACGAACTCTTGAGTCTGAGAGGAAAATAAACAACACGGTGCTTCAGGCGGCAAAAAGTCATAGGCCCCTTCGTGCGAGGAGACCTGTTAGGCAGGGTCCATCTCTCAGGGTCCAGGAGAAAGAAGCTTTCCATTTGTTAGCAGCTCAGATAAATTTCACGTCCCCCCCACTTGAACAGCTGGTAATCGGCTTCCCCCAGCACGTCCCAGAACTTCAGAGCACTGCACAACTGTAAATTATTAATTCACGGGCCAATTAAAAAAATAGTCAACCTGCACCGCACAACATCTTCCGCAGTTCAATCTGACACTGAGCCAAAGGTAAACAGATTGTGGGATTACAGGGGAATCTAAACTTATTGTACAAAATACGATCTGACACTTTCCTAGCAGGCAAAAAAAAAAACCCTTCCCCATGAACTCGATGTATCTATCAGCTATTTTGGCTTGCTTCCATAATAGCTGGAGCGAACAAGATGATGTGGTGGTTGCTGGGTTTGGTTTTCCATAAAGAAAAAAGATGGACCATTTGTGAGACCGCCCAGATTCGTCGGAATAGGACTGTCTCTGGTGGCCGATGCTAGGGACAAACAGCAAAGGAAAAGCTTTTCACGAGGGAAGTAATTGTACCTCTATACTTTGCCTTGGTCAGACCTCACCTGGAATATTGGGTACAGTTCTGGGCACTGCAATTCAAGAAGGACATTGACCAGCTGGAACGGGTCCAGAGGAGGGCAACCAAAATGGTAAAAGGTCTGGAATCCGTGCCCTACGAGGAGGGAGAGACTTAGGGAGCTGGGTACATTTAGTTTGCTAAAGAGAAGGTTAAGAGGTGACATGATAGCCATGTTTAGATTTCTGAAGGGATGTCATGTTGGGGAGGGAGCAAGCTTGTTTTCCATCTTCAACATGACATTCCTTCAAATATCTAAACATGGCTATCATGTCACCTCTTAACCTTCTTTTTAGCAAACTAAATGTACCCAGCTCCCTAAATCTTTCCTCACAAGGGATGGAATCCAGAGTTTTGACCATTTTGGTCACCTGCATCTGGACCTGTTCCAGCTTGTCAATATCCTTCTTGAATTGGGCTGCTCAGAACTGGACACAATATTCCAGATGAGTTCTGACCAACACATAATAGAGCAGTACTATTACTTTCCTTGATCTAGACCAGGGTTCCCCAAACTTTTTAAACAGGGGGCCAGTTCACTGTCCCTCAGACTGTTGGAGGGCCGGACTAAAAAAAAACTATGAACAAATTCCTATGCACAAATGATTGTAAAATGTTTGATTTCACCTTTCAGCCTTTCTGTCATGGTCTATTTTTAGAACAGTGACCAAAGTATGTCAAGTACAGGGTGGGCTCCAAATACTGTTGGGGAGGCTGTGGAATACCTTCCCCTGTAAAAAAAAAAAAAAAAGCAGAACTTTCCCAATGAAGCATTCCATCTCACCCAGGATCAGGTATCTTCCTGGGTTCTTTCCTCCCTAGCAGCCAGCGAGCGATTCACCAGCCTGGCTGATGCCAATGGGAGTGAGGCGGAACAGAAAGCCTGAGAGCAACACATGGAGTAGCTGAGAGGGAAGGGCGGAGCAGGCATTGCCACATGTAAGGTTTCCAACTCTGGGCCAGAAAATTCATGGAGATTTGGGAGTGCCATCATGTAACTGCAATCAACGGCCTTTGGGGCCGGTTCCTCCTCTCCCTCGAGCCCCCACTGCACATGAATGGAGCCATCGCCGCCATGCCTGGCGGGCCAGATAAATGCCTTCAGGGGGCCACATTTGGCCCCTGGGCCGTAGTTTGGGGACCCCTGATCTAGACCCTACACTCCTTTTAATGCATCCCAGAATCACATTGGCTTTCTTAGATGCCACGCCACACTGCTGACTCATGTTCAGTTTATGGTCTACTAAAACTCTCCGATCCCTTTCGCATGTCCTGTTGTCAAGCCAAGCATTGCCTGTGTTAAAATTGTGCATTTCAACCCCCCCCCCCCGCCTAATTGGAGCGCCTTATATTTCTCCTTGCTGAAATCATGCCTTTGGCTGGAACGTCCTTGAATGCCCGCGCCAACCGCACAAAGTGCTCCATTTATCGGCTGCGTTTGCTCCACTGAATGGGCTTTTATTTCTCTCTCTGAACATCTCACAAAAGCGAGGCCCCACTCTATCCCCTCTGCAAACCCTTTGGAGCTGACTCATCTCAGACCTGACAATATTTTCAACGCGCTTCTAGCTCATCTGAGGCCAGGGGCTGGATAGCATCGAAAGAGGCAACTGAATGGAACAAGAAGAGACGCTTCTGAAGACGGCTTCCTATACTTCATCCAAAATCAAAAAGATGCCTTTTCAGCACTTATCTGGGTTTCTCTACGCTTCCCCCCCCCCCCCAAAAAAAAACTTTCCGTGCTTGTTCTATTTTACCTTTCCATCAAAGGAAACTCTTGACTTTGACCATCGGGGATTTACCTTCAATTAAGGTTTCCTTTTAACCTCCATATATTTAGGCTTCATAATGAGGGGATGTGTTGAATTGGGGGGGGGGGGGTTAGATAAAAGGCTGAATAGAAATGTGGTGGAGGGAAATGAATGTGCCAGAGCTCACGCTGCTCTATTTTTGAAGCAACTTTGATTTCGTCCGCTGGTTTGTGCACTTTCCTGGGTTACGTCCTGCTTGCTTCTCCTTGACCGAGATGTGTCATTGACAATCCATGTGCGGTCGGAGTCTGATTATGTACCCAAAACAAGCGTGTGTTAAAAACTGGCCCAAAGTTAGCAGATTTTGTATCATCGGTTGGAACAGAGAAACGGTGAGCATTATTTCAATTCAGATCCACTCCTGACTGAAATGTCCTCAGATTAGATATGTAATATTCATAGTTAAGGGACCTGATGTTAACTCTCAGGAATCCAGATGCAAAAGCTCACTAACCTTTCCTCTCAGAGGGATACCTCCTCTCTCAATCTGAATCAGCTGGTTGGTTGACCAATCACAGCACAGACCAGTTTACCCAATCAAGGCGCTTTCCCAATCCTAGGAAGTTTTCTTCTCTTCTGTTGTGATAGAACCTTCTTCTACTGACTGACTTGCACTTTTAAACCCTTATTGTCTGTGCAGTCCATCACAAACCCCATAGGGTTTTCAAGGCAAGAGATGAACAGAAATGGTTTACCAGGAGCAGCAGTGGCGTAGTGGTTAAGAGCAGGTGTACTCTAATCTGCAGGAACCGGGTTTGATTCTCCGCTCTGCCTCCTGAGCTGTGGAGGCTTATCTGGGGAATTCAGATTAGCCTCTACGCTCCCACATTTGCCAGCTGGGGGACCTTGGACTAGTCACAGTTCTTCTGAGCTCTCTCAGCCCCACCTACCTCACAGGGTGGTTGTTTTGAGGGAGGAAGGGAAAGGAGTTTGTAAGCCCCTTTGAGTCTCCTACAGGAGAAAAAGGGGGGATATAAATCCAACTCTTCTTCTTCTTCTTCTTCTTCTTCTTCTTCTTCTTCTTCTTCTTCTTCTTCTTCTTCTTCTTCTTCTTCTTCTTCTTCTTCTTCTTCTTCTTCTTCTTCTTCTTCTTCTTCTTCTACCATTGCCTGCCAGTGTGGAGCAGACCTGGACTTCCTTGGTGGCTTTCCATCCAAGTACCAACCAGGCCAGTCCTTGCTTAGCTTCTGAGGATGTGATGAGATTGGGCTCACCCGGCAAAATAATTACCATCAGTTCATGGCCAATTTATGGCGATCCCAGGTTTATGGGGTTTTCAACGAAAGACTTGAGCTAAGGTGGATTGCCATTGCCTGCCTCTGAATAGCAACCCTGGACTTCTTCCCATCCAAATATTAACAAGGCCTGATTCTGCTTAACTTCCAATAACTAACGAGTTTGGGTTAACCTGGTCAGTGATTTACCTTTGCAGGATTCCGAACAGTTTTGCCTTTCCAAACATGTTTTGGAACCTCGGGTTAAACAAGGAGAAAGTTTGAATACCCGGCACTGTTGTTTCCCCGCTCCAAATTCTGCTTCCCATCACCTCTTTACCCTGCCACATGCTATTTTTTCCTTATAAATATGGGTGTTTCCCCACTTGCTGCGCCCCCCCATGCTGCCCGCTGCTCTCAGCGCGCATCATTTCTGGCACGTGCCCAGGCTTCCCCACGATCTGGCGCAGAGCACGGGGGCATCAAAAGCCGCTGTTTTGAAGGGCGCCAGGAATGACGCGCTCTGAGGGGGCACGACAGCGGCAGTGTCGGGGCGGCTGCGTTTTCGCCGCCCCTGTAGTGGGGACCCCGCGCTACTTGTAGCGCGCACCTACAGTAGCACGCACCTAATGGTAAGTGGGAAAACGCCCTATGACAAATACAGCTCTGATTTGACAAGCAACTTTCCCATAATTGATAGGCTGAACCAGTTCTTTAGAAATGTACTTTCCAGTGAAGAACATAAGAAGACCTCTGGTGGACCATACATCGAAATGCCAAGGGGTGAGTGGGCTAAAAATATGCAAATGTTTTCAGAATGAAATGGGTCATGCCAATTGTTTCCTCCCATGCATTCACCTCTTCCTTCACATCTGTAATTCCTCCACACCTGATACAGGAACACCCCACCTGCCCTCTTTCTCTGGCTTGCTGGATGTTTGAGCTTTATATGCCTTAGAGGGGAATGTGGAGATAGCACACAGAAGGCAATAATCCAATGCTGGCATCGAATGAAAGAGCTGACCTTCACATAGCTCACATCTGACTCGGTTTGATAACAGAGGGTGAGCATTTCAGGAAGCCAACCGGTCAGGGTTCCAGCTTTCCCGATACATCTCTGGCTGAATGGGCTGTGACATTCTGCTATAGGAGGCAGCAGCCTAAAAGAGGTCAAGCTGTCTGGCAAAGAAGGACATCCGTGCTTTTGTAGCCGTGGACGGAGCGCATTCCAGATGATCCAGCCAAAAACCGATGTGAATCATGGTGACTATGTGCCGCTGGTGGCTGGCAAGCCAGCTCCCTCTTGCCAAACACTCTGCTGAGAGGCCGACCGAGGAGGTGGTGAAAGGCTCGCAGAAAAATAACAGGGGCAGGGCAGGCAGCCTTGATTCCATTCTCGGCGTTCCACCCACCGTGGAAAGTACAGCAGCCTATGTAGGGTTCCCTGATTGGCTGCCAGGCGCAGAGCCGCAGAGCTTTGACGGGTCTGCTGGATTGCCTGCTAGCAAACTGTGCCCTGGGATTACACACCGTCCCTTTCCAAAGGAGAGAATTAGGTGGCATTGAATGCGATCTGAGTTCTCGGTTCTCGGAACAGATGGAATGTCTGTATCTGGGCCAGGTTTTTTCTGGAAAGGAACAGGAAGCTTATAGGTTGTTTTCCCTCCTCGACTGTGTTTTTTTTACAGATAATTTGCAGCGAGGGCAAAGGAAACGGTGGGATGCAAGACCTCAATATTAAAGAGGTAAAGGTAGTCCCCTGTGCAAGCATGGGGGTCACTTCCACCGGGATCAAACTCAGCTCACGAGCACAGCTTGGACTGCAGTACTGCAGCCTGCCACTTGGCACGATGGGCTCTTTCCCCCTAAATATCACCCGGAGCAAGAGAGGGAAGGCAGCGTCGTATATCCTGATCTCTACAGGTCTCAGAAACTACACAATGGGCCTTTCCCCACTCACATATGCTGCGGGCTAACCTCGTGAAAAGACCCGGGGATCCTTCGCACTCCCCACCGCACCAGCGGCCACAGCGCAGCCGCCCCGAATCTGCTGCTCTCCCACCTCCTTAGCACGCGCCAAATTAGCTCCTCTTAAAACAGCAACTTTTTTCAAAACGCCGCGCTTGCCGCGGGGTGGTGTAAAACTTCGGCATGTTTGCGCTAAGTTGATTCTCTGTGCCATGCAGCCTTCCGACCAATCAGGCAACAGGCTTCTCCATTTTTTAAGGAAGTTGAGATGTGTGCACAGGGCCACATTCCAACATTGCTTTTACTGCTCGAGCTCCACAGCTTTGCACCAGCCATTCACGGCAGAGTGCCACTGAATGCACGGGCTTGGCTTTTAAAGTGAAAACTGGGTTGCGGGGAACATAGGCGGTGGAAAATGAAACATTTTGATGATGTGTACGCAAGTACACGTGTCGATGACGTGTACACGTGTACACATGCCAGCCAATCAAAATAGAGACCCGCCCTCCGCTGGCCACGATTGCCACGTGTCGATGACATGTACACATGCCAGCCAATCAAAATAGAGACCCGCCCTCCGCTGGCCGTGATTGCCGAGGCGGGACACGTGCCTTGGGGAATGCTGCAATTCTGACCCCGCTTTATTTCGTGAATAGCAAAATGAAGTGGGGAACAATTTCTCCGTGCTCAAAAGCTGCAGAGTGCAACAAACACAGGGGAGACGCCCTTTGGCAACCAAAAAGATGTAAGTGGGGAAAGGTCCAATGTCGGTACTCAGATGGGACTTTGCGAAGGAAAGCTGTACAGAGCAATACAATGGCAAACCACCTCTGCTTCTCATTTGCCTTGAAATCCCCTTGCTAGGGTCAGTGCAAGTCAGCTCAAGCCAAGTGGCACCAAGACTGGCAGGAGACTCGGGGCAGAGACAAGGCCAGGGAGGATGCATTTGAAAGGAATCACATAGGTTATTTACGGGGATGGGGGAACCCCCCAGCACTTGGAGCCTGGGGCAAGAGTCCCCACCAATCCCTCCACACTATGTTCCTGCCAACAGAAGCATCTTTTGTCTTCTCTCGGAGGACTTGGGGGCTACTTTCGTGTTCTGCAGTGGCGCAGTGGCTAAGAGCAGGTGCACTCGGATCTGGAGGAACCAGGTTTGATTCCCAGCTCTGCTGCCTGAGCTGTGGAGGCTTATCAGGGAAATTCAGATTAGCTTGTACACTCCCACACACGCCAGCTGGGTGACCTTGGGCTAGTCACAGTTCTTCGGAGCTCTCTCAGCCCACCCACCTCACAGGGTGTTTGTTGTGAGGGGGGAAGGGCAAGGAGATTGTAAGCCCCTTTGAATCTCCTACAGGAGAGAAAGGGGGATATAAATCCAAACTCCTCCTCCTCTTCGTCTTCATCTTCGTCTTCTTCTTCTTCTTCTTCTTCTTCTTCTTCTTCTTCTTCTTCTTCTTCTTCTTCTTCTTCTTCTTCTTCTTCTTCTTCTTCTACATACTCTGTTTGGCAGCAACATTAGAGATTAATCCATTCGGCAATTTCAACATCCTATCTTACAAGCAAGGGGCAGAGCACAGAAAAATTAAAACATCCAGTCTACCCAGCTGGCCTCGGAATAAGAACATTGCAAGAGCACCGTGGTTCAGCAAGCATCTGCCTGGCGCACCGTCACCTCACAGTGACGCCTGCAGAGACTAGTCCGCCATATCTCTTTGGTCTCACTGTTCTGCAATCCAGTCTGAAGTTGTCCCATGTTGCCCCCTCCGATCACCTTGTAAAGCTGACGATGTCTGGAGGGCACCTGACTTGACGAGTAGCACACCAGTAGTGGCCTAATAGGTGTGGAGGAAATGGATGGTCACTCCCTCGCTGTGAAGGAAGCCAACGGTAGCTTCCAGTCATTGAGTTGCAGAGCTAGGAAGGAACCAGAGAGACTTGAGACACTGCTTTAAATCCAGTTAAACTTGGTGCAGCCAACCTTGTGCTATGGGTTCGGTTGGGTAGCTGCTCGCCAAGATCTCAACCCTGCTATTGGAGACCTGTGAACCAGCGTGGTGTGGGGAAAAGATTAGGACTGGGAGACCTGGACTTCCTTACTGTAGGCCACAGGTGTCAAACTCGTGGCCCTCCAGATGTTATGGACTACAGTTCCCATCACCCCCTGCCAGCATCATGCTGGCAGGGGATGATGGGAACTGTAGTCTATAACATCTGGAGGGGCGCGAGTTTGACACCTATGCTGTAGGCCCTTATTCATTCATTCATTCATTCATTCATTCATTCATTCATTCATTCATTCATTCATTCATTCATTCATTCATTCATTCATTCATTTAATATACCACACTCTCCCTGAGGGCTCAGGGCGATTCACAACAAGGTTAAAACATACATTAAAACATAATTTAAATATCAGTTACCTAAAAACAGAACCCATTAAAAATTGTGGATGGCGTCTGGCTACCCCCCTCCCCCTCCTTGTGCCCACGGGAGGCCAGATGACATGGTAGATGTATTTTTAACCAGGCTGAGCTAAACGCTCCTGATCGATGAACAGGTCCGGTTTTGCAGGGGCCCCTGCCAAGTGGAAAACTCTACAAGTCCCGCAGGGCCCTGATCTCCCTAGGGAGCCTGTTCCACCAGGTAGGGGCCAGGGCTGAATCTCCTCTTAATCTCCTCTTGAAGAAATAGAATTCCTATGTCAGCAGAAAAATTCCTGACATGCCAGCAATTTAATCTGTAATAATACACCTAGGCAGTGGACCCAAATTGGTCTTCAGTGGTATATGTGAGACAGGGTTCTCAAGTACTTCCTAGTAACTAGTGGGGGGGGGGACTTTCTGGCAGCAAACTGAGGTCTAGGACTCTGTCAACATCTCTTCTGGTGCTCCCTGGAACTGACTTCATTACATTGCTGGTGACATGGAGACACTCTAGTATTTGGGCAAAACCTCTATGAGAAAAGCAGCTTCTACCATAAAGTTTTTTCAACTACCAGAGCTTCCCCGTGTCACCAGTGATGTGATGATGTCACTTCTGGTGCACAGTAGAAGTGATGTTGATGCTTCATCAATGACAGAAGCTTAGGTCTCAGTTTGCTCCTGAGGCAGCTGAATGGCACCAGGGGGAGGGACCCCAAACTGAAGATACCCTGCCACCAGTGTGGGGTGATGTGATGTTGGAGTCAACTAAGGGGGCGTTTCCCCACTCATCACGACCCCTGCTATGCCGTGCACTGCTCTCAGCACGCGTCATTTCTGGCACGTGCCCAGGTGTCCCCAGAGCGAGGGGTCATCAAAAAGCGCCGTTTACAAGAGCGCCAGGAATGACGCACGCTGAGGGGGCGCGACAGCAGCAGCATCGGGGTGGCTGCGTTGTTGCCGCCCCTGTCGTGGGGAGTGCCGGGGGACCCCGCGGTACTTGAGGAGAGTAGCGCAGGTCTTAAGGTAAGTGGGGAAAGGCCCAAAGACTAGATGATCTGGTTTCACTCGCGGCACAACAGGAAGAACTATGGTAATCAGATTCCAGAATGGGAGCTTCAGATAGAACAGGAAAATAGTCCAACAAACTCTTCCTTCTTTCTCGTATCGAAACTGCCTTAGTCTGGAAGTACTTAATAAAAGCAAATGAGAGTGAACACCAAAGCGGATTTTGATTCTACTGGCTGTTAAGCACTTTAAGCAGTGACTGTGTGCTAACCTTATAGCAAATGATCCCCGACTCACAGGCTGCATGATCAAATGTCATTAATGGAATAATTTAGTCCAGCCGAATGAATACCCTGGTAAGAGAGCAAAAAATATATTCTGCTGGGGGGGGGGGTTCACTTTTCCTTTGTGCTTGAGGTTTCAATTGTTTTTGCTTGCGTGTACAGGCAAATCCACGGGACCTTTTATGACCTCCGTTTACAAACAACGGGCCTACCGTGGTGCTCAGTTAACTTTGGATTTTTTCCCTCCAGCACGGGAGGAACATCTGTAGGAAGAAGGCTCCAGGAGGTGAAGGAAGGTTGCAACCCTGCTTTGGCAAACCAACAGAAAGACAAGCCCAATCCCTGTTGATTATGAGCACAGGCTGAAGAAACCCTTGCAAATGAATGTTAGGAAATAAGAACATAAGAACATGAGAACTAGCCTGTTGGATCAGACCAGAGTCCATCTAGTCCAGCTCTCTGCTACTCTCAGTGGCCCACCAGGTGCCTTTGGGAGCTCACCTGCAGGAGGTGAAAGCAATGGCCTTCTGCTGCTGCTGCTGCTCCCGAGCACCTGGTCTGCTAAGGTATTTGCAATCTCAGATCAAGGAGGATCCAGATTGGTAGCCACAGATAGACTTCTCCTCCATAAATCTGTCCAAGCCCTTTTGAAAGCTATCCAGGTTAGTGGCCATCACCACCTCCCGTGGCAGCATATTCCAAACATCAATCACACATTGTGTGAAGAAGCGTTTCTTTTTATTAGTCCTAATTCTTCCCCCTAGCATTTTCAGTGAATGCCCCCTGGTTCTAGTATTGGGAGAAAGAGAGAAAAATTGTGAGAAAGTATTGTGAGAAAGAGAGGAAAAAAGAGAGAGAGAAAAAAAGAGAAAAAAGAGATAGAACTGATAACTGCAAATATCTGGGTTCTCGTGCATGCTCGTGTGTGAGGGCGCGCGCGCGTGTGTGTGTGTGTGTAAAGTGTTGTTAGGTCCCAGTTGACTTATGGCAACCTTGTCGGGTTTTCAAAGCAAGAGACTAAGAGGTGGGTCGCAGTTACCTTCCTCTGCATAGCGACCCAGGGATTCCTTGGTGGTCTCTCATCCAAATACTACACCCTTTTCCACCAAAAGAAGAAAAAGAGTTTGGATTTATATCCCCCCCTTTCTCTCCTGCAGGAGACTCAAAGGGGCTTACAATCTCCTTGCCCTTCCCCCCTCACAACAAACACCCTGTGAGGTAGGCAGGGCTGAGAGAGCTCCGAAGAAGCTGTGACTAGCCCAAGGTCACCCAGCTGGCGTGTGTGGGAGTGTACAGGTTAATCTGAATTCCCCAGATAAGCCTCCACAACTCAAGTGGCAGAGCTGGGAATCAAACCCGGTTCCTCCAGATCAGAGTGCACCTGCTCTTAACCACTGCTCTTAGCCACTACACCACTGCTGCCCACAAAAGATCTAACTGTGGTCATACGTGGTATGGTGGAAGTGACAGGAGCATCTTTCTACTGTGGTGTCTGCCACTCTTGTGGAAAAGTGGGGAATCCAACACGGTTCTCCCGATTGAAGTCTGGCACTCTTGACCATCACACCACACACTGGCTCATGACTGGTGAGCAGAATGAAAACTGAGTCAGTGAGTTTCGGAGCATCCTGATTGTCTGAAACAAATCCACAAAAACAGTAGGAATCCAGAGCTGTCATCCGTAGGGTAAACTTCTGGCAAGAGAGTAAGACAGAATGAACTGAAATTGAAGAATGTTGGTATCAATGATTGCAGTAGGTTCTTTGGTTGGAATTGTATTCAAAGTAACTGTACCAATTTTTCTGGACCTTGTATTAATTTTCTTAATAAATATTTTATGGAAGGAAGGAAGGGAGGGAGGGAGGGAGGGAGGGAGGGAGGGAGGGAGGGGAGGAGGGAGGGAGGGAGGGAGGGAGGAGGGAGGGAGGAGGGAGGGAGGGAAGGAAGGAAGGAGGGAAGGAAGGAAGGAAGGAAGGAAGGAAGGAAGGAAGGAAGGAAGGAAGGAAGGAAGGAAGGAAGGAAGGAAGGAAGGAAGGAAGGAAGGAAGGGAGGGAGGGAGGGAGGGAGGGAGGGAGGGAGTTTACCAAGTAGCTTGAATAGGCTCTGTCTTAACTGATTTACTGGTTTACCTCTTTTTCCCCCTCGGTTATTTAAATTACTTGTTTTTAACTTCATATTTAAATTAAATATTTACCTTTTTTGCATTGCCTTTATTGTTATCACTTTCCTGGATCCTCTCAACTGTGTTGGGGAAAAGGTGGGTGATGCAAATGCCCGGGATATTCGATGATGTGTGAAGTGTCGGTGGCAGAGCCTTTGGAATCAACATGAACACTCCCCATCCTTTTTGCGCATCACATAGTTAAACTGTGGAACTCGTTGACCCAGGATATGGCGAGTTGCAACAGCTGCCGACTTGAGAGGCTTGAAAAATGCACTGAACAAATTCATGGAGGATTTGACTTTCAATAGCCGCTGGTCACAATGGATATCGACTGCCTGGAGGTATCCAACATCCAAGTGGTGGCTGGAGACAGAGGCGTAGCTGGGCCAAACAATTTCTTATTGCACACAGTAAGTGCCTGACCCCCTCTGCCCCCCACGGCAACGCTCCGCCCCTCTTTCCATCTTATTTAATTCTTTACTTTCAGGCAGCTGTTTTCGAGAAACTGCCTGAGGAACTATACTTCCCAGGAGACCTTGTGAGTCCCACGGTCTCCTGGGAACTGTAGTTCCTCAGGCCGTTTTTAGCCTGAACTGTGAAGAGGCCGCTTTTTTTCAGCCTGAAAAAGTACTAGAAAAAGAAAAGGAACTGTGGGAAGGGGGGCGCCATGGTGGGTTGCAGGGAGGTGCAGGGGTGCAAGGAAAAGGGGGAGGGGCTGGGGCAATTTTCTGCCCCCCAGGCGCAGCTCCAGTGCACAACATCACTCTCCCCTACACTGTGCTATTGGCTGGAGACTTTCCATTTCGGAAGGTAGACACTATGGCATTATACCTCACTGAAGTCCATCCCTTAACCAATCTCTGCCTCCTTCAGGCTCTGCTCCCAAGTCTCCAAGTATTTCTGTACAGGTGAAAAAATGCAGGCGGAAAAGACTTTTTTTTTCCAATTCAGAAATTCTATTCCAAACAACATATGCAACCGAAAAATTACCTTGTTCCTCTTGCCCAGTTCTTCAAAATATCCTTTACAATGATGGTTGTCAACTATCTATCATCTATCCAAATAGAAGATAAAAAGTATTCCATATAATAGTTATTTTTCCTTTATATGTCATGACCAATAGGCATATCTCCGCAACTGTATTTTTTCCTGACGTATTCTCTCCAGAGTCTCCATTCTATCTTCAAATCCATTATTGGCTTATTTTTTACATATCTAGTCATCTGAGCAAGATCTAATGTTTTCATCACCCCATCAAGTATACTATCTCCATTAATTTCTACTTTTTTGCCCAAAAGTGGCGGTGTAGTGAGCAGGTAGATTCTAATTCAAAGGGGAGAAACCAGCTTCTGATTCCCAATTCTTCATTACAAGTGGTGGAGGCTTATCAGCGAACCAGATGTTTTATGCGCACTCCTACATTCTTGCTGGGGTGACCTTGGCTAGTCACAGTTCTTGAACTCTCAGCCCTACCTACCATCTCACAAGCAGTGTTCATGGTGGGAGAGGAAAAGAGCGGTTTCTGTAAGCCACCTTAAGAACTTAAGAACATAAGAACAAGCCAGCTGGATCAGACCAAAGTCCATCTAGTCCAGCTCTCTGCTACTCGCAGTGGCCCACCAGGTGCCATGCAGGATGTGAAAGCAATGTATCTTCATGCTGCTGCTCCCGAGAGCACCTGGACTGTGCCATGGCATTTGCAATCTCAGATCAAAGAGGATCAAGATTGCTAGCCATAAATCGACTTCTCCAGAAATCTGTCCAAGCCCCTTTTACAGCTATCCAGGTGAGTGGCCATCACCACCTCCTGTGGCAGCATATTCCAAACACCAATCACACCTTTAAGTGGAAGAAGTGCTCTCTTTGATTAGTCCGGAATTTTTCCCCAGCATTTTCAATGGATGCCCTGTTCTAGTATTGTGGAGAAAGAGAGAAAAATTTCTCTGTCCACATTTTCTACCCCATGCATAATTTTATAACTTCAATCCTATCTCTCCCCTAGCTGTCTTTTCCCCCTCTCCCAAGCTTAAAGAGTCCCAAACGTGCTCGCAGAGTCTTCCTCATAAGCAAGGAAGGTGCTCCAGTCCCTCAATCATCCTGGTTGCCCTTCTCTGCACTTTTTCAATCTCTTTTTCTATCTCTTCAACCTTGAGTCTCCTACCAATAGAGAAAGGTGGGGTATAAATCCAAACTCTTCTTCTTCTTCTCAAACTATCCTTGCTGCTGTACTCAAATATTTATTGGTTTCTCCATATCTTCTGTCTGTTTCTTTGCCCATAAAACCCAAAAGATAGGAATCTGGGTTCAAGACTCTTCTGACGGAAGCTAGTTGACCACCGCCTCAACAAAAGGCCGGACCTGACAGGCTTTGCTTTGATTCTTAAGTTCCTCATCTGCTGGGAAGGATGCTCACACATTTCAACTCAATTCAATTCAAAAACCTTGATTAGGCATCAAGAGAAAATACGGATAAAACCGTGCAGTAGTATGATCCAGAGTTTAACGGAGTAAACAACTGCCTCATAGTTCAGACATTACTTACCA
Source organism: Sphaerodactylus townsendi (assembly GCF_021028975.2). NCBI lineage: Eukaryota > Metazoa > Chordata > Lepidosauria > Squamata > Sphaerodactylidae > Sphaerodactylus > Sphaerodactylus townsendi. The sequence goes on along the minus strand of NC_059431.1, from coordinate 6,518,705 downwards.
ACTTCAAGGCGCGAAATAAGTGCAGGAATAAAAGGAGAGTCGGAGACTTATTTCACAATATCAAGCAGGAACTTGGCCACCATTTTCAGCTGCCTGGGATCCTCATTGTTCAAGAGAACATAAGAACACAAGAACAAGCCAGCTGGATCAGACCAGAGTCCATTCCATCCAGCTCTTCTTCGCTACTCTGCAGTGGCCCAACCAGGGTGCTCTTTGGGAGCCTACAAGCATACAGGCAGGTGTAGTTTTAAATGGCCTTCTCTTCAAGTGCTTCGTTGCTCCCCGCGATCACCTTGTCTGTCTCATATAGGCATTTGCAATCTCAGATCAAAAGAGGATCAAGATTGGTAGTCAAAATCGACTTCCTCCTCCATAAATCTGTCCAAGCCCCTTTTAAAGCTATCCAGGTTAGTGGCCACCATCACCACCCTCCTGTGGCAGCATATTCCAAACACCAATCACACGTTGCATGAAGAAGTGTTTCCTTTGATTAGGTCCTAATTCTTCCCCCAGCATTTCTTCAATGAATTCCCTGGTTCTAGGTAGAGATTGTGAGAAAGAGAGAAAAATTTCTCTCTCAGTCAACATTTTCTAACTCCCATGCATAATTTTTATAGACTTCAATCATATCCCCTCAGGACGCCTTCCAAACTTAAAGCATCTCTCTCAAACGCTGCAGCCTTCCTCCTCATAAGGAAGGTGCTCCAGTCCCCTCAATCATCCCTTTTCAAGCCGTTCTTCTCTGCACTTCTTTTTCTATCTCTTCGATATCCTTTTTTTGAGCTGTGGGACTTTTACTCAGAACTGAACACAGTACCTGGATTTGCTGCGGTACGGCATCTAACGGCTTCTTTCTATATAAGGGCATGACAACTCCTGCCGCTTTTATTATCAACTCCTTTCCTAATTATCCTTAAGCATAGAGTTTTGCCTTTTTCTAATAGCTGCAAGCTATGCATTGAGTGGGACATCTCCTAATGGAACTATCAACTAAGACGTTTCAAATCCCTTTCCTTCCTGTGGTCTGTGACTGATAGCAGCGACAGGGATGTTAATTGGACCCCTTTGTAGCGGTTCCAATTTGGGAATATGGAGGGCATAAGCAAGCCGAAGGTTAAGAAAACAAAAACAAATCTAGGTCTCGAGATCTATGAATTTTGGGCAGACTAATAGAACATGCTGCCCAATGATTCCTCAGAGGTTGAAGGCAATATGGACATGTACACTTTTCCTTTGAGTGTCGTGAATCTCTCCGGGAAAAGTAAGAGGGGAATGTGTTTGTTCTGCTCTGGTGAATAACCACCTAGACTTAGGTAGCATCAAAGATGCTCACGCCCAGCAGCCGTCCTGGCAAGATCCCGGCATGATTTCCTTCAAAGTGAAGGAGGGGGAAAACAGGCTCCTTGCTTTGCTAACTAGGAGCTGATGTTCCTGGTCGAATAGCCGTTCCTTGATATGGTGGCGCAGATCACTGGGGTGGGGAGCATAAGGAGCTGGTCCCAAGTGATGCTCACACATGTTGTGTTTACTGTGTGAAAACCGCTTGGTGTTCCCTCTAATCAAAAATTTAAGAAGCATTTGTCTTCCTCTTCCAGCCCGCAAACAATAAGAAGGAGACCTGCAATCAACCTGATAAAGTAATATATCTGATGAATAATGTATCGCTGAGTGGGGCCCTCGCCCACAAGCTTCCTTGCCTAATGCACCGTCGTTTGTAATGTTTACTTAAACACGGGCTCTTGACAAAACACTTAGAATCACTTAGCATCTTGTCCCTGAGCAGTTTAAATTAGAAATCTGGACTGCTTAATTTTATCATCCTAAAGGCATTAAGGGAGAGCTAGGGAGGGAATGGTGTTCTGACTGCAAATGCACTGTGAAATGGGTATGGGGAGAGAGAGGCATTCAGTCTAATTGAAAAACAACTTTTCGAAAAGGCCTTTCTATATTAAGAAGGATTTGTCCCATTTCGAACGTGATATTAAGAAAACTCAAATCTGCTAACTCCTGGAACCCGGGTTCCTTTGTCAGTTTCGTGAACGTTCCTTCGGTTGCTTTTTAAGCTATTTAAAACGCACTAGCGCATTGGCAGAAAGGCCCAGCAGTCTTTAAAGTGGGCTATTTTTATCAAGGCAGTCAAAAGGGATATAAAAGAAAGGCGCTTCCCCCCCGCCCGCTTTCCCTCTGGCTGGAATCCAGTTCCTAATGGTGTTAAAATGCCACCTTATTGCATTAAAGTCAGCGGATAGGTCAAGTAGACAAACCGGTAGGAGGAGATGTTTAAATAAACACTCTATTTAGCACGTCTGCCCGGCTCGCAGGTTGCATTTTCCCAGCCTGCCGAACGCTGCCAGGCACGAGAGGTCTGCGATATGCTTTTGAGCAGAGATGATGAAATTATCTGAAATCAAACCCCGGGTCATCAGAGATCTGTGCGTGGGGCAAAATGGTTCCACTATAGTGATTCTTTTAAATTTATCTATTGGTGCATTTCTGACTTGTATCCATCCCTCGAAAGAGCTCATACCCCATTTTGCCAAAGCAGGCTCAGGCCTTCTTTTGCAGCCAGATGTGCAGATGCTACCCTAGTGAATAAACACAGGACACAGCCCTTTTTATTGAATGCTGAAGCCGAATGAACAAGAGGAGCATAAGAACATGAAAACATAAGAACTACTAGCCTGCTGGATCAGACCAGAGTCCATCTAGTCCAGCACTTCCTGCTACTGCGGCAGCGGGCCCACCAGGTGCCTTTTGGGAGCCTTCACGTGCAGGAGGTGAAAGCAATGGCCTCTGCTGCTGCTGTCTTCCCACCACCTGGTTCGCTACAAGGCATTTGCAATCTGAGATCAAGGAGGATCAAGATTGGGAGCCATAGATCGACTTCATAAATCTGTCCAAGCCCATCTTAACAGCCGGACAGCATCACAACTGACCCGGAACCAACCCCAATAAGAACATAAGAACAAGCCAGCTGGATCAGACCAGAGTCCATCTAGTCCAGCACACTGCTACTCGCAGTGGCCCACCAGGTGACTTCTGGGGAGCTCACATGCAGGGATGTGAAAGCTAATGTGCCTTTCTGGCGGCTGATGCTCCCGAGCACCTGGTCTGCTAAGGCATTTGCAATCTGAGATCAAGGAGGACCAAGATTGGTAGCCATAAATCGACTTCTCCTCCATCAATCTGTCCAAGCCCCTTTGAAAGCTATCCAGGTTCATGGCCATCACCACCTCCCGTGGCAGCATATTCCAAACACCAATCACTACAACGCTGTGTGAAGCGAAGTGTTTCCTTTTATTAGTCCCACTTTTCCCCCAGCATTTTTCTTAATAGATGCAAATTCTGGTCCTTATTGGGGTGATCCTACAGGTCCCAGGCTGCTGGGCACTCACCCCCCTTGCGGCCCCTAATTGGTGGGTCATCACGCTCCACTGCAGAAGCCTTCCCAGCATGCTCCCTGAGCCCTCGCATCTATCCCTTTGGGCTCAGAGTGCTCTGGAACCGCTGGGAGGTCCGGTCAGGTGACATTTCAGCCTCTCCATTACGGGCGGGATTCGGCCCTCTGCCCAAGCTGCCAGGGCTTTGACATGAGTAGCAGCAAAATCTAACAACCCCTCGGCCCCTATAAAGGGAGGGAGGGTGGGTCAGTTTGCCAGCAGTGCCAGCAGGTTGAGGCCACCGCGTGCTGCCTATTATATAGAGCCGCGTTCGCCCATTGCCCGCGGCGTGAAGCGCTACCCATTATTGTTGGTTTGCCCTACAGTCAGCCAGAGCTAATGCGATGTTCCATGCATCGAGCTCGCCGTGGTGCCTGGCCTCGGCACAATATCGAGCCTTGTTGACTCGCGCCGCTATTGCCGTAAGACGGGCAACATTGCCTGGAAGGCGACGGTAAAACAGCGCCAGAGTTCAAGAAGCTGCAGTTTTGATGCTACCGCAATGTGGCCAGAGTCCAGCGGGGCCAGCCGATGTAAAAAAAAAATCACTCAACGAAAGCAAGTCTTTTTTTAACAATGGTACCCGCGAAGCTGGTACCGCGCGGTTACCGCCAGGAATCGCAGTGCCGCAGAGTCTTCGCCCCACAACAGCCGCCCATTAACTGGCAAATCCTGGCGCCGAACGCCCATGACATCTACCCTGGGGAAAAAAGAACACCATTTGCAAAGCACAGTCATTTGAGTTTGATACCCCCCCCCCCATGGGTGGAGCAGCCCAGCCACAGCACTCACTCTTCCCGGTTGGCCCCAGCAGCCGAAGTTCACTGAAGGCGGAGCTCCTCGTCCTCCTGCTTTGCCTCTGGTGGCTTCAGGGGCCCCCCGCATAGAAAGTGGTCAATGTCAGGGTTTAGTATCGGTGAGTAGGCGGGTTTCCTTAGAAATCAGGCTTCCCACGCGACAATACCGTAATTTCTGCGCCTTGGGCAACTGCCGAATTTGCCCAATGGGTGGTATGCCACTGCTCCAAGAACAAGCAGGAACTTGACTTTGGAGATCCCAATTTGCTGGAGCGGAGAAGCTGTTTGGTGCACGGCGATCGCAAATCATTAGCGCCCAGAGGGAAGAAAGGAATGTTTGTCCGAACCTGCTCTTTGAAGAAAAAGAAAAGAGCGAGAGGAGGCAATGGACAGAGATCACCCATAAATCATGCAGGTTGCCTCCTACCACGCCAGCCAAATTATCTCCCCTACACTAATCATCAATATCTTCTGGACCTTGTCATAAACCTGGTCATTAGTTTATAATTTATATCCCATTAAAAAAGTATCATCCCAATAACCCCATTCCTCTGGTCCTATTAAAGTCATGTCAAAAAGAATCATTGGTTTATTGTCAAAACACATCCAGGCTTCCACACTAATGTACCAGCCGACACCTTCCTGATCAGTCAGGAAATAATTCCTGGTAGTTACTGGGCACTGGGAAATTGGAGACAGGAGGTAGAGCATTCTTTACTCCTCCCTGCAGGGGTTAGACGATGAAGATGATAAATTAAAGAGGATGAACATTATCCTTTCTTTCATTTTTCTTTTGCAGTCAGGTGAAGAGTCAGAAAGTTGCTGCTTGTAATTTCTTTTCGTTTCCTCTACCTTTCGGCAGTTCAGTCTTAAAGTGTGCTGAAACTTTGAGAATGTATCAAGGATGGACATATTCCACAGCCTCACGACCATACAGGAAAGCACATACAGCATGGGGTAGTGGTTAAGAGGGGTGGACTCTAGTCTGGAGAACTGGGTTTGACGCCCCACTCCTCCACATAAAGCCTGCTGGGTTACCTTGGGCTATCAGAGTTCTTGAAATTATATAGTTTGTATCTTCCAGATAAACAGCATTCTTATCAAGTTTTCTACCAGCATGGCCACTATTGGCCATGCTGACAGAGGGCTGATGGGAATTGTAGTTCCTGAACATCTGGAGAGTCTGCAGGTTCCTCACCTCGCCATAGCTCCCACCTGCACTTCACAGGGTGTCTTGCTGTGGGGAGAGGAACTGAAGCGAGTTTGTGTTTCATTCTGTGGAGTCACCTCCTCCTCCCTCCCTCCTCCTCCTCCTCCTCCCTCCCTCCTCCCTCCTCCCTTTCTTCTTCTTCTTCTTCTTCTTCTTCTTCTTCTTCTTCTTCTTCTTCTTCTTCTTCTTCTTCTTCTTCAGTGGTTAAGAGTAAGTGAACTCTAATCTGGAGAAACTGGGTTTGATCCCCCACTCTGCTGCCTGAGCTGTGGAGGCTTATCTAAGGAATTCAGATTAGCGTGTGCACTCCCACACATGCCAGCTGGGTGACCTTGGGCTAGTCACAGTTCTTCTGAGCTCTCTCAGCCCCACCCACCTCACAGGGTGTTTGTTGTGAGGGGGGAAGGAAAGGAGCCAGTTTTTTGAGTCTCCTTTGCAGGGAGAGAAGGGGGGCAATCCTCCCTTCCTCCTTCCTCCTCCTCTTCCTCCTCCCTCCCTTTCCTTCCCTCCTTTCCTTCTTTCTTCTTCTTCTTCTTCTTCTTCTTCTTCTTCTTCTTCTTCTTCTTCTTCTTCTTCTTCTTCTTCTTCTTCTTCTTCTTCTTCTTCTTCTTCACAATAATTCAAGTTCAACATGACCATCTCCAGGTTAAGGTTCTCAACCAGCCACACTGGGAAAGGTATTTTCTTTAGACTCTCTGTAAAACACCTTTCACCCTGAGATGGATAGTTCCAGACTAGCCCAGTCTCCTCAGATCTCCAACGGGTGAATCACGACCCTAGGAAGGTTTACTCAGAAGCAAGCCCCATTGCCAGCTTACTCCCAGGAAAAGGATCGTACTTCAGTTCTTCGCATGAAAATCAGTGGGGTTTAACAGCGCTTAACAGGGTTACCTTCACTGCTTCCCCAAAACTAGGTCCTAGGTTTAATGTTAATAATTGAGCTCAGCAGCCCAGGCCAGCCTAGATGTGGGGACTCTATTTATGCTGCGCTCACAGAGTAGTGTTCCTGAGTGCCACCCCTTCTGGCACCCGTGCCAGGCTTCTGCCACCACTGCTCTATGAGGTCACCAGAAGCCAGCTGTGACTTGATGATGTACGTACACAAAAACTTCTTATAGTCAGAAGATATGGTTGTGTGAGAGCCATCATGGTGTGGTGATGAAGAGCAGGTGGCCTCTAATCTCGTGAATGGAGTTTGATTCCCTACGCCTTCACATGAGCAATGGACTTTCATCTGATGAATCAGATTTGTTTTCCCACTCCTCCGCATGAAGCCTGGGGGGTGACCTTGGGCTAGTCACAGTTCTTCGGAGCTCTTTCAGCCCCACCTACCTCACCAGGTGTCTGTTGTGGGGAGAGGAAGGCAAAGGAGTTTGAAAACTGCCTTGAGTCTCCTTGCAGGAGAGAAAAGTGGGGTATAAATCCAAACTCTCGTCTCTAAAATCAAGATTCTGATTTAGTATGATACTTTTTATATGCTGATGTGGATATATGGATATATGGATATATCTCTCAACATTAATGACGTAGATGTAGGGTACTATTGACTTTACTGCCCTAGTATTGGATTCTTGTCATCATCAGCCCCTGTTTGATCCTGCCATGTTTTGCATCTGGGGTGGGACCTTCTCCTATTCCTACCCAACTCCTCCTTTCCTTCTCTCAGACCCATTATCAGCTGGTTAGACACTTGGAGCTCTACCAGTAGGGTGGAATGTACCATATATACTCATGTATAAGTTGACCCGTGTATAAGTCAAGGCACCTAATTTTACCACCAAAAACTGGGAAAATTTATTGACTCGTGTATAAGTCTAGGATGGTAACTCCAAAGCAAGTGGGGCAGGGAAGACAAGGCGACTCCCCACAGGATCCCCTGCGCACAGCAACCCCAGTCCTTCCTATTGCTCTTGGTGATACTGGCTTGTAAGATTGCTTTTAAGCAATATTTGAGCATTTCGCTCCTTTTTTTAACGAGAATGTGATAGAGGGACCTGCCTGAGCAGCAGCTTCTCCTGGAGCCAAGCCTCAGGGGTGGGCCATTGGGAAAGGAAAAGATGAGCGACTGAGTGAGAGGAATGATGGGTGGCAAGGGCGGGCGGGCAGTAGGGTGTAGTGGCTCCTTCACGATAAGTCAAGGATGGGCTTCCGGTAGCACAAAAAACTGCAGCTGAAACAGTCAACTTAATAATGCAGTATATACGTAGGTCCTTTTGACCTTGCTGGGGTAAGGCAGGATTTCTCCTTCCAGCATACTCATTATGGACTGAGAGGTGCTATCCCCTTGGGAACTGGCTACTAATGTCGGGGCTTACGGTGATAAGACATGGGGATGATGGGGGTATAATGGTGCTTCCAATATTGACTATGCTCTGGTCTGGCAACAGAAGTCCAAATGCTCATTTGCTGATGCTGGGTCATAATACAGAAATCAATCGAAACCAGAGTCTTGTTATCGAACAGGCTGGGTTGCAACTGTACTCCCCCCAAACCCTTCTTTCAGTTTTGCTTCTCCCTTGTGAAAATTCAAACCCCAAACTCCTAATTTTTATATCCTCACCATTTTTTTAATCCATAACATGGGCACAATTTTTAAAAATTATATGGGTGTCGGTCGTGTAGAAATGGTCCATGAATGGCATTGAAACGGAGAAGAAAATGGTATTGAAAAGATACCCAGGCTGTGAGTACCAGCAATGAAAATGGTAGTATAGTAGTTGTTAAAAACAATTGTTTTTTTAAAAAAATCTATTCTAGGGCTCCATCATCAATCAAAAGACCCCATGAAATCAGGAGGTGATTGGAACTGTGAAGGTCAACCATGAAGGAAATAGAAAAGATCCTTAAGTATAAGGATGCATTGCTGGCAAACCAGTTCAGGATTATTCTAACTATGGCTGAGAGAGGTGGGGCTGAGAGAGTTCTGAGAGCACTGTGACTAGCCCAAGGTCACCCAACAGGCTTCATGTGGAGGAGCAGGGCAACAAATCCAAATCACTTTGATGACAGCTCTGTAGGGGTGGTTAGGAATCCGAGGGCAAGGACAAAGGAGATCCAGGTTCAAATTCTCCACCTAGCATCCCGAAACTGCTGGCTGACATTTGCCCGGTCATATACTCTCAAAAAAACCCTACCTCAAAGCGGGTTGCTGTGATGATAAAATGAAGAAGATAAAACTGTAAGCTGATTTGGATCTCCAATGGGGAACAAGGGAGCACAGATATATAGGGTAGAACTGGTGATGGCGAATCTTATGGCACGGGTGCCAGAGATGTGCACTTCCAGAGCTTTTGTAAGCAACACGCAGATCAGAGTTCATCGTAAAGTGGAAAATCAACCCCACCACATCAACAATATCTAGGCCAGGGTTCTGGGCACGATCCTTTACCCGGGAGTAAGCTCAAGTTGCTGGCAATGGGGCTTGCTTCTGAGTAAACTCCTAGGTCGTGATTCACCCATTCGAACCTTTGTCTGGTTGCTTCACCAAGCTTACTCCCTCGAAAGTAACGGCGGTACCCTCGGAGCCAACCCTTTTTTTTCTAAACTAAAACCTCAAGTATTCAGGGTTAAATTCGCCGTAAGCTGGCACCTTCTGATAAAATGGGGTGGGTTTTGGGTTGCAATTTGGGCACTCGGTCTCGAAAAGGTTCGCCATCACTGAGCTATGGTATTCTTCACTATGTGTGAAAGTTGACAGTGAAGTGAAGAAATCTGATGGGAAGAAAGCTGAAACGTAATGATGTAGAGAGTTTTACAGATACTGTGGACCATCAAAATAGACAAATAAATGCATTCTAGATCAAATCAAGTGTGAACTTTTCCTAGATAGTAAAATGACTAAACTCAACTTATCATGCTTTAGTCATAGGCTTTTTCCATCGGGTTCCGTAAACAGCACCCTAGGGACGGGCAAAAAATATCGGCCCCTGGGGGGGGCGCCGTTGCCCAAGAGTGTTAATGCAGTTTGCCCTCCTCCCAAATTGGTATAAACGTTCTTTCCTAGCTTCTGGCTCTACCGAGCAAGTTATTTTGGAAAGTGGCATCTTCCTGTGGTGCCGTGCACCGTGTTTACCTACCTTTTCTCCCGGTGAAGCTCCGGAGGGTGGGAGGGACATGCCCAGTGGTGGGATCCAAAAATTTTAGCAACAGGTTCCCATGGTGGTGGGATTCAAACTGTGGCGTAGTGCCAATGGGCTGGGCTGGGCATTCCGGGCAGGGCTGTGGCAAGAAGAAGAAGAAGAGTTTGATTTATATCCCCTTTCTCCTGCAGGAGACCTTCCAAAGGCTTCTGGATACCCTTGCCCCTTCCCCGCCACAAACAAACAACACACCCTGTGAGCAGTAGGTGGGGCTGAGAGGAGCCCGAGAAGCTGGTGATCAGCCCAAGGTCACCCAGCTGGCGCGGTGTGGGAGGTACACGCTAATCTGAATTCCCAGATAACCTCCCACAGCCCAGGTGGCAGAGCGGAGAATCAAACCCGCTCCTTCCAGATTACATAATAACGAGCTCTTAACCTCCTACGCCACTGGATGCTCCCTAATACTACTGCTGCTACCGCCAGCTCCGGTCCTTGGGCAGGAAATCCAAAGATCGTTTCCCAGTTCTGCTGCCACTGCTGAGAGAGGGGCGAATTCAAGGCAAAATCTGGCTACATGGCAAAATCACTCAATTAGTAACCCTCGCACATACATACAAATAACCAGTAACCCTACCTTCTCGGGAACCTGTGAGAGCCTGCTGGATCCCACCTCTGGACATGCCCATTCTGCCCTCTGACCCTCGGGGATTGGAGGGCAGCATGGCCATTTCTCTTCCTCTGTCCAGAGCTTCACAGGTAGAAAAAGTAGGTAAACAAAACAAACCGTATGAGCCACTCCCCTGCAACCTGTGGCGCAGCAGTTTAGACCGGCTCCGCACGGGACCGTGCAAAGGGTCCCATGGCTCCACCAGCATGAATGATGCCAATGGCCAGCCACTTCTGCCACCCGTGCAGAAACAGCCATAGTGTTAGCAAAGTGGAAGACATCAGGAAAAGAGGAAGACCCAACAGAAGACGGATTGGCCCTATAAAGGAAGCCACGGTTCTCAGTTTGCAAGACCTTAGAGTGAAAGTTTAAACACAGTATCTCTTCCACTAAGACATAGAATACTGCACTTTCAATCCACTTTCACAATGGTTTGCAAGTGGATTTTGCTAACCGGCACAGTAAAATCTATCTGCAAAGTGAATTGAAAGTAGGTTGAAAGTGCATTATTTTTCATGTGCGGAAGGGGCTACGGGACATTTTGGAGGTCATTTATTCATAGGGTTGCCCTAAGTGGGAAGAGGTTTGACGGCCCTTAACATGCACCTACAGATATTTTTATTGCTGTTGCCATTCTTTCTAGCTTGAGTCATAAACCATTATGTTTCTAGCAGGACTCTCCCCTTATGTTCTTAGCGCAAATGCATTATACCTAGCTCCCAAGTAACCTCCTTCCCCGGAGCCGGATGCCGCCCATGATTTCACCTTCGGCCGCTTTTGGCACACTTTTTTTAGCATTTCACATCCACGATGCCAGATGAGACGGGATGCAGTTTTACAGCTTCTGTCTTCACTGAGCTGGAACAAAGATCTTACCTAGAGACTGGAATTCCGCCAAGTATCGCTGCCAGCCAGCCAGAATTATGGATACGCAGTGGGTGGCACCGGCTAAGTTCTGAACACGCCAAGCCGCGAACCCCTTTGGATGGCCGCATGCCCTTGACAATTTTGGCAAGCGCGCCGGAGCTTTGCGCAAATCCTGCCTTGATTTCAAGAATCTGCCTCTGCACACAGCCGGGTCGCAAGCGACGCTGGTGTATGTGGCTGGTTATCGGAAAAGACAACTGGCGAGCAACTTCGAACCCCAAGACCTCACCTTTAATTGACCATGTCTGTCACTGACATGTGCGTTATCCCACAGAAAGTGAATCCACAGGACGGGTTAACGGGGAAAAAAGAGGCACACAGAGAAAGAGAGAAAAAGCAGATCTAATTTTTGCTGTTGATGTTTTTGTTATGAGGGTGAAAGGGGGGGAGAAGAAACACGTTGGAATTGCCATCCAATGTTTAGGTGACTGCCTTCTGTTCGCAAACCCCAAACACAAACTGCGCCTGAGAGTAAAAACAGAAGCACAACATATGAAGGGGAAACAAAGCTAAGACCAGCATCATTGAAAACAGATTAGCACAGAAGAGAACATCCATCTATATAAAATGAAATATATATATTTGGGGGGGGGAGTAGAGGCGTCCCTTATAAAAGCAGAAAAGAAAAAAAATGTGAGGGGCAAGAAGAAGAAGAAGAAGAAGAAGAAGAAGAAGACGAATGTGAGTGGCAAGAAGAAGAAGAAGCAGAAGAAGAAGAAGAAGCAGAAGCAGAAGAAGCAGAAGAAGCAGAAGATACAGAAATAGCCAGAAGAAGAAGAAGAAGAAGAAGCCAAGAAGAAGAACGACCAACGTGAGCGCAAGCAAGAAGACACACAGCCAGAAGCAGAAGAATGTACAGCTACACAAGAAGAAGCTATGAAGAAGCTAGCTATAGCTAAGTAGCTATAGCTAAGAAGAAATAGCCAGAAGAAGAAGAAGAAGAAGAAGAAGAAGAAGAAGAAGAAGAAGAAGAAGAAGAAGAAGAAGAAGAAGAAGAAGAAGAAGAAGAAGAAGAAGAAGAAGAAGAAGAAGAAGAAGAAGAATGGCAAGAAAGAAGAAGCTAAGAAGCAGCTATGAAGCCATAGCTGAGCTAAGCAGGCCATAGTGAAGAAGAAGCCAAAATAAAGAAGAATAGGCTAAGAAGACAGAAGGCCAGAAGAAGAAGAAGAACGAGCAGAAGAAGAAGAAGAAACAGAAATAGGAAGAAGAATGTGAAGGTAAGAAGAACGGACAAGACAGAAGACAGAAGAAGCTAAGAAAAGAAGAAGAAGAAGCACAAGCAAAGTACACAGCTATGAACAAGAATGAAGAAGAAGAAGAAGAAGAAGAATGAGAGTAGCAAGAAGAAGCAGAAGAAGAAGCAGAAGAAGCTAAGACACACGAATGAGTGAGCAAGAAGAAGAAGAAGCAGAAGCAGAAGAAGCAGAAGAAGCAGAAGAAGCAGAAGAAGAAGAAGAAGAAGAAGAAGAAGAAGAAGAAGAAGAAGAAGAAGAAGCAGAAGAAGAAGAAGAAGAAGAAGAAGAAGAAGAAGAAGAAGAAGAAGAAGAAGAAGAAGAAGAAGAAGAAAGTGAGTGACAAGAAGAAGCAGAAGCAGAAGCAGAAGAAGCAGAAGCAGAAGCAGAAGCAGAAGCAGAAGCAGAAGCAGAAGAAGCAGAAGCAGAAGCAGAAGAAGAAGAAGAAGAAGAAGAAGAAGAAGAAGAAGAAGAAGAAGAAGAAGAAGAAGAAGAAGAAGAAGAAGAAGAAGAATGTGAGTGGCAAGAAGAAGCAGAAGCAGAAGCAGAAGCAGCAGAAGCAGAAGCAGAAGCAGAAGCAGAAGAAGAAGAAGAAGAAGAAGAAGAAGAAGAAGAAGAAGAAGAAGACCCACTCCACCCACCTAACGTGAGTGAGCAAGAAGAAGAAGAAGAAGAAGAAGAAGAAGAAGAAGAAGAAGAAGAAGAAGAAGAAGAAGAAGAAGAAGAAGAAGAAGAAGAAGAAGAAGAAGAAGAAGAAGAAGAAGAAGAAGAAGAAGAAGAAGAAGAAGAAGAAGAAGAAGAATGTGAGTGGCAAGAAGAAGCAGAAGCAGAAGCAGAAGAAGCAGAAGCAGAAGCAGAAGCAGAAGCAGAAGAAGCAGAAGAAGCAGAAGCAGAAGCAGAAGCAGAAGCAGAAGCAGAAGCAGAAGCAGAAGCAGAAGAAGAAGAAGAAGAAGAAGAAGAAGAAGAAGAAGAAGAAGAAGAATGTGAGTGGCAAGAAGAAGCAGAAGCAGAAGCAGAAGAAGAAGCAGAAGCAGAAGAAGCAGAAGAAGCAGAAGAAGCAGAAGAAGCAGAAGAAGAAGAAGAAGAAGAAGAAGAAGAAGAAGAAGAAGAAGAAGAAGAAGAAGAAGAAGAAGAAGAAGAAGAAGAAGAAGAAGAAGAAGAAGAAGAAGAAGAAGAAGAAGAAGAAGAAGAAGAAGAAGAAGCAGAAGAAGAAGCAGAAGCAGAAGCAGAAGCAGAAGCAGAAGAAGCAGAAGGCAGAGCAGAAGAAGCAGACAGGCCACAGAAGCTGGTGAAGAAGCAGAAGAAGCAGGAAGAGAATGCAGAAGAAGAAGAAGAAGAAGAAGAAGAAGAAGAAGAAGAAGAAGAAGAAGAAGAAGAAGAAGAAGAAGAAGAAGAAGAAGAAAGACGACTTCTGATTTCTATTGAGGCTGATTGTCTCATTCTTGGTTTTCCTTCTGATTTTATGCTTGAGGAGGGAAAAATGCCAATTTACCCCAACATTGGAAAAGAAAAACAGGCCTAACCAGTTGTGCTCTTCTTTCAGAAAGATGTCCTTTCTGGTGTGAAGGGGGAAATCAGCAGAAGGGGGGGGGTCTATGTGATCAAATGTAAAAGCTTTGAGTGTGCCCTTTAAGAACTCACAAATGTCTAATGCACATATCTGAGGTTTAGTGGAGATACTGGCAAAAATGTGAGCCGTTTGCGTCAGGCGTTGGAGGTGTGATCCCATCATTATCTTGAGGTGGATTTAGTCATGTAAGCTTAGTTATTACGAAAGACGTTACAAAAACTTGGTTTAACTATAGCAATAGATTTCAAGGAAGTTCCCTAGATGTAGAAACAATCTTACAAACAGTTATAATGAGGAAGGAAGGAAGGAAGGAAGGAAGGAAGGAAGGAAGGAAGGAAGGAAGGAAGGAAGGAAGGAAGGAAGGAAGGAAGGAAGGAAGGAAGGAAGGAAGGAAGGAAGGAAGGAAGGAAGGAAGGAAGGATTCAAGATTTAAATGAAAAAAGCGTATTGGATTAAGAAGACTTTAAAAGAAGGACTGAAAGTGGGAAAAAGTAAATATTAATAAGCATGGAGTTGGAATTATGCTTGGATAATTATGCTTGGATAATAGGAGCAGCAGTGGCATAGGAGGTTAAGAGCTCATGTATCTAATCTGGAGGAACCGGGGTTGATTCCCAGCTCTGCCGCCTGAGCTGTGGAGGCTTCTCTGGGGAATTCAGATTAGCCTGGGCACTCCCACACATGCCAGCTGGGTGACCTTGGGCTAGTCACAGCTTCTCGGAGCTCTCTCAGCCCCACCCACCTCACAGGGTGTTTGTTGTGAGGGGGGAAGGGCAAGGAGATTGTCAGCCCCTTTGAGTCTCCTGCAGGAGAGAAAGGGGGGATATAAATCCAAACTCTTCTTCTTCTTGTTCTTGCATCCTTAGTGAAGTAGCTGGAAGTCCATACATATATATGTGCCCGTGTTTGTGTATGTGTTTTTACCTTTTCATTTAGTATTATTATTAGGGGAGCAGGGAGACGAGATTGGGATTTTTTTTCTTTATCTTTCTATGAATGTGTTATTTAGATGTGTAAATTTAAAAAAAATCTCCACTAAAAGTCCACCTGTACAATTTCAGACCAACACAACTCCCTTCTGAGACTAACTTCTTTAATTATTACTCTCATAACGTTAATGGCTGCTACGCCGACAAATAAGGACCACCGGCAGGTTGGGGTGTAGCTCTTCAGTTGGAATTAATGGGCCAAGGAACACAAAGCTGCCTTGGATACTCTGCCTGTCAAATGCGAGCGGCCGGTGGCTTCCGAGCTGAAACTGCTAGACATTTTGTAACCATTCGAGGATCGGGTCAGGAACTCATGATAATTGAGGGCAGGCGGTAATACCCAGAACTCATGGCCGGCCTGCCATTCCTGGCTTGCTGATAATGTCACAAACTGATATGACAGGATACCGTGTTAACGGCAGCTGTGGGGAACCAGCTCAGCTGTGCCGACCTGGGAGATCATTTATAGCTTCCCCTTTCCATTCACAGCTAACACCTCGAGGGCAAGGCCATAAATATAATTTGTTGTGGGTTTTTTTGACGGCCATAAGGAGGACAGCCGAACAAGAGCGACGCTCTGCGACATCGCCTAATAAGTGTTCGAGTTTGAAAGCTGCTGGAGATGCGATTAATCGCAACGGGTACCGGGAGCCATTTTGAAACGCCAAAAAATATTCTCATGCAAAGAGATGCCAATTATACTTAATTGGCTTTGGAACTTGCTAATAGACCCCGCTCAGACGAGGAAGAATTGATGATTTGTTTGTTTGTTTTCCAAAGCTCTTAGTTTGTCATTAAGGGGTTTAGATTATGCGGCATCGCGATCGGTCACATATGGGCAGAAGCGTATTAATTGTAGCAATCAGCAAGCCGTGAAGAATCTGTTTTGAATGCTAGAAGGGAACGGCTACCATTAGGCGAGGAAGATGGTGGCCGTTTGGCGACAGTCTGCAATGGAGCGAATCTTGAGCTTGGCATCCTGTGATTTTATTTTTTAATTGTCATTGTGAAAAGAAGAGATGCATAAGTTATGTAGAAGACTGTGCCCTGCCACTCCGTAGAGATCGGCCGTGCATCTGGGATTGCACACCAAGAATTGTTATTTTGTTGCTGTATGTGAGTTTCAACTGTGGTTCTCCATCTGTGAAAAGAAAGTAGGGCTGGCAATTAATTTAGAGATAAGTTAGCGGGTAGTACATAGGTAGGTAAGTAAAGCAAAACGCTGGAGTAAAAGTGCTATTTTGTGACAACAGAAGTGCATGAGGCAGCAGAAGAGTCTGTGGCTCACCGGCGGGAAACCGATTTGATTCCTGATCCGCCCGCCTGAGCTGGTGGAGGCTTATCTGGGGAATTCCCAGATAGGCCTGTGCACTCCCACACACGCCAGCTGGGTGACCTTGCCAAGGTTACAGCTTTTCGGCTCCACCCACTTACAGGCAGTTTGTTGTGAGAGGGGAGGGTAAGAAGATTGTAAGCTCCCTTTGAGTCCCCTACAGGAGTGAGCAGTGCGATATATAAATCTAAGCTACTACTACTACTACTACTACTACTACTACTACTACTACTACTACTACTACTATTACTCTTCTTCTTCTTCTTCTTCTTCTTCTTCTTCTTCTTCTTCTATTACAAAATGACAAAGGTTATTACAGAATGACAAAATAACTGCCCAGGCAATAATAGAAGTAGAAGAGTTTGGATTTATACCTTGCCTTTCTCTTCTGTAAGCAGGAGACCTGGCGGGGCCTTAGCAAACCTTTTCCTTCCCCTTCCTCATTGCAGACACTTTGTGGAGGTAGGTGGGCTGAGAGAGTTCTGAGAGCACTTGTGACTGTCAACAACAGGCTTCATGTGGGAGGGAGCAGGGCAATAAATCCAAATCACCAGCAGATGACAGCTCTGTAGGGGTGGTTAGAACGACAGGTGCTGACAAAAGGAGATCCAGGTTCAACACTCTAAATTCCAACGAAAATTAGTTACTGATCGCGTTTGCACCGGCAATTTCCTCGTCAAAAAAACCCTACCTCAAAGGGTTGCTGTGATGATAAAATGAAGAAGATAAAACTGTAAGCTGATTCGATCTCCAACGGTGAACAAGGCAGCATGCATATAGGGCAGAACCCGTGATGCATGAACCTATGGTATAGTGGCAGAGGTGGCACCTCAGAGCTCCTTTCAAAGCAATACCGCACAGAGTTCATCGCGGGTAGAGGTGGAAAATCACCCCCAATACACAATAACATCTAGGGCTATAGTCTGGGCACAACCTTTACCCGGTACTCTTAAGCCTTGGTTGTTGGGCAATCAGACTTGCTTTAGTAAACCCTCCCAGGGTCGCGTGATCTTCACTCCATTCAAGTGTTGCACAGTTCGTTTCACCAAGCTTTACTCTTCATAAATCATTCTCGGAGCCAACCTTTTTTTTTCAAACTAAAACCTCAGTATTCAGGAAGCAAATTGTCGTGGTTGGCACTTCTAGATGTGATAAATGGCGGGTTTTGCAGGTGATTCAGACGCCCGCTTTTGACGGGATAGCCCGCTTTTAACTTAATTTGTTCCAGTCCGCTGGGTTTTTTGAATGTCCCAGTAATTTTGAAGGTTGCCATTATTCAGCCCTTGGCGCTTCCCCTGTTTCACGGCCTTTCAAGCAGGGCGGAAACCGGGAGCTCTTGCAAGGCAGGCCAAGTGTCTGGCGTCAAGGCAGCCCCGCCTTAAAAAAGGTGAAAATCTGGTCACCTTTAGTTTTAAGCTGCAATTTGGGCACCGGTCTTCCAAAAAGGGATCGCCATCAATGGGGCAGATTATATCCCTCCCTTTCCAAAACAAAGGATACTTCATGGAAAGTCCAAGTTGTAGGAATACTTTGACACTGAAAGCTTCTTGGCTATCTTAGTACAATACGCTGAGCCGTATCGGCAGGAGGATGAAAACAGAGACAGAAAGTGACTCATGTGCTGGGCACATATTCTCCCTTAGTAGCATTGGGTTGTTTCCAGGGCCCTTTGGGGATGAGTGTGCTCCAAAATACTTTGCGTATCAAAACTCCTCTTTAAAGGCAAAGAACGCTCATAAAAGGCAGCCTCCGTCATACCGAAAGAAGCCGAAGAGGCCCTCATGAAGTTGAAGGACAAATTTTATACAATCAACGCCAGACCAATCCGACTTTGCCGTGACGCACGAATTTATATGTGTCAAGCTGCCTTCAAGCACAACCTTTTTAAAAGAAATTACTTCATTGACAGACACTTCATTTTGGCCCCTAATACGATGTCACGCTGCAGTTGTCACTTGGCATCGGGTACCAAATGCTGATGTTGAAATGGCACCTCAGTAAGGCATGTCATATGAGCGAGGAGATATAAATTGACGCCGTTTCCATCTCTCTTTAGTTAAAGCAAGAAACTGGGGTTCCCTTTGAGGCGCTATTAGCAAGAAAAATGATAAAAGGTACTAACTGCATTATTTTTACATTCAAAAATCCCTACTTGATGATGCTAAATATTAACAGCTTTTCATTCTAAGCTTGGCCGCTTGTAAAGGTTATCTACCTGGTGTTGATGGCGGGGCAACCTGGCGTATATCACCAATAAGGCCCGGGCGATGGGCTGTGATTCTATCGCATGGAGACTTTTATCTCGGTGCTGGGAGGAAGACTCGCTCCCATGGGAAGCAGGAAGTATGGGGATGGGTGAATGGTGTTATAACTCAGTGCTTGATGGAAGGTGCTAATTCTCTGCTACTCACGTGGTAAGTGAGTTTGCGATGTCTTCAATAAACGGACTTTTTTACACCCAAAGTTTTTTTGGCTTTCTGCTTCTATGGGAATTCTTGGCGACGTGGCAGGAATCTTAATTCATCTATATCTCCTGTGCAGTGGACCTCTGTTGTCCTGGGATGTGAGAGGTTGAATGTTACTATGTGAAGGTGCGGTAGCTCTCAAAGAGGGTTCCGACCTTTCCTTTCTGGATCTGGAGGAACCGCAGGAGAATTTGCCCGCTAAGTGAGCTCTTTCCAGCCCTCGGGATCAGCAATGAGTTCTTCCTTAATTTTCATGGAATCGAGGGATTTTTTAATGCATCACAAGTGGGGACTCCTGGCGAGTCGCTTGGGGCGCTTTCAGTTCCGCGGATCAAAATTGTGGATCGGATTCTACCTGCTGTGTGGGATTACAAAACCTCAGATGCAAAACCCGTCATGGAGGAGATTTGCCTTTGACCAATTGCATGCGGCACCCAGGAATCTACTGAACGACTTCCTGGACTCAGATTTGGTGATGCTTCTAAAGAACCACCGCGGGCATCGTTAACTGGGGCTCGGGTCCAAGGATACTCTGGGACTAAACTCTGGGATTGGGAGGTATCCGCATCGCTCTCCTCGACCGGGACCCCCGATTCCGCCAGCTACCGCACCTGAGGTGCCCCAAGCTACTGGTGGCTACGGGTGTCTCCTCGAAGTCTCGTCTTCCAGACGCACGAAGAGTCCGGGTTGTGCCTTCGTACTCCCTGCCGGATCTGTTCCTCTCCCATCGGGCGCTGGGAGACTCCGATGAGGAAGTGGGGCCACTGGCGAAGATGCCTGGGCGCGCGGGACTCCGTGAACGCCAGCCATGGGGAGGAGTGAACGGGCACAGTTGCAGCAAGAGCTGCCAAAACCTGCAGAGGGTCGAACGGTAACCTGCGACCAGCAGTCCAGCTCGAAAGCTGGACCGTACAAAGATGCGCTTCCACCCATTAATACGCCCAGAATCTGTCAGTCCATGATAAAGTCCTGGAACACTCCTTAGACTACTGGATTTTACAACGGGCAACGCGAAAAGCTGCTCAGTTCCGCCTTCAAGACGCAAAGTGAGTTTACTGAAGCCCTGCAAACGGGACGGCAACTGGCCAAATTGGAACGGTAGAAAAGCTGTTCTGCGCTGCCACACCACAGGATGCACTGATCCGTTGGGCGAGTAGGGAGCTGGCTATGTTGGAGAGGGAGCCAAGGAGGCAGCAGGCACTGTGCAGCCCCAAGTTGAGTTCATGCCAGTTAATGGATCAATGGGCTGCCAGGGGCTACATGCACCTGGGTCCTGCCACTCAACGTTAGCGGTCCGCCAGCGACTTCCGACCCAGCCCCCAACATACAACAGTTCGCTTCCGCCTAACCTGCTTCAACTACCGCAACCACCGCCAGCAGGCGCTAAGAGCCGCTGAACGGGCTACTATCGCCCCCGACACCAGCCTGCTTTTGGATGGGGACCGCCTCCAAAACTTCCCCTTCTACTTCATTTTGCAACTCAATGCCTAATTTCTGGAAGACTATGATGATTTATACCGGTCTGAGCGCTGAGAAATAACGGGCATCGCCTAGTCCTGGATGGGGGCAGCAGCCGCACTGGTTCGCGGACTCTTTTGGATTTGCAAGATGAAGACTCTCGCGACGGGTGCCCGTGATTCTCCTCCAGTTTTTCCTAAGAGCGCCGCTTCAGGATCCAGGCGCCGAGAATGAAGCTATCCACACCATCAAAACTATCCAGCAAGGCAACCGCTCGTTTGCAGAATTCTGCCCGCGGAATTCGCGGCAGGCGGCTGCCTCGACTTCCTCTCCTGAGTGGCCTTCCGAACGCATGAAATGCCAATACTTCTCGGATGCTGTGGACGGCAAGCTGCGCGGAAACGGTGTTTTAATTCGGGTTCTTCGTACTCTATTGCAGATTGGATCCAGTTGGGGTCCCAGGTGGCGCCTTTCGCTTGGAATACGCCGTGGCCGAGGCCCACGCCTAAAAAAACCTACCACTCAGTCCACCTGCCAAGCTTCCAGCCTCTCCCGAAACCACCTCTGAACGCCAGCCGCCACTGGGATTGTGTCTTTACTGGGAAGGGCCAGGCCATCTAGCCGCCAACTGTCCCGAGAAACAAAACTAACCGGCCCAGCTCCGCACTCCATCTGCCAAGCCACCACGCAGATCAGCCGTCCTCCGGACGTACTCGCCTAAAGCGTCATCGGTTGGCTACCCAGAGGAGGGGAAGCAGCTGTTTGCCTTTCTTCAGCCCTCCCCCATGGACATGGTTCGGACTTCCACTGACGCTGCGGAGTGAAGGTAGCGCCCCATTACTGTCCAAGCGCTTCTGGCTAACCCTCGCTTAAACATTACCTCCCCGACATTATAGCCCTCGGGTTTGTGTGGATTCTGGCTGCTCCCACTGCTTAATGCGGCCCCAGGTGGCAGAGGAGCCAGGTCTGGACCAATAAATTCCCCTGGCTAAGCTCCATACCATTCACCCAAATGGACGGCAGCCCCTCGAACTAAGGACTGCCCAGTTCAAAACACAACCGCTCTCTCCGCTACCACCATTGGGAGAAAATTAGTTTTATTTTACCAGTGGCCAAACACTCCATAGTTTTGGGCATGCCTTTGGTTATTGTTACATGAACCAAAGTTCATTTGGAAAGAACGGATCTTAGAATTCACTGACCCTCCTTCAAGCGGTGAACACATGAATTGGGAAAAACCCAATTTCTCCCGACACACCCTCCCTGGCTTTCAGCTTATCGCCTCCCCGACTCTATTGGCATCCCACCCGCGTATCATGATCTAGCCAGATGCTTTTCAGGAGCAAGAATGCGATCTGCTGCCACCCCACAGAGACACTGACTGCAAAATTGTTATACAAACTAGGCTTAACTACCCAAAGGTAGAATCTACCGTGATGTAGATCCCAATGAGGAGAAGGAACTGTGCCTTCTGGATGAAGAACCTTGCTCGCTGGAACATAATGGCGAAGCTACCAAAACACAATAACACGCCTTGCCCCGCTTTGTTTGTAAAAGAAAGATGGGTCTTACTGCTTTGCACAGATTATCGAGGTCTTCAGTCGCGTCTCCTTGTCCAATAAATATCCTTTTGCCTTTGATCATGAATCTTTTAGGATGCAATTCCTCCGGCAAAGGACGATTTTACTAAATTGGACCTTGAGAGAAGTTTTCTACTACAGAGTCAGAATTCGCTGAAGGTTATGAACACTTGACTGGCGCTAACACAAAGTTTGGACAGTTTGGAATACTTGATAATGCCATCTGCTAAGTGGTAACTCTGGCTTTTTAGTGGCCTTTATCAACGAAGTTCTCCATGATTTATTGTACAAGGGAGAGTTGTGGTGATACTTAGATGACGCTTTTAATTTACTCACAAAACCATAGAAGAGCATGAAACATTGGTCCAGAGGTATTAAAACGCTTTGCTCTTTAATAATCCTCTTTGCCAAACTCTCCAAATGCTGTTTTCACCCAGAACTCCATTGACTATTTGGCTACTTTGATCTCAGCCCGGTGGCTTGAAAATGGATCCTGCTAAAATTGACGCCGTCCCTCCAATGGCTCTACCCTCACCAACCGCAAAGAGCTCCAATCTTTTCTTTTGGTTTTGCTAATTTTACCGCGGATCTTTATACCCAATTCGGCTGAACTGGACTCTCCTCTCACAGACCTCTTTAACGCTACTCAAGCAATGTAAAGATCCACTGTCCGGCCAAGCCCGGGCCCCTTCCTCTGTCTTGAGGAGTGCTCAAACAGCCTTTCACAAACTCTTAAAGTTCATGCTACCACCGAACCCATCCTAAAGCACCCTGACCCAGTAGATCCTCCCGCTTGTATTCACGGGATGCCTCGGATGTGCCACTGTTAGCAAGCTCTGCTGCAGCAAAATAAAGATGGTGGCTGGGTTCCGTAGCTTATTTGTCTAAGAAATTCTCTCGTTTGTACTCAACTGGACTGTGGTGGAGACAAAAGAGATCATGCCATCAAAGTAGCACCTCCACTTGGCGCCTTCACTGGCTGGAGGGGGGGGGCCAAACACCCTTTCAGGTTTGGTCAGATCATAAAACCTGGCAGCTTTGTCCACCCTCAAGATAACCAAGTGTAAACAATCCTGTTGGGCTGATTTCTTTTCTCGTTTCTTTATACAGTCCATTTTTCCCGGGAAAACTAATAAATTGGCTGGACGCCATGGGCTTCACGCCACTGGAGGTGGAGCTGCTCATGAGACATTCCCAATGCACTGCAAATTTTCTCCTCCCAGTTGGGGGTTGGCTGTCAACTGATTCAAATTGTCCACCCTCCTCCAATTCTCCATCTCCTAGTCTCATTCTCCTTCCTAATGGAACTCAAGAGGCTGGCTACACGGAGCCTCCAGCGGAAGAAAGTGACTTAATCATGCTTTTGAGAATGGAGTTTATGGAGGGGGGAATGTTATATGGCGGCCTCCCCCTCCGCAAGCAGGTTCTTGAAGCTTGCCACGATGCCTGCCTCGGCTGGACATTTTGGCTTTCTTGAAAATCCTGCATTTGGGTCGCAGTTCACTGGTGTAAGTCTGTATGCTGCAACGCTACACATTGAGGCATACATTAAGGGCTGCTCTGGTTTGTGCAGTAGCTCAAAACTATCCTGAAAGCCCCATGGGCTATTGAAACTGCCTCCTCCGTGGCCTCTCCTGCCCCTGGGAGGTCATCATCTCCATGGGATTTTATTGCCAGATTTGCCCGAAAGTCATGTAGGCAACACTGTTTTGTGGGTGGTGGTAGACTTTATTTCTTCTAAACAAGCCCATTTTATTCCATGTGCTTCCATCCCTCCGCTCCTAAGTTGCCAATGTATTGTCTATTCAACATGTTTACTGCCTCCATTCGCATTTCCTTTAAGGTGGTCTCCATCAAGGCTCCCCTAATCTATCTCTAAAGTTCTGAAGGGTTGTTGGGGTCAGCTTCTGCCAGTCGCTTCGCCTTCTACCACGCTCTAAAGTGATGAGGATTTGAGAGAACAGCAATTAGAACTCTAGAGTAGTATATACGCACAGTTACCCTAAATCTACTACCAAGACAATTAAAGTGCGAAGCTTATTCCACATAAGTGAGTATGCCCATACCAAAAAAATCATAGCAGCAATAAAGAAAACCCCTTGAAATTGTGTCTCCACGCCCTTCTGCCTTTGGCCACACTAACCACCACCTACAGCCAACTCTCCAGAGTTTTCAACAATGGATTTCATCCTCAGCCTGAGGGATGGAAAACTATCCAGACCGCTTACAAAATGCATGGACTCCCTAAAACTGTAAGTGGAGGACCACCTACTGATTTTCCCTGTGCAGGCTCTTGGGTGTATTTTATTCATAAAAAATCTTAGACGGTCGAAGCAAATTCTTCCAAACCTGGGCAAAGATTTGTGGACCCTTTCTCAGATGATTAAAGTGATTTCAATGATGTCAATGTTTTAGATTTGCTTTAACCTCCTTTAGGAATATCCATCCCAATTTCCCATTCCAGCTATTTCATGAGGCTCCCCGGTCTTCCCATAACGTACCCTCACCGGAGAGGCCCCTCACCCCACTACATTGATGGTCATAAATTGACACAATGTAAATTGACGTTTGGTCCTTGGACTCTCGCTTTGATCGCAAACGCTGTAATATTTTAGTCTCTGGTGGATATTCCTCTGGGTAAGAATCAATGGGTTTGAGACTTTAGTATTTGATGGAAGCCTCCCACCCTTTATTTCTTAAGTTTTAAATCAGCCTTCCACAAATGTCCTAGGAGGCCTTCTCTCATGGAGGCAGAGTGTATGATTCAATGGCATGTTTGATATGAAGTAACCCGAGTGGATTCCCCTACTGCAGTCCCGGGCTGATGGGCCATGGATTCACCAAGTGAGACCTTTTATCTTTGGCAATGGAGATGAAGACTGTCTCCCAGCCAAAGCATGGAAGGGGACAAGTAAATGGTGTTATGGAACCCGGTAGCCTGAAGGAAGTGCCAGCCCTGCTACTCACATGCTGTATAAGTGTGAGCTTTCTAAGATGTCTTTAATAAACGGACTTTACACCCAAAAGCCTTTTTATTTCTGCTTCTATAGGAATTCTTACAGCTGCCATTACAAGCTGAAAACACACCCAAGCTTAGGTTGCTTGTGATTTTCTCCGGCTGCGTGGCCGTGGTCTGGTAGATCTTGATCCTAACGTTTTGCCTGCATCTGTGGCTGGCATCTTCAGAGGTGTATCACAGAGGGAAGTCTGTTACACACTGTGTCTAGTGAGAAGAGAAAGTTTAGTGGGGTATATTATCCATGTCCCAGGGTGGGGAACCTAAGCCAATTTCAGTTGTACATGTATTCTTATTCTTATTCTTATTATTAATTTGATTTAATATACCGCCCCATCCCCGAAGGGCTCTGGGCATTGTACAACATAAAATAATATATAAAATCATCATAAATACAAATTCCGTAAATACACTTAAAAACAGCAGTTGTTTCCAAAGAGAGGCGTCTCACAAAAACTTATTTAAACTTAAACTTAACCCTCCTAGGAAGAAGGAGGGGGGGAGATAATGGGTCCTGATGACATTGGGGACCCATGAAATGTGGGGCAAGGTACACCTAGTCGCTGGTCTCTCCGGGAAGGTCTGTGGAACAACTCAGCGTCTTACAGGTCTCTAAGCGGAATCACCAAGGTACTCAACTGCAGGGCCCAGACAGCTGGAGGGAGAGTGTTCCACCAGGCAGGGGGCAGAGCTGTGAAGGCCCTGGCCCGAGTGGAGGCCAGCCCCATCATTGAGGGGCCAGGGCAAATATCCTGCTAGTGTTGGAAGAGATGTGGCTGATACTTTAACAATTGCTAATTAATGAGTTGTAAAGGCTTTCACGGCTGGACTCAACTAGCTGTTGTACGTTTTCTTGGCTGTCTGGTTGTGGCCTGGTGTCAGGATGCCATTTGCTGGGAGGTGGGAATTGTTGGGGAGAGCTTTAGCTTAAGAACATAAGAACATAAGAACATAAGAACAAGCCAGCTGGATCAGACCAAAGTCCATCTAGTCCAGCTCTCTGCTACTCGCAGTGGCCCACCAGGTGCCTTTGGGAGCTCACATGTAGGATGTGAACGCAATGGCCTTCTGCGGCTGTTGCTCCCGATCACCTGGTCTGTTAAGGCATTTGCAATCTCAGATCAAAGAGGATCAAGATTGGTAGCCATAAATCGACTTCTCCTCCATAAATCTGTCCAAGCCCCTTTTAAAGCTATCCAGGTTAGTGGCCATCACCACCTCCTGTGGCAGCTTTTTGTTGGTGCTGCTTATCTGCTTCCCTGGCCTTGGAGCTCCTCGGCTAGGACGAGCTCTCAGACTGGACTCGTTCTACTGTCTTGGTTCACATGTGAGGGTGGGGATTTGCTGCAACATATTATCAACAGTTTTGGCGCTCTTTTGCCAGAACTGCCTTCTGCTGTCTTTCTGATGTCTTCAATAAAACCCTTGAACCCATCAAGTGAGTTATTGTCTGAATGGGGAAACTGACACCTGGTAGTTTTTGCTTCTAATGCAGTGATTCTCAACTACTGCCTGCCCCCCCAGAATCAAATGGATTTTGAGGGGGGTCAAGGGGGCCTGTCCTCTTTAAACAACACTGGAAATAACAGCATTCAGTGATTTGCCTAAATCTCCGCTGCGGTGGATTGGTGGGGTTAGATTTAAAGGAAACTCTCCCTTTAAATCCCCCCAATCCATGCCGAATTTAGGCAAACAAACAACACGGCTGTCAACGCTGCTTTCCCTCCCCTCCCCCTGCTTGCCACTCCCCCCACCTACAGGCCAAAAATGGGAAAAAACCTTTAAAATGCAAAAAAAAAATCAAACGAACTTCAAGGGTACCCTGAGATATGAAGATTGAGGTCAAGGGTACAGTGATGTTGAAAAGGTTGGGAAACACTGATTCAACTGCATCTACGGCTGGTATCTTCAGAGTCACATCACGATTAGTCAGTCACTATGCCACAGAGAGAGACACACCTTACTGTGATCTGGTGAACACTAATCTGGTGAACCAGTTTGTTTTCTCCCTCCTACACATGAAGCCTGCTTTCCCCAGAACTTTCTCAGTCCCACCTACCGAACAAGATCTCTGCTGCTGGGAAGGGGAAGGAAATTGCATTGTCAAGTCACTTTTGAGACTTTGAATATTGACAGGAATTTATGCCCGCCTCCAGATAAGTGAGGGATTCTCCCGAGAGTTCTGTCATCCCCTGCCAGCATGATGCTGGCATGGGATGATGGAAATGGTAGTCCCAGAACATCTGGAGGCCTGGAAGCCTGACACCCTGTGCCTTAAAGATAGAGAAAAGTGGGGTATAAAAACTAACTCTTCTACCAGGTCATGGCCCCACATTCCCAAAAACCCACAATAGCTAATGGCTAATAATTTCCTCGACAAGTGGCAGGAATTCTCTTAATTCCTCTTAGCCCAATTTCTCTCCCAAATCCAACAATCTGTTTCTTTTCTTCCTTTTTTTTAGGGGACAGTTCCAAACAATCGGGTTCTTTTCTGCAAAATGGAGAAAGGATGATCTAGCCAGTCCTGGCTATGCATGGCCACACTGCAGCTGAGATATTGTGCTGCTGGAGAACATGAAAGCTTTTGGGATATTGCCACCTGGGTGAGGATGGTTCCATTCTCAGCATGGCTCCACCTTCTGCCATAGCATATATGGTAAACCTGCATCCAGTTCAGTGGTGGGATCCAACAATTTTAGTAAGAGGTTCCCACGGTGGTGGGATTCAAACAAGCGTAGCAGTACCAATGGGGTTGGGCACCTAAGGCATGATGGGGCATAGCCAGGCATATCTCCGGGCGGGCATTCCTGGGCAGGGCCAGGGTAAGGACGCAGAAGCATGCCGCTTCTGTAGTCCTATGCGCGGAACATGGAATGCAGGCTGAGGTAGCTGCCATGCACCTCTCTCCTGCTAGACTGCTTGCCTGAAGGCTGGCGCACTACCGCTGAGAGAGAGGGCGGAATCTAAGGCAAAATCCCATGGCAAAATCACCTATGAGTGAAGGCCTCTCCTCTGGCACACAAATAATTAGTAACCTACTCGAACCTGTGAGGAACTCGCTGAGATTCAAGTTGGATTCAATTTCTCCTCAGTGAGCTCTGGATGGTAGAAGAGACACTGTCTATTCACTGTCCTCCAACCCTCAGGGGTCAGAGGGTAACGTGTGCCTGCGGGCAGCCTCCGCCAGTCAGGGCTTTTCAGATGCAGGTGAAACTGTTATCTCCAAGGTGTCTACTCAGGTGTCAATGGCCACACAGAAACCTGCACCCCAACCACGACCACTTTTTTTGAAAGTTCTTTTATCAGATCAGGTTTTCCATGAGATCCAATTCTATCAGTTTCTACCAGCATGGCCAATTGGCCATGCTGACAGAGGCTGATGGGAATTGTAGTTCCTGAACATCTGGAGAGCCGCAGGTTCCCTACCCCTGGTCTTGGTGAATCTACACATCACAGAACTTTGGAATCTCAAAGTGAGATTCAGTTCTTGTAAACAGGACAGGGCGTTCTAGTGTGCGAAGGACGCACATTCATTCGCTCTGCACCTTCCTCTTTTTGTCGTAAGCACTTCCAATTTATTCCAAAAGTGTTTTCCCCCTTCCTCCTCCTCTTCTTCTTTTCCCTTTTTAGAATAAGCCATCATCCCCTCAGGAGCAAAAACCTGCCTCTCTTTTTCCCTTGAGGAGTGATATGACCATTCCATTTAATTTAATTTACAAAAAAAATAACGGAATGAAGTCCTGTCACGCTCCCGTGGGGGAAAACATGCTTTGCAAATGAAGGATTTGAGACAAAAGAAACCCAGAGAGAGAGAGAGAGAGAGAGAGAGAGAGAGAGAGAGAGAGAGAGAGAGAGAGAGATCATATACATTGTCAATCATTTTATTTACATATATGCTGTTTGTTAGAGGGAAATCATTAAACCAAGTTTTATAGGCATCCACGGGAGGAGGAGAAATGTCTTCTTTATAAAAGTGAAGCTGGTCCATGTCATTGCTGCCACTTGCAAATGTAAGCAAACCTGTCTCATTGTGATTGAGGACAAAGCGCAGATCAGTGGCGGGGCTGTGTGCGACAGAGGTCAGTCAAACACGGGGTTGGCACACAGGAAATTCCACACAGGTTCCTGCAGTAGGCCATGGGCCTCTGTGAACAATGGCGGGCAAGATCCTACCAAGCTAGTCTCTGCCTGAGTACATGTAACCTCTAACTGTGGGTTCTGTGGGGCAGAACTTGGAATGAGTTTACAACAACCATTTTTAAAAACAAAATGGTTTACTTTCTTAACATATAACGTCCACATTGAACATCACACTTCAAGGCCCTGTTCAGGTTGCATTTTCAAGTCCTTATATTTACAGTCTACTGATGCTGCCAAGTCCAATTCTTCTTTGCAAGTGGGTTGGCTCCTGAAGACTCCAAGGGCTTGATGAACAGGATTCAACATGATGAAGGTTTCCAGGAGAACTCTCACCCATTACAACCACAAAAAGAAACCCTGAAACAATAAACTCCAACATTTACAACATAGCAAAAACAAACAACTACCTTCCCACTAGTTCCCAACAACATTGCAGTTACCTTAACAAGGTGTTAAGGGCTTATACAAACCAAGGTCGGAGTCTGGTAGCCTTGTCTCCTCCAAACTACATGAGCTCTGCAGCCTTCTGCTGCTTTGAGTCTCCACCCCTTTCTGGGTCAACCCATTCTGAGCATGGGGGTTAGATATGGATCTACCTGGGGTTCAAAGCAGGGTTGGGAAATTTCTGGAGATTTGGGGTGGAGCTTGGGAAGGATGCTCAGCCGCAAAGAGATGCCATAGACTCCACCGTCTCATGGGGTCTGATTTCTGTAGTCGGAAGATCAGTTGTAACTCCAGTAGATTGCAGAGGGTTGGACTTGATGGCCCTTGAAGGTCTCTTCCAACTCTATGATTCTATGAGATAAATCTCCTCAAAAAAAGTGATGTCAAAGCCATTCATGACTGGTCATGTAGCTGAACTCGTAGTGAGGGACTGTTTTGATGCTTGACAAGGCATATGGGGATGGGGAAGCACAACAAGATCACCTGGTTCTGTTGTGTTATGGACCCATCCGGGATCAGGTCCTTGGAGAACCTTTTAAATGGGCAGATTCCTTTTCAAAATAGCCAGAGGTCAACGTGTGGTCGCTCATGTTTAATATGGCCCAGAGGTTTGACCAAGGGGCACATCAGTTCCTCCCTAGGAACTGGATCAGAGGTGGGATCCAGCAGGTTCTCACAGGTTCCCGAGATTAGGTTACTCATTATTTGTGTGTGTCGAGAGGCGGTTACTAATGGGTGATTTTGCCACGTGATTTTTGCTTTAGTTACGCCCCTCCTCTCAGCAGGAGCGCGCAGAACTTGAAGCAGTCTAGCAGGAGGTGCACCGGCGTGCGTGGCAGCCTGCACCTGCGTGCATTCATTTCCTGTCCAAGGACGGGCTCAGCGGCTGCGTCCTTGCCACAGCCCCGCCCAGGAATGCCCCGCCCCCGTAATGCCCGCCCCCGCCCCTGTTGTGCCCCGCCCAGCCCCATTGGCTCTACACCACAGTTTGAATCCCACCACCATAGGAACCTGTTACTAACATTTTTGGATCCCACCACTGGAGAAAAGATAGGTGAACAAAGCAAACCAGAAGAAGCTCCTTGCGGAGTTGCCCCTGCGGCCCGCAGCGGCATCGGGACCGCCCTCATGGGATCGTGCAAACAGTCTTGTGGCTCCACTGGCATGAATTATGCCAGTGGCCAGCCGCTTCTACTGCCAGTGCAGAAATGGCATTACAGTTCAGAACGATTGGGGTGTTCTCAGGCAAGCCACAGTCAAATCCCTTCCACACAGCAAATGTATAATGGGTTGTAGTTAGGATAAAGGAACTCATTTTCCAGTTTTCACATTCCCTTGTGTGCCATGCAGGCAGCGATTGGAGCCCAAGGAAACAATCCTGGTTGCTGTTGCACTTTTGCATGGAGACTTGTCTATTTTTTTTAAAAAAAAATACTTCCCACACATGTGTAGCTACACAAGCATGCACAAATGAACCCTCACAGCCCTGCCAATGTCCGACAATATAACCAGCTGCATCTGTGTAGCTACGCAGTTGCAAGCTGCGAAATAAAATAGGCGGGGAAGGGAGGCAAATAAAGCGCCTCCTGCCTGACTGTTCATTCAGGAGCAGCTACAGCCCGGGATTTTTGAAAAAAGGATTGCTTGTTCAGCGATTTTCAAAAGCCTGATTTGGAGGAAATAACACAGGGCAGATTCATTTGGTGGGTGGGACCTGTGCAAAGTGCCCCCGACAAAGCAGATTATTTGGCATCTTACACCTGTGGCATAGGAGGTTAAGAGCTCGTGTATCTAATTTGGAGGAACCGGGTTTGATTCCCAGCTCTGCCGCCTGAGCTGTGGAGGCTTATCTGGGGAATTCAGATTAGCCTGTACACTCCCACACATTTCTGAATGCCCAACCAGTCATAATCTTGTTATCATAGACCCTGGCTCTCATACTAAGTAGGGTCTGCCCTGGTTAGCATTCGGTGTGAGACTACAAGGAAGTCTATGGTTCCTCTGAACTTCCTGGTTAAAGTGTGCATTTACCATAGAGTTTTAGGTACTTCCTGGAGCATTTCAACATCACCTCTGGTTGAAATCTGGAAGTGATGTTCACCTCGCTGTCCCCACCCCCAATTCCTTCCACCATTCATTTGAGCACAGTGAGGGTAAGGAAGCTTGTGCAGGATTTTGAAGGTAGAACTGGGCAAATGATCAGCTTGATCTTCTCCAACATTTGCTGCCTAGCCCCCTTTGATTGGAGACATCGCTGACTGAGCCCAGAATCTTCTAATCTAACGTCACAGCCAGGGGCGGAGCAAAGGGGAACTGTGTCTGGGGGGCACACGCGCCTTGCACCCCTGCCGCAGCATTGCCCGCCCTTGCCCGCCCCTGGAACTCCCCTACCACACCCTGCCACACCCCCACCACGCCCCTGCACTGGGCGTGCCTGGGGCATTGCACCCCCTGTCCCATGGGTGCTACGCCACTGGCCACAACCACTGAGCCATATCCCTCCTTAGGTAAAACTTTTTTGTAAGTGGAATTTGGCAGGATCTAACAGTCTAGAACTGCCAAACCCCTGGTTTTCAGTGGAGGATCCTCCAGTCCCAGGTCCTGTTGAGAATTTCAAACAGCCTTGTGAACATACCAGAAGGTCTTGCTGGAAATGATTTAATTCAAATAATGATCAAAGCAGCACATGCAACAATAGGTTTAGGCTGGAAAGAAAAGAAAAAAATGGACAATCCAGAAATGGTTGGAATACATCTGGGAACAAGGGACACGGGACATTTTCGATATAATAACAAAGAAAAAACTGTGGCAAGATAAACAGAGCGAAATTTTGAAGATATGGTCAATATATGAGGACTGGATGAAAGAAGCTGGAGTCAATGAGGAGGTATGGGAGAAGAGATTACAAAGAATGAACTCGCTGCTATTTGATAAAATTATGAAGAAAATACGGGGGGAGGGGAAAAAGGGGGAAATGCATTGTTTGAAAATGAATGAAGAATATTAATAAAATGGAATATTCAAATGAAACAATAGCTGGATAGCTTTAAAAAGGGCTTGGACAGATTTATGGAGGAGAAGTCGATCTATGGCTACCAATCTTGATCCTCCTTGATCTCAGATTGCAAATGCCTTAGCAGACCAGGTGCTCAAGAGCAGCAGCAGCAGCAGGCCATTGCTTTCACATCCTGCAGGTGAGCTCCCAAAGGCACCTGGTGGGCCATTGCGAGTAGCAGAATGCTGGACTAGATGGACTCTGGTCTGATCCAGCAGGCTAGTTCTCATGTTCTTATGTTCTTAATAATTTTTTTTAAAGGAAATGATTTAATTCTAGGGGTCACGGAAAACTCCATGTTTTTACCGTAGAATTTCTGGAGAGTCCTAGAGTTACTTTGTGTCACTTCTTGTAAGAGCTTTCAGTATTTACATATGGCTGCATTTGTTTTTAAAAAATGCCCATGATGCTTCCCCCCACCCCCAACCCAACTGCCAGTTGCCAAGCACTGTCATTGGCTTATTATGGGCTTTATGGTGCTCAGTAAAACTCATAATATACGAGGTACCCATTGGTGAGACATATCAACAGAGATATGAAAAATAGCAAGGTCCCATTCAGCACGAAACAGTTCACTAACCTAGGGGGGGGGAAAAACTCATCTGACAAATTTGTGAAAGGAACAATAAACCCATCTGTCTGCACCAATCCCCAGAATACATGGATCATGTATTCTTTTATATCCCTGGTTTTTCGATAATAGTCTCATTCAGCAATGACAGATAAAACATTGTAAGTGATCCGTTGTATATTTTTCTTCAAGATCTGCTCATCCAGAAAACACATAAACACACATACACACACACACACCCCTATTTTAGAAGTTTACATCCTGCACAGAAAAAGAACGGTAAGCAAAATATCAGTTCAAAACTGGGCAGTGAAACAGTGAAGTCAAGTCACTGTTCTGGTCAGGTGTGCAAAAATTAATGGAGCCACTCAAAAAAAAATCAAGACATGTACCATTCTGTTAAAAAACTTCCAAGTAAAACTTTCTACTCAAAGAAGAAGAAGAGGAAGAGTTTGGATTTATATCCCCCCTTTCTCTCCTGCAGGAGACTCAAAGGGGCTTACAATCTCCTTGCCCTTCCCCCCTCACAACAAACACCCTGTGAGGTAGGTGGGGCTGAGAGAGCTCCGAGAAGCTGTGACTAGCCCAAAGTCACCCAGCTGGCGTGTGTGGGAGTGTACAGGCTAATCTGAATTCCCCAGATAAGCCTCCACAGCTCAGGCGGCAGAGCTGGGAATCAAACCCGGTTCCTCCAGATTAGATACACGAGCTCTTAACCTCCTACACCACTGCTGAACATGCAGAATAATGCACTTTCAAACTGCTTTCAGTGCTCTTTGAAGCTGTGCGGAATGGCAAAATCCACTTGCAAACAGTTGTGAAAGTGGTTTGAAAACGCATTATTCTGCGTGTGCGGAAGGGGCCAAAGTTTCCATTTTCTATTTCCCTCCTGCCTGTTTCCTGTTTCTAGAACTGTGCTCTGCAAGCTGCTCTATTGTGCCACAGAAGTGCAAGTTGAGAGAGATGCCATATCCTGAGTCTGAACTTTAGTTCCAATCGGAGCATCCTGTTTGCCTCTCCCACATAAGTATGCCTAGCACCTAGGCCAGTGATGGCGAACCTTTTCGAGACCGAGTGCCCAAATTGCAACCCAAAACCCACCTATTTATCAGAAAGTGCCAACACGGCAATTTAACCTGAATACTGAGGTTTTAGTTTAGAAAAAAAGGTTGGCTCCGAGGTGCACGTTACTCGGGAGAAAGCTTGGTGAAGCAACCTATCATGAAAGCAAGCCTGGGAGAGCCAATGCTTGTTTCATTAAAACCTGGGTTCTTTTCTCCAATAACTCCAACCAGCTGAGGTCTCAACGATTTTTATTGAAAAACAGAAATAAAAGAAATAAATCAGATGCAGTTATGGGATTGCTTAGGGTGGTCATATCCTTTGGTTCTTTTGTCCCCATTCAACTCCATATGGCCCAGAGATCCTTCTCTGACCGCCTCAAGATGGAATTCCAAAATCCTTTTAGTTTTTTTTCTCTTCCAGAAAACTCTGTTCAGCCATGAGGTAACTTAGGCCTTTGAAGTTTCATCCCAAAATTCTGCATAGTTTCCTTCTGCCCTGCTCCAGGAGATCAAAGGCAAGATGCTTTTCACAGTCATGTGTGATTTTGCTGTTTTACAGTACTATTCCATCACACTTCTCTTTGGAGAGGAAATTCAGTCTAATGGCTACATATTTCCATCTATCCATTTAGAAAGATTACATGTTACTTTCACATCAGTCCTCTAACTAATATTCGTTAACTACAATTCTTTCATGCATAAATAAGCAGTCCTTGGTGATAGCATAACAATACAGAATGAAGAAAAATCATAAAGTTAATACGTTTGCACTTCAGACTAATACATACTTTCAGACTATGGCACGCAATGCTTCCATACTGGAACGCCAACACTATTGGAGAAAAAGAACCCAGGTTTTAATGAAACAAGCATTGGCTCTCCCAGGCTTGCTTTCATGATACAACCATGCAACACTTCGAATGGGTGAATCACGACCCTAGGAGGGTTTACTCAGAAGCAAGCCCCATTGCCAGCAACCGAGCTTACTCCCAGGTAAAGGATCGTGCCCAGACTAGCCTAGATGTGTGTGTGGTGGGGTGATTTTCCACCCCCCCACGATGAACTCTGTGCACGTGTGCCCACAAAAAGGGCTCTGAGTGCCACCTCTGGCACCCGTGCCGTAGGTTCGCCATCACGGACCTAGGCCCACCTTTCCGGCAGCCTCAAGTATTGCTATTTGTAGGGTGGTGTGGGTTTTCTGAGTTGTGTGGCTGCATTCCAGTAGCATTTTCTCCGGACATTTCGCCTGTATCTGTGGCTGGCATCTTCAGAGGATCTGGTGGTAGTATAGCAAGGGGAGTATATATATCTGTGGAATGTCCAGGTTGGGAGAAAGAACCATTGGCATTGGTTAACAAGTGTAACGGGTGCTATTTGCAAGTGTAATTTTCGTGTGTTAAGTGAACCGGGAGCCCACAGCATTTGCCCCTCCCAAGCAAACTTTAGCAAAGTTGGCTGGTTCCTTTCCGGAAACTCACACCAGCTGCCCTGCTGTAAATCAGGTGCCCCTACCCAGAACAATCCCCCAGTGGCTGCCCCCAAATCTCCAGCACAGAGCCAGCTGGGCATAACAGCAAGCCCCGTTGGAGTCCATGGTGGGAAAATTTAATTATTTTTCCCCATCATAGAACTTGCTGAAGAACTTTATGCTCGAATAAATCCGAATCTGTATTTTACAGAATTTTACAGAATTTTTAGGGTATTTAGCCTAAACCTATTCCGGCAATTCTGTCTAAATCCCACATCTCTCTCTCTCTCTCTCTCTCTCTCTCTCTCTCTCTCTCTCTCTCTCTCTCTCAAGTGTTGTGTGTAAGTTTATTATTTTGCCTTGTCCAATAAAATCATTTTAAACTTCTAAATTCTGGTCTTCTCCAGTTTCCTAGGGAGAAAGAGCCCCCTCCTCAATAAACTTTGATGGAAAAGATCCCAGTTACCCACCCACCCCTATCAGACCAAAGTCTGTCCCTAGCTAATTTCCCCATCTAAGCAAGGACAGATCCCACTAATTTGGGTAACATGCCCTGCCCAAGACCCATTTTTTCCCAGATATAATCTGTTGCAGCATTTATTCTGGAGGAATCACTGCTTATCCATACATAAATCTAGGGATAAGACAGTACTTTCAGACTGTTCTCTAATCAAGAAATTCGGAAATTGTTCCTGGATTCACCTGCCCCCTTCTTTTGCCACCATTACAAGCTGGTGAAAACTTTTTTGTTTTGTCTTGCATTCCCTCAGTTATCCCTCCTTTCTTCCCTGTTTTAATTGTCATTTTCAACATGTGTATATTTCAACTTGGTTTGAATTATGTGTTTTCATTAGGTTTGAATAGCATAGCATGTAAGATCCATTTTCATTACATTTGTTTTTGAATCTGCTAGCCACCTTCCTGGCCTTGACGAGGGCAGAAATGCAAGTTATAAATTGCACCAATAAAGAAATAATTGAATGTCCTAAGACTGTTGAACTCATTTGTCCTCAATGAGAAAGGCAGGCTATAAATAAAATAAATAACGATAAAAATAAATAGAAGGGTGTAACTCTGCTTAAGACACTCTCATGGGACTAATTCCCAACCTGTTAGGTTAGCCGTGTAAAACCCATAAGGCCTTTTCCAACACAATAATGAAATCCCTATAAACCCCATGAGATTTTATAAAAACTCCCACCAGGTGCCATTTTGCCCTGGGCATCATTTCCCCCCCTACGCCTATGCCCATCCAATCTGCTCATTGGCAAGTTATGATAAAGTCATAATTTTCTTCTCTCTCATTCCTTTTCACCAGTTAATGTATTATAGGTGTAGTCTACCATGAGTGCAATGCATCAGTGTCCTGGTTAACAGTGGTGAAGTCTTGATTCCATATTCATACACATGAAACCTGCAGGATGACACTGGAATCTTGCTCTTCTACTATGGACAATCATGACTATCCACTTGAACCTCTGTAGACCAGAGTACGGAAGGAAGAAAGGAAGGAAGGCAGGAAGGGAGGGAGGGAGGGAAGGAGAGAGGGAGGGAGGGAGAAAGGGAGGGAGGGAGGGAAGGAAGGAAGGAAGGAAGGAAGGAAGGAAGGAAGGAGGAAGGCAGGAAGGGAGGGAGGGAGGGAGGGAGGGAGGGAGGAAGGAAGGAAGGAAGGCTGGGAGGGAGGGAGGAAGTAAGGGAGGGAGGGAGGGAAGGAGGAAGGCAGGCAGGAAGGCAGGAAGGCAGGAAGGCAGGAAGGCAGGAAGGAAGGAAGGAAGGAAGGAAGGAAGGACATTACCCCTGACCCCTATCTCGTGTTGCTCAGTCTTCCCTAGATTATGGTGGTAGGGTTACCAGCTGCAGGCTGAGAAACACTTGGAGATTTATGATGTTATTGAGTCCACCCTTAGTGGTTATAACAGGCAGATTCTAATCTGGACAACTGGGTTTGATTCCCTACTCCTCCATATGAGCGGACATTCTAATCTGCTGTACCAGATTTGTTTCCACCCTCTTCCACACGAAGTCTGCTGGGTGACCTCAGCCAGACACAGTTCTGAGAACTCAGGCCCACCTATCTCACAAGGTGCCTGTTGTGGGGAGAGGAAGGGAAAGAGGTTTTAACCACCTTGAAACTCATTCCGATTGAGAAAACAGGGTATAAAAAAAACCCCTTCTTTTTCTACCAGGGAGTTTGTTTCCGGGTTGCCAGCCACAAAATGACAGAAAGGTACTTTATGAATATGTCCAATGAACAAATGTTACTTTGCAGTTAATTTAACATAATCTCACAGTGTGTCAAACTCGTCCAGTTCCTTTTCTGGGAAGCTGAAACCACGGTGGTCCTTCTGAAGCACTCTGGATGGATGTTAAGAGCTCGTGTATCTAGTCTGGAGGAACCGGGTTTGATTCCCAGCTCTGCCGCCTGAGCTGTGGAGGCTTATCTGGGGAATTCAGATTAGCCTGTACACTCCCACACACGCCAGCTGGGTGACCTTGGGCTAGTCACAGCTTCTCGGAGTTCTCTCAGCCCCACCTACCCCACAGGGTGTTTGTTGTGAGGGGGGAAGGGCAAGGAGATTGTAAGCCCCTTTGAGTCTCCTGCAGGAGAGAAAGGGGGGATGTAAATCCAAACTCCTCCTCCTCCTCCTCCTCCTCCTCCTCCTCCTCCTCCTCCTCCTCCTTCTTCTTCTTCATCTTGGATGCTGTATTTGAAAATTAGATGGGGTTCCAACTATATGTTTCTTCAAGATGCCAAGTGAAAATTTCTGCCTTGGGCCCAAAGGAAATGTTACATTTTTTGGTGAGTCATATCTGAGTTTCTTCGGTCCAATTCGTGTTTCCTGCAATCCCCCAGCAGCTGCAGCAAAAGCCATTTTAAAGATAAAACTGTGCCCTTTTTGTGCTTGGAACTGTGGTTCAGGTATTTGATTGCTGTGGTTTTCCGATATCTGTTCTTCTCTTATAGGATTTTGAAGATGGACCATTAGGAACCTACCAGGAAAATACATCAGATGCAAGGGAGACCTCCTCACTTCTGCAGGAGTCTATCGCATGCCCTGCAGCTGTGGAAAGGTCTACATAGGAACCACAAAACTCAGCATTCAGACCAGAGGTGTAGCTACCATGGGAACATCCAGGGACAAATGTTCCAGGCACACACCATTGGGAGCACAGAAAAAAATTGGACTCATTTCTATTTGTTTTGTATTTTTTGTATTTTTAAGTTTTTGGCTAGCAGAGGGTGCAGTTTTTAGGCTAGCAGCACCAAAATGTCAGGCTATTGTTAGGTGACACTCCTGATGATACCAGCCAGGTTTGGCAAACTTTGGTTCAGGGGGTCCAAAGTTATGGACTCCCAAAGTGGGTGCCCCCATTGTTTCCAATGGGAGCTAATAGTAGATGGCGCTACTTTGGATGGAGAAATCAGAACAGGATGTACACAGAACACATTTGAGAACACAAACTTGCAAGTTCTCTCTCTCTCTCTCTCTCTCTCTCTCTCTCTCTCTCTCATGTATTTGCAAATGCACACCTAGAAATCATTATACAAAATGGCGAAGCCAAATCGAGGAAAATAATTATTGCAGCTGATGGAGCAGAAACCCCATTACAGCTAAATTCCACTTCACAATACACACAGTCCTGCCTCTTCAGAAGTAAATGCATTTTTACAGCATCTGTGGCACTCTTTATTAAATTAAGTTTTAAAATAATTCATTCCCCCTGCCTCCTGGACACAACTTTCCTCTCTCTTTCTGAGCTTTGTGGTTTCTTTCTTTCTTTCTTTCTTTCTTTCTTTCTTTCTTTCTTTCTTTCTTTCTTTCTTTCTTTCTTTCTTTCTTTCTTTCTTTCTTTCTTTCACTTTCTTGAAACTTTGTGCAGCCATTAATTTCTAACCGGAGAAATATTCACCCTATTGGGCTACATTTCTTCATAAGAATTGTCCAGAAGAATCATAGAACCATAGAGTTGGAAGAGACCCCAAGGGCCATCAAGTCTAACCCCCTGAAATGCCGGAACACATCATCAAAGCATTCCTGACAGATGGCCATCCAGCCTCTCTTTAAAAACCTCCAAAGAAGGAGACTCCACCACACTCTGAGCTCCTCGTAAGAAAACTTCATGGTTTAGGTATGTTCAAATCCTTTGCTCCCAGTGGGTCTTGGATAGGCATGAAAACTCCACATACTGTCTTGGATATTCATATTTTCAGATGCTATGTGTCAGTAGCATGGAAGGCCCATGAAAAAGTATATACCCATGGGGAATTAATTTGGACTCTAACCGTACATGGTTGCATATTGGGCTGTTTTGTGTTGAAACAGCCACTGATACCTAGGACTGTCTAACACAAGCCCAGAACACAGAGTCAAAGCCAGCTCTGGCAAGCATGGCTTCTGTTTACATATTTATCCCCCTGGTATCCCCCCTCCTATAAATGGTTTTATTTTGCCTCTTGCATTCTTTTAAAGTTTCATTTCACCTTTCCATCCCACTGATCATTTCACTGGGATTCGTTTTATGCAAGCAGTCCCCTTGCATGGTCGATTTCATTGATGGGAAAGGAGCGAGTGTGTCCTCACTTCTATATTTCTTTCAGTTAGCTTGCTCGGTGTGCAGCTGTGCCTCTTCTTCACGTAATGTGACTATGATCAGTGGTGGGATCCAAAAATTTTAGTAACAGGTTCCCATGGTGGTGGGATCCAAAAATTTTAGTAACAGGTTCCCATGGTGGTGGGATTCAAACTGTGGCGTAGCGCCAATGGGGCTGGGCGGGGCACAACGGGGGTGTGGCCGGCCATTCCAGAGGCTACCAATCTTGATCCTCCTTGATCTCAGATTGCAAATGCCTTAGCAGACCAGGTGCTCAGGAGCAGCAGCAGCAGCAGCAGAAGGCCATTGCTTTCACATCCTGCCCGTGAGCTCCCAAAGGCACCTGGTGGGCCACTGCGAGTAGCAGAGAGCTGGACTAGATGGACTCTGGTCTGATCCAGCTGGCTTGTTCTTATGTTGTTATGTTGTGGGGAGAGGAAGGGAAAGGAGCTTGTAAGCCACCTTGAGTCTCCTTACAGGAGAGAAATGTGGGGTACAAATTCAAACCCTTCTTCTTCTTCAATGTATGAATCAGTTTCCAATGGTATCTGTGTCAGTCCGCAGTAAATTGGAGTATACTAGCACCTGATAGGCCAACGAGATTTTCATGGGATGAGTTTTCAAGACTCAATGCTCCCTTCCTCAGATACAAAGGATCTGGTGAAGGGAGTTTTTGACTCTTAACAGCTTGTTCCACAAAAGTCTAGTTGATCTCTAAGGTGCTACAGGAGTCAGATCTAAATGCGTGAATCAGTCACTCAGAGGTATATTGCTTCCAAACCCAGAAGTTATCATGTCTGATAGGTACCCTTTCCTTATAACACTTTAACAACCAAACAAGACATGAAGTTCTTGAACAATACTGCATATTTACAAATGTCCATATTTATTACAAATTTGCTTATGTATTAAAAATATTACGGAATATTTCAAATTTCCATATTTGAAGGGAACATATTTTTTAAGTCATCCTTTTCTTAAAGGATTCTTTCCAACAAGACTGTGGCTGGATAATCTTTTTTGCTTTGATTAGAAGGGATCTATTTATACAAATGCCCTTTGGGATTATAAATTCAATCACCGACCTCAAGATAAAGGTGGCATTAATAAAGGCCTGTGTGTTGATTTAACATCTGAGGATGAGTCTTCAAGACAAAAGCCCGAATTGCATTTGAAAGGTTGGTTTTTGAAACAGTATCACTTTGAAACTAAATAGTATGGCAAAAAAACAAAAACAAATAAATCTGACGATGCATTTTGAAAACCAAGAAGGGAAAGGCGGAAAGAGGAGGGCGGGGGGAAGAGAGAAGGATGAGGGATAAAGGCTATCTTGCCATGAAAGCAGCATCCAAGTATTTTCGATCAAAAACGCTGCCTAATTCGAAGGAAACGCATCAAGGAAGTGTACCCTTTCAGGGTTAAATGGTCTTCTAGGGCATGATAAAAGAGCTGCATCTTTTCTTCTTCTTTTTTAAAAAATAAGAATTGGTGGTACAAGTCCCTTTTCCCCACACCAGTGGAAAGCAGAGATAGACTGGGACAACCAGTCAAATGTTTTGTATTAGCAATATGAATAGCATTTCATAAGACATCATAAGAACAAGCCAGCTGGATCAGACCAGAGTCCATCTAGTCCAGCGCTCTGCTACTCACAGTGGCCCACCAGGTGCCTTTGGGAGCTCACACGCAGGATGTGAAAGCAATGGCCTTCTGCTGCTGCTGCTCCTGAACACCTGGTCTGCTAAGGCATTTGCAATCTCAGATCAAGGAGGATCAAGATTGGTAGCCAGAGATCGACTTCTCTATCAATCTGTTCAAGCACCTTTTAAAGCTATAAATACATGCAAAAATACATCCCTTCAAATATCTAAACATGGCTATCATGTCACCTCTTAACAGTCTCTTTATCATCTTAAACATCCCCAGCTACCTAAGCCTCTCTTCATAGGGCATGGATTCCAGACCTTTGACCATTTTGGTTGCCCTCATCTGAACCCATTCCAGCTTGTCAATATCCTTCTTGAATTGCAGTGCCCAGAACTGTACACAATATTCCAGGTGAGGTCTAACCAATGCAGAATAGAGAGATCCCTTGATCTAGACACTATACTCCTATTGATACGGCCCAGAATCACATTGGCTTTCTTGGTTGTTGTGGGTTGTTGTGGGTTTTCCGGACTGCATGGCCGTGGCCTGGTAGATCTTCAGGGGTAGAGCGGTATAGCAAATCAAATAAATAATACAATAATAATGTTTCGCCTGCATCTGTGGCTGGCATCTTCAGAGGTGTATCACAGAGAGAAATGTGTTGCACACTGTGTCCAGTATGGACTTTTGGGACCCCCGGTTTGTTTAAGAAAAATACTTGTTCGGTTTCCCAAGAAAACTAAAATCAGGTGCCTTGTGCTCAACCAGAACAGTGGTCATTTCCCCACTTACCTGGGTGAGTGGTTGCTGCGCGCTACTCCCAGTGCGCGTCATTTCTGGCATGCTCCAGGGCTTCTCCATGACCCTGCGCTTTGCTATAACAATAGGTTGTGGTCATCAAAAGGCATTGTTTCAAGGAGTGCCAGGAATGACGCGCGCTGAGGGGGCACGACAGCAGCAGCGTCGGGGCGGCTGCGTTGTCGCCGCCCCTGTAGTGGGGAGTGCCAGGGGACCCCGCGCTACTTGGGGAGAGTAGCGCGCAGCAGCAGGTAAGTGGGGAAACGACCAGTGTGTAAGACTCACAGACAAATGAGTTCAAAAACAGTTTAATCATATTGAGAGCTTTGGGCAGGGGTGCCGGTCATGTGCGTCCCCCGGGGCGCAGTTTCCCCTCGCTCCGCCTCTGCTTGCGATGCTGGAAATGATTGGAAGTCTGTTCTGCTTGCTTCTTCTTCTGAGTTCTCCCAGTCTCCTCTAACTAGACTTTGTTTTCCCTGCAATCTTGTTGAAACTTGGCTGCTCAAATACCATGGATCTTTAACACCTTGAACGTCTGAGATATTACTGTCTCCAGTCGTCCCCAGACACCTGAACTAAAACTAAACAGACTGAAAACAGGAACTTCTAACTAAAAAGGATGCTATAGTGCTTTGCCTCTAGAGGGCTTCTTAAAGGGACAGGGTCTAACTAAGGTTCCCTCCCACAGAATACTGTACAAAAAACAACTAACCCCATTCTAACTAAGGTACAACGGGGGCTTAAATAAGGAAAATAGTGAGGGTGTCTTTGGGGCCATGACAGTACTTCCGTGTGAGCAAAAGTATTGATTTAGTAACAGCAGTTCAGGGGAAAAGATGGCATCAGCTATTTATTGACAGAACTGGGAAACCACACCAAATAGGAAAGGGGACTCGCCGCCCTCCCCCAAGCCACACCTCCTATACCAGCAAAACCCAACTCTTCCCTCTGAAATGGAAAGGAATGCAGCTGGCCTCTCCTTATTGTGTTCCGCTCTATCCAAGCCAACTCCAGGAAATAACACCAGGGGTTTAACTACTTGAGCCCCTTGGGGGAGGGCGGTATAAAAGTGGAACGAATAAATAAATAAATAAATAAATAAACAACAGGCTGTGAATTCCAAGGACAATGTATAAAGTGGGGGTGGGGGAAAGACACAAACTGCCAAATCCACCTCCTGCCAGGAGGAGAATTACAATCAAGCCCAGTGCATGACTGGGGCTGACAGCGATCAAACTTCATTAGGGTTGGTCAATACCTTAAATATTCGGTAAAATTTGGATTCGGGCTTATTAAGGCATCAAAGTATCTGTATGCCCGAATAAGCCTGAATATTCAGTCTGCCTGAATATATTAGGAATTCCAAATATATTCGGGTCAGTCTGATTTTTTTTGTATTTTTGGTGTTTTTTCACATTTTAGCCTGAAGGGGGTGAATTTTTAAAGGTAGCAGCATCACAATCTCAGGATCTCATCCACAGACTGTTCTGATGAGGTCACTTGTGTTGCAGGGAATGCAAACTTTGGTGAAGTTTGGTTCGGGGGGGGCAAAGGTATGGACCT
Organism: Sphaerodactylus townsendi; assembly: GCF_021028975.2. NCBI lineage: Eukaryota > Metazoa > Chordata > Lepidosauria > Squamata > Sphaerodactylidae > Sphaerodactylus > Sphaerodactylus townsendi. The sequence goes on along the minus strand of NC_059431.1, from coordinate 6,474,599 downwards.
CCAAAGTAGGTGCCTCCATTTCCCATTGTTTCCAGTGGGAACAAACAGGAGATGGGGGCTACCCCTTTCATGGTCCATAACTTTGACAGGCACTCCGATAATTTGCCCAGATTCTCTGCTCTGCAGTGCCTTGGCTCCATTGTAGCCAATGGGGAATTTCTGAGTGTGTAAGCAGGCTGCACATTTTTCAAGGTAGACTTTCAAAGTGGTTCCAGGAGACCCTCCTGGTAATAGCATCCAGGCTCAGTGAACTTTCCTTCTGGGGGTTCAATTTTATTGCCCCCTAAAAGATTTCTTTTGTTTCTCCACTCCTACACATGAAGTCTGGCTGAGTTCTCTCAGAACTCTCTCAACCCCCCCCCCACACCATCCCCAGAAGCTGCTAGCTTTAAAAATGTGCCCCCTGCAGATCGAAACACGAAAAAACACCAAAAAATACCCACCCCCCAAGTTCGAATACCTTGCATTCTGATTGGCTCATGTTCGGGCAGCACACATTTTGGCCCAAATATGCCCGAATGCGCTCAAATGCCCAAATGCGCTCAGACTCCAGCCAAATCTGGGATTCCGTGCACCCAAATCTCTAAGCCTAAACTTCGTTTTAAACGTTTGGATCGAAAATGTCTGCAAAATGGCATATGTGTGAGGAAAAGGCCATCATCGGAGCTTGATAAATGTCACATTGATGGGAGATCAAGGAGGGAATGAGTGAGATTAAGCTCTGGTCTGGAATTAATAGTCTCGTTTTCATTCCCAATGCTTACCACATACAAGAAAATACCCAGGCTTATCAATGCTTCAGATGACTCCATATTCTGCTGGGCTTTTAGGGAGGCTGGCCACGGATTTGCCATTCCCCACTGAAGCTACCTATTTCTATCTGCCAGGGCCTTGGTTCCATCTTGGGCCCTGACATTTTCCCCTCCCGGCCTCTAGATCGGGCCCCTGTTGTTGTTGTTGTTGTTGTTGTTGTTAATTTGCTTGCCTTAATCTTATTATTTAGTTTTAAAGTAAATTGTTGCTGCTCTCAAATCAACTGATTATTTTAATTATTTGTTTTAATGAGATTGTTATTATGCATTTTATGGATTGTTGGTGTATAGTATGTTGTGAGCCGCCTTGAGCCCTTCGGGGATGAGGCGGCCTATAAATCCATCCATCCATCCATCCATCCATCCATCCATCCATCCATCCATCCATCCATCCATCCATCCATCCATCCATCCATCCATCCATCCATCCATCCATCCATCCATCCATCCATCCATCCATCCATCCATCCATCCAGCCAGCCAGCCAGCCAGCCAGCCAGCCAGCCAGCCAGCCAGCCAGCCAGCCAGCCAGCCAGCCAGCCAGCCAGCCAGCCAGCCAGCCAGCCAGCCAGCCAGCGAACAAACAAACAAACAAACAAACAAACAAACAATAAAAAACAGATACTAAGTTTATAAAAAAACAACCCTTTGCATTAGGCCTTGTGCACAAAATGGTCTATTAGTTCTGCTTTTCCAGTTTTCAACAGGGTGACATTATGAACAATGATCGGTGTCATGCACTTACTAAAATGTCTTCTGGTCTTCGCTAAACTTCGGGTTACATGTGGTCCCTTTGTGAGCAGGGCTCCCAATAGGAAGCTAACCAAAAGAAGGCGGTTTCAGGAGTTTATTTATTTATTATTTAAATTTGATAGACCGCCCACCCCCAAAGAGCTCAGGGTGGTGTACAGTTCACTTTAAAACAATATAGATAAAACAATTCACTATACAAATATTGGCCAAAACCTAGAGTAAAAAACATATATAAGTACAAAGAATCAGATGGCACAGATGGTAACTTGTTGCATGTCGCGAGGATAGGTCAGATGATAACTCAGTAAAAGAATAATCATGAAACGAACATAGGGGAAGGCATCCACGGCTATCCCACTTTACCAAAGGCCCGGCAAAACAGTACCGTTTTACAGGCCCTGCAGAACTGTTCGACGTACCCCAGGGCCTGGATGGATGCTGTTAGCTGCATTGGTGTGCAACAGAACATCAAGATTTGAGTCCACCAGCACCTTAGAGATCAACAAGGTTTTGGGCGTATTGAATTTTCGCAAGCCAAAGTTCCCTACATCAGACGCAATTTGGAACGGACATCTCCGAGTCCTTACATCCCAGGCAGCAGCAGAACACTTAGTATCAAGTCCAGTAACGAGAGTTTCAGCTTTTGAGAGTTTCAAGAGTCAACATCTATCTATTTATCTATTTATCTATGTATGTATTTCATTAGGCTTTTATACCGCCCCATCCCCGAAGGGCTCTGGGCAGCGTACAACATGTAGGGGTAACAATATAAGATAGTTAAAACATTTAAAAGCAGGAATAAAAAACTAAAAATTAATTCTAAGAATTATACAATGAATCTCAGTAAAATAGAGATATGAGTGGTGTCCAGCATTCTAGTTTTAAAATTCCCTCCCCCCCCCCAAAAAAGGGAGGCATGGCGAGTCTCATTAGATGACAAATGGCCCAGATGTCAAGGGCCAAAGGAGGGGGGGCACCATCAGCGGCCGGTTCCTCCAAAGGCCTGGCAGAACAGCTCCGTCTTACAGACCCTGTGGAACTCACCAAGGTCCCGCAGGGCCCGGACAGCTGGTGGGAGAGCGTTCCACCAGGCCGGGGCCAGAGCTGTAAAGGCCCTGGCCCGTGTGGAGGCCAGCCGCATCACATATCTGATGGTGTGAGCTTTGACTCTCGAAAGCTTGTCCCCCGATAATTTTGTCGATCTCTAAGGTGCAACGGCACTTAGAGCTAACCCCAACGAAGAGTCAATCTGCATGTTTTCCAGGGTGGCGGTTTACAGAGCTGCAACTCGGATGCCGGCTCTCGCAAGGACAACCTGGTGAGATTTACGGCCTCCGTAAATCCTAAGCATCTCTGTTCTTGTTAGCGGCAAGCCGGCTTGCCACCCGTCCCAGCCTCCGCCTATAAACAAATCCACTTTGGAGGCCCCAGCACTGAGCCGAATAGAATAAAATGACCTTCGACAAGATGATATTTTGATGCAGAGCAGGAGGCTCCTGTTCTTTATGCAACGCAATCCGTGCTCGGGATTTGACTGACAAAAGTCAAGCCATTCAGCAAAAAAAGGAGAGGGGAAATGACTTTATTTGAATATTTCCTTTCCAACTCGGAGCAGCTTTCTTTCCTTTTCTTTCTCTTCGTTTTTTTTTCATTCCCTTCCCAGGTAAATTGGCATGACACAAATATTTATGAATGTCAGACGGTAGAATCCTATAGCATTTGCTTAGCGAATGTGCTTCTTAATGAATTCTGCTATGCACAAGGGACCGGGGCTTTAATGAATAGGTCACTGTGAATTCTTGAGATGGCTGTCACTTTGAGATATGAGAATCATTTCTCTTTAGCGAAGAAGAGCTTGGATATGTGCATATTTAGGGAGCTCCATTTCCCAGTATTTTAGAGCTTGCAAGAATGATTTGGCAGCCGAGGCAAAAGTCAAGTGATTCTGGGTCACACTTTAGAAATCTTGAAAGAACAAGCTAGCTTGAGAAGGAGGGGTGGGGGAACTCTTTTTTTTGGCTTTGTTTGGTACCACTGTGTTCCTTTCCAAGGAGAACAGGACAGGAAGGCACTAGAGATAAATCCCTTCCTTTTAACAGGGAAGTTTTTAAGGGTTGCCCCCAGTTTCTCTGGCTGCAATAGCTAGACTCTTCTAGTGCCCCAGGTCACACTTGGCAACTTTCACCACTAGGAGGAATATGCTACAGAGGTGGGAACCAGCAGGTTCTCACAGGTTCCCAAGAGTAGGTCACTAATTATTTGTGTGTTGCCTTAGGAGGGGGTTGGCCTTACTTTAAGTGATTTCCTTTAAGCTATCGCGGATTTTTTTTGGCTCCTTAGTTATGCCCCTCCTCTCAGCAGTAGTGTGCAGAACTTGAAGCATTCCAGCAGGAGGTACACCGGTGTGCGTGGCAGCCTGCGCCTGCGTGCATTCGTTTCCCCGCCCAAGGACCGGCGCAGTGGCTGTGTCCTTGCCATAGCCCTGCCCAGCAATGCCCCGCCTCCGGAATGCCCAGCCACGCCTCCGTCGTGCTCCGCCCAGCCCCATTGGCGCTACACCACTGTTTGAATCCCACAACCATGGGAACCTGTTACTAAAATTTTTCGATCCCACCACTGAATATGCATCAGTGTTCATTTAGACCAGTGAGGTAACAATGGGGAGCAAGTCCCTAGAGACATGGGGCCATAAGGGGGCAACACCACCCCCTTAGAAATAAACCACGCTTCTCTCTGAATTCCGTCTTTTTAAAAGGAATTTCCTCGCCCTTTTTGTTGTGAAGATATAAGGGAAACGGTGCTAGCAGTTGTGGTGGGTTTTCCGGGCTGTGTGGCTGTGGTCTGGTGGATCTTGTTCCTAACGTTTCATCTGCATCTGTGACTGGCATCTTCAGAGGTGTATCACAGCGGGAAGTCTGTTACACACTGTGTCAAGTGGGAAGGGAATGTTTTGGTGGGGTATATATTGTCCATGTCCCAGGGTGGTGAACCGATCAGTAAGTTTTTGGGTGGAAGTTGCTATGCAAAGGTGTGGTTGACAGTATAGTATTGCAGGTGGGGTTTTTCAGTCCAGGGAGTGATTCACATTTGCATTTCCTGCAACAGCAGCAGTATTGGTGAATGCAATTCCTGTGTTGGGTGGAGTCCATTGTCCATGAACTTAGCATGCCCTTGGTGTTTTTAAGTGTTTTTAATTCTCAGAGGCTCTTCTTTCTTGTTGAAGTTGTCCTGGTGTTTGTGAATTTGAATGGCCTCCCTGTGCAGTCTGACATAGTAACCTTCTGAATTGTCCAGAATTTCAATGTTTTCAAATAAAATGATATGTCCGGTTTTGTTTAGGATATGTTCTGCTACTGCAGATTTTTCAGGATGGGTAAGCCGACAGTGTCTTTCGTGCTCCTTAATACGAGTCTGAATGTTGCATTTTGTGGTTCCTATGTAGACCTTTCCACAGCTGCAGGGTATGTGATAGACTCCTGCAGAAGTGAGGGGGTCTCTCTTGTCCTTAGCTAAGTGCAGCATCTGCTGTATTATCCTAGTATTATTATTATTATTATTATTATTATTATTATTATTATTATTATTATTATTATTATTATTATTATACACATTACAGCACAGCACAAGTGTCTGGAATTCATCTCTGAATATCGAGTCCTTCCCAAGGACCTAGGATATTAGAGGTATTTGCGTAGAATATGTGCAGTTCCTAGAAGTGCTGCTTTCTGCAGCATGTGGACTGATGTTCTGTCTAAGTTTAGGCTTTCCAGATGTTTTTCAAGATTTCTTGGGATTCCTCCTAGAGCACCAACTACTAGTGGGATTACTGTTGTTCTTTTTTGCCACAGTCGCTCTAATTCTCAATTTGTATGGTCCTTTTTTGTATTTTGTGATCTTTTCCAGCTCTTTTGTCCCTTCTCAATTTCCCTGTTAGTCAACTGGCACAATACAGCAAACATCTATGATCCAAACATGCTTTTTTTCTCTACCACCGTTATGTTCTGGGGGTGTTGTGTGCCAGGTGTCTGTCTGTCTGTATTCCTCTGCAAAAGTCCCAGAGTATTTTTGCTTCTTCATTTTCTCTGTGATCTTCTCTGGCTTGTGCCTCGCATTCACTGTGGTCTTGCTACAGGGCAGGCCGCACTTTTTTTGCAAAGGTTCCAGTGCACCATTGCTGCTAGCCTATTGTGACGCTCCGCAGATAGTCAGTTTGGGCTATTTTTCTTTACAACAGCAGATGATGTGCTCCACTTGCTCTTATCATCACCCCTCTTTGCAGAGGACGCCGCACTTTGGGTCATTGTAGTGACCTTTTCAATCTTCGTGGTCTTTATTGCATTTGTCCTTAATGCTTGCTCCTGGGCAGCAAAAAAATCAGGCCTTCAGTTTCCTTCTTTAGAGTTCCCTTCTGAGCCAATTCCCCATGTTTTCTTGCTGTCAACCTTCCCTTCAATGTTCTTTAAAGTATTCACCCATGGAGGGGCTTGTTTAGCCACTGCTCCTTTCGTGTTTTAAACTGTTGGACTCTATACTCTTTTGATTCTTTGGCTTTCAGCATCTCAGCCTTGTGGACTTCTTTCAATGCTGGCTCTTGACTTTCTTGGATGTATTCTGTCAGGCCTTCCTCTACGGATGGATTGAGGTGGAGCAGACCTCCTCCCCCTACTGACCTTGCTAGGAAGAGACCGTCTACATCACTTCTTGGATTCGGTGCTCGTTTCAAGGTCATCATTTTCCTTGTTTTTCGGTCTAGGATGTCCAACTCGGCTTGTGTCCCGTTAACTTTGACAGCAGTGTAGCGTACTACAGGCACCGCCCAAGTATTAATTGCCTTTATTGTATTTCCTCCATTTAACTTTGATTTCAAAATTTTTCTTACCCTTCTAAGATATTCCTTCCTAATTATTATTATTATTATTATTATTATTATTATTATTATTATTATTATTATTATTATTATTATTATTATTATTATTATTATTATTATTATTATTATTATTATTTGTTTAATTTAATATACCACCCTATCCCCGAAGGGCTCAGGGCGGTGAAAAGCATAAAATATCACACATAAAATCAACACAAAATTCATTACCATAGATACAATTAAAACAACAATTAATACCTAACACAGCGTCCCAGGAACCCTTGCTTAAACCCTCCCCCCAAAAATATATATATAATGGGTCCTGATAATATAAAAGACCCATATGGGGCAAAAGGAGGGGCAGGGGCAGGGGGCACCCTCAGCGTCTGGTTTCACCAAAGGCCCGGGTGGAACAACTTCAGTCTTACAGGCCCCTGGGCGGAACTCTCCAAGGTCCTGCAGGGCCCGGATAGCTGGTGGTAGAGTGTTCCACCAGGCCGGTGCCAGAGCCGTAAAGGCCCTGGCCCGAGTAGAGGCCAGCCGCGTCATTGAGGGGCAAGGGACTTCCAGTAAATTGTAGTAGCGGTGTTTGTTAAGGTTGCCTGGGTTAGGGAGTAGGGAAAGATGGTAAGGAATGTTCAACTGTAGAATATGCTGCCTCAGAGTGTGGTGGAGTCTCCTTCTTCAGAGGTTTTTAAACCAAGGCTGGCTGGCTGGCCGCCTATCGGGAGTGCTTTGCTTGTGTGCTTCTCCATGCCAGGTGGTTGGACGGAATGGCCCTTGTCGTCTCTTCCAGCTCTATGATTCTAAGAGAAGCGAGTTGCATAAATTAAGCCCTTTCTAACCCAATTAATTCCAAACGTTTACAAACATATATGAAACTCATTACTGTCTATTTTCTGGCAGCAGAGCTCCCAGCTCCCAAATAAAGGTCTTCCGTATCACTTGCTATCTGGTACTTCTGACGGGAGATGGCGGGAACTGAACTTGGGACCTTCTGCATTCCAAACAGATGCTGTACTACCGAGGCATCTGTTCCATCCCATCCCATTTCCCCTGGGCCCTTCTTCTTCTGCCGCTTGTTTCTTCCATTCCTTTTTAAAGTCCATTGACAAGTGAGAATGCCGGGAAGAAAAGTAGTATGAAATAATGCCAAATTGTTTGGGGGTCCTCGGTTTGCCCAGGAAAAATCTTTCTGTGCGTACCTACACATTAGAAATGGGGAGTCATAATCTGCTCTGATATATGTTACATTAAGCCCACACAGTTAATTCCCAACATTTGAAATCATTTGTTTTTGCTTCAAACAGTGAATGCCTGTTCTCTTCAAAGTAGGACAAATTCACAGATACTACAAGCCAAACCATTAAAGAGCAGCAGTGGCGCAGTGGTTCAGAGCAGGTGGATTCTAATCTGGAGGAACCGGGTTTGATTCCCCACTGCTGCCTGAGCTGTGGAGGCTGATCTGGGGAATTCAGATTAGCCTGTGCACATGCCAGCTGGGCAACCTTGGGCTAGTCACAGCTTCTCGGAGCTCTCTCAGCCCCACCCACCTCACAGGGTGTTTGTTGTGAGGGGGGAAGGGAAAGGGGATTCAAAACATTTAACAACCGGTTCCGGTGGTGGGATTCAAATAATTTAACAGCTGGTTGTTTACAAGCACCATTTTAACAACCGGTTCTACCGAAGTGTTGCCAACCTGCTGAATTCCACCACTGCTCCTTTCTCTCCTGTAGGGAGACTCAAAGGAGCTTACAAACTACTTTCCCTTCCCCCCTCACAACAAATACCCTGTGAGGTAGGTGGGGCTGAGAGAGCTCAGAAGAACTGTGACTAGCTCAGGGTCATCTGCTGGGAAATGCTGGAGTGCACCGCTTAACGAAGCCACCAGATAAGCCTCCACAGCTCAAGTGGCAGTGCAGGGAATCAAACCCGGTTCTCCAGATTAGAGCGCACCTGCTCTTAACCACTACACCACGCTGGCACTGGGCGGAGGGATATGAATACATTAAATCAATAAACAAGATATAAACAAAGTAAATCAAACTGAGGCTTGGTTGGCTGGCAATCCCATACAATATTTTTTTTCATGGACACCTTTTATATTTTCACATTCTTTTTTCTCTGTTTCTCCCCCCGGCCCCCTCGACTTGAATCTGGACTTTTTAATTGCTTTTCCTCCAAACAAAAAGCTTTCTGCTGTTTTGACATTTTCGGAGACCACCGGCACCCACAGGACGCCCAGACCGCGAGTCTGCTTTTAAAGCATTGTGCTTCCCATCACTTTGAACTTTAAAGCCGCTATCTTTTTTTTTAAAAAAAAGAACCGAGATAACAGGATCTATGGGGTGAGATCGAGCTTAGGAATCACAGCTTGAAATGCCCATCCAGGTGAAGTCATGCAGAAAATGAAACATATCTGGCAGACACAAGACTGTGTCCGGAATGACAGGGCAACGTCAAGGGAAAGGGCAATGAGGAAGGTCCGCGAGACAGGTAAAGGCTCCTTGGGGGGTCTCGGAGGAAAAGGGCAGGCAGGGGTGAGGAGGACGAAGAGTTAAAAGTGCCTCCTGAAAGTCGGAAAGCGGGGTTAGATGTACAATCCTGCGAATGCCGCCTTTCACATTCATGGTTTTGCTATCTGGTGAGTGGAGCTTTGATCTTCAAAAGCTCATTATCCCCCCCCCCCCAATGTTGTGCATCTCTAAGGTTTGGAGAGGATGTGGATGGCATGGAGGATGATCAGGGATTTGGAGACCACGTCCTACAAGGAAAGGCCGATGGACCAGCGTGGTGTAGTGGTTAAGAGCTGGTGGATTCTAACCAGGTTTGATTCCCCACTCCTCCACCTGAGTGGCAGAGGCTTATCTGTTGAACCAGATGTGCTTCCACACTTTCCTGCTGAGTGATCATGGGCTAGTCACAGTTCTTTTCAACTATCTCAGCCCCATCTACCTCACAAGGTGTCTGTTGTGGAAAAAGGAAGGGAAAGGAACTTGTAAGCCACCTTGAGTCTCCTTACAGGAGAGAAAGGTTTGATATAAATCCCAACTCCTCCTCCTCCTCCTCCTCCTCCTCCTCCTCCTCCTCCACTACTACTACTACTACTACTACTACTACTACTACTACTACTACTACTATCTATCTATCTATCTATCTATCTATCTATCTATCTATCTATCTATCTATCTATCTATCTATCTATCTATCTATCTATCTATCTATCTATCTATCTATTATTTCGATTTGTAGACCGCCCCATCCCAAGGGGCTCTGGGCGGTGCACAACAGCGTCAGCATATGTACAATGTATAACAAAGGATCACAATAGTGACCACATAAACAATTGTTACTACTACTACTACCACCACCACCACCACCACCTAGAGATTGGCAACCCTACTTTCACAAACAAGGACAAATCATTTTGAACTCCAAAAGTTGAATTCCTTAGTCTGATTGAGGGGGGACAAAATGGTTCTCCTGAAGTATTTGAAGGTCTGTCACTTAGAGGGCAGCAAAGAACTGTTTCTGTTGGCAGCAGAAGACAGGACTTGTAATAACGAGTATAAATGCAAGGGGGTAAAATTTCCAACAGGATGGCAGGGGGGAAATTTTATGTTAAAAGTTGTGCAACAGTGGAATCGGCCGCCTAGGGAGGTGGTGTGCTCCCCCCTCTCTGGGAGTTTTCAATCAGCCGCTAGATGAACACTTGTTAGGGTTACTTGAGGCTGATCCTGCTACGAGCAGGGGGTTGTACTAGATGGCCTCTAGGGGACCTCCCAACTATATGATTCTATGTGAAAGACCTGAGGCTCTTGAGAGTGGCTGCCAGTCTGCATAGCCAATCCAGGGTCGAATCCCCACTTGAAATTTGCACGCAGATCCAAACCTGTTCATTGTGAAACCGTGCCCTCTTCATCGGAGTTTCTCCCTCCCCACCGCAGTGAGCACACAGCAGACACACCCGGTTGCATAACTCTTAGCAATCCCCACTACCAGGTGAGCTTGCTTTGCTGGTCTCCCCTGATTGGCTGGCATGCCTTGATGGGGTGGGACTTTTTCCCACTGCAGAAATGTACATTGTAGGAGCGTAATAAAAAAACCAGCGTGTAAAAGTTGAACGTTTAACTGTTTAACTGTGCAAACAGTTAATCATTACCTGTGTAAACTATTAACGATTCAAAGTTACATGTTTGACTGTTTAATGTTTGCATCCCCTTCTGCTGGCTGATCGAAAAAGCAGGAATGAAACCAAGGAAAGGCTGCATGTGCATCGCAGTGCTGATTGGTTGCCCAAATTCTGCGTCACACTCCAGGGCGGGAAATGAGTCAGGGTTTCAACCCTCATTCCTCCCCTCGGATCAGCTCTAAACCATGTTAATGAGGTCTATGCCACTTGCAACCAGGTCCTGCCGGAACGTGGATTAACAGGGAGAACGGGCACCAGAAACGGAATCTGCCATGCAAGCCATGGGGAGGTCGTCCCTCAAACCTGGTTAGTTTGTGTTCTGAAACCTGGCTAAGACAGTAGTGGGGATTCAACTCAGATCTCGATGAACCAAGGATCTGATCCAGTTTAAGGCAGTTTCATGCGTGATGCTTAGAAATTACAATTCTGAGAATTTTCCAGATGCCTCAGAAGATATGATTTCAGAGGAGAAAGAAGTAGAGAGGAAGGATTTTTTATTTCTCCTCCAGCTCAGCCAGTCACCACCATATAAGTTCCAGAGAGGTAAATTGGGGAGGAGGTGGAGAAGAAGAAGAAGAGGGATTTCTCTGGCTCAGATTTGTTGTTCAAATCTCTCTGCAAAAAAAAAGGATCCAGACAGAATGCAGAGGGTGAAGAGGAGAGGGATGAGGAGGATCAAAGGCCTATGAGAAAAAGCGGTTTGGGAGATGTTAGGATGGAGAAGAAGAGCTTGAAGGAGGACTCAATCGTTCCCTTGAAGTATTTGAAGGGATTTCACTTGGAGGAGGGCAGGGAGCTGTTCCAGTTGGCAGCTGAGGATAGGACTTGCAAAAAATGAAGAAGAAGAAGAAGAAGAAGAAGAAGAAGAAGAAGAAGAAGAAGAAGAAGAAGAAGAAGAAGAAGAAGAAGAAGAAGAAGAAGAAGAAGAAAAAGAAGGAGGAGGAGGAGGAGGAGGAGGAGGAGGAGGAGGAGCAGGAGGAGGAGCAGGAGGAGCAGGAGGAGCAGGAGCGGGAGCGGGAGCAGGAGGAGCAGGAGGAGCAGGAGCAGGAGCAGGAGGAGCAGGAGCAGGAGGAGGAGGACACTCTAGGCTACCTTGATCCTGTCAAATCTTTGAAGCTGTTGTAGCTCAGCCTGGTCTGATTGGGGATACCTGGGAGGAAGACCCAGATGGAGAGGAGGGGCAGTTTTGGTTCCTGCCTGTGAACACAGAGCCTGAGCAGTCAGTAGTTCCTGCAGGACCAGGTCCAGAGGCTCAGGCAGAGCATTCAGGCTGGGATCCACAGCCAGGTCCAAGCTCTGAGATTCTTCAGCCTCTTGATACTAAGCCAGAGAGGACCCTTTACTCCCACCCACCCTTGTCTCTAGAGCCCCAGGAGCAACGCAGGAGGTGACTGTGTGCTAGTTTACAGCAAAGGATATGCCACAGCAGATTAGCAGCTATGGGGCAAGCTGGATTAGATGCAAAGTTTTTGCAGGAGCCAGACTAAAGTAACCCAGCTGGAAGAGGTTATCTATTACATCAGGTGACTGGCTATAAAAGAGAGATTGCAGCTGAGCTAGCTTGTGGCAGGAATGATAGCGGAGTCAGAAGTGATTTTATTCCATTTCTGATCTTGCTTTTAAATAAAGATGGAACTATGTTTTATTTCTGTGTAAATTAGGTAGGAACACACTGTACTGGGTAGAAGATAGGAATTACAGCTATCTTTTGTATTTGTGTCTGCATGGAACCTCCTTTACTCAAGGCAGGAATCCACCCCTGCTCCACCTGGGCATGTCCCTTTCATTTGCTAAAACCATGGATGGATGTTGACAAAAGGGATCCCGGAAGAAGCGCCTCAATCTGCCTAATCCCACCAGCAGGCAGATAAGGGTGCGGTCGTCGTTAAGTTTTGTTTCCTGGCCCCAAGCACCCAAAGGACTCCTTTGTGTTTTTCCCACCTGTGCTTACGTCATCGCCTCACCCGGCTTGGGCCGCGAAATTCAAGAAGGGACAGCCCTCTGGACTCTAATTGGTTCCCATGTATCTGTAAATGAATGGCAGTAGGCTGTCCTGTATTCCCCTGAACTCCCAGGCGGGAGAAAGTGTATTTAAGTTGTTGTAAAGCTGCTAGGCAGTTGCAGTTGCCGTGGTGCGGAGGTGCTGACACGTAGATCAGCATCTCAATAAAACCTTTTATTATTTACTATACTCACTGTGTTGGGTCCCGTTTCTGTTCCCCTGCGCTGCCGAGAGCTGGTTGGTCTGGAGATATTAAAAAGTTACCAGGCAGCGCGGTAACAGGAACACTGTGGTTCAGTTTGCAGGTCAGTGTTTCTAGCCTTGTCTTGGTTCTACACTCTGTGTTCTCATTAAATGTCTGAACCTGCTAAGAACTCTGTCTGGCCTGTATTTGGTTCCTGAGGGCCTGTCTACAATGGTAAGTAGGATCAGCCCTAGTTAGTATTTGGAGGGCAAGACCACCCAGGAAGTCCAGGGGTGCTATACAGAGGAAGATGGTGACAAGCCACCTTGGAATGTCTCTTGCTTTGAAAACCCTGCCCAATTTTCATAAGCCATCTATGACTGGACGGTGCTCTCCACCACCGTCTCAAATGAGCAAGGGTAAGCAATCTATATATATAAAAAGCTAACTGTGACTTTGTTAGTCACTCCCTAACGCCGAAACGGCTGGACGGATCGCCCCCAAATTTTCACATGACATTCCTCCCTGTTGCGGGCAGGTAATCGGACCTTCAAATCGCCAAAAGTCCATACCTGAGCCAGGTAAAACGTCTTTTTCCTGGCGCACCAGGCCATGAAGCTGGCTGTGTTTAACTGGGTCACCCTTAGAATGTTCGCGGCACGCATGTCTGTGGCCTGAGGAGGCTTTGGGATGAGGAGGCTTAGAGATGATATTTCATGCAGATGGGCAGAGATGAGCAATGAAAACAGTAAATAGGTAACACTGTTAGGTAATACGACTGGAAGTGAAACACATACACACTTTGCCGTGTGAGACACCAGGTGAGATTCCCCCCCTCACATGCAGGTAATCCTCACCTCTCTGTGCCTCACCCACTGCTACCACACAATACACATCCAGCTCATCCTCACACACCTCACTCTGCCCTCCCTCACATCCAACCACCACTTACCCACTTCCTCACTCATATTCACCACAGTTCTCTTTTACTAAAAGCAAGCTGGAGTTTGCCCCTTTCTTCTAAGAAAATCCCGGCGGGGTGGGGCTTAACCAACACTACTGCCTCCGCTTCTTTTGCACACATGGCCCCATTCTGAACCCAGGGAGCTGGCCTCGATCTGAGCGCCTCACCCCCCTGCCTCTGCTGCCTGACTGGGATAGCCTGCTTGCCCCAGTTCTGCCTTACCCAAGCCAGGACTGTGCGTGTCAACCAGCCTCATGGACAGCGGTATTCGCACTCTTAACAGTTCCGTTGTGGAATGGAAAGGGTTACCTTACACTAAAAAAACAAGACAGCACCATATAACAATGTGAATTGAAAAGGGAAAGAGGGATTCCATTTGACCACCCCAAAAGGCTATGCTGCAGATCATTGGACCTGCATGGACATCTGTGTGGGTTGCAGACTGTGATGAGAAGGACAATTGCCACAGCAACGCGTGGCCGGGCCCCGCTAGTTCAAAATAAACCTGAACTCTTCGGAATCTCGACTCCTCAACAGCTGCTTTTCTGTGCTGACGGACAATCCAGGCCCAGGACTTGGGGCAAGTTTACCCACCTCCTCCAGTGCCATTCCTAGCCGCTTCTTCAAAGGCCAAAAAACAGACTATGTAATCCTTTAAATAAACCTTTCAAAACATCCTAATTCCGCACAGCTTTGACAAGCATATGCTGCTGTCCTCTCCTTGCAGTGCAAGACGAGAACAAAAGAGAGACAGATTCCGCTGAAGGGTCTACAAAATAAAGAGGAGGGAGGGGGGAGCCCATCAAGGACATTCGACGCGGTTTATTGGGGCTTAATTTTTCATTTTAAAAAATCATTACAAGTGACACCATCCTCTCTCTTTTTTCCTGGGTAACATCTGCCATTGTCAAGCTGTTCTATTCTCTCTCTTTTTTTGCGCGTGAGGCTTCGGAGGAGCTTTTTTTAAAAAAACAAAATATGAAAAAATGACAGCTTTTTTTTAATTCGGAGGCAATTATTAATTGAAAAAGCCATTTCTTTTCAGCTCTTCTTGTCTTCATAGACCTACTCCCTCCTAAAGCTAAACAATCCCTCCGTCTTTGCAAATATTTCCACAGAGTGTCTGCCTCAGGGCTGCCGGCCGTAACTGCCCCCTGATAGCCCTAGGTGCCTGCCAGCACTTCAAGCGGCAGAGAGAAAATGTAAAAAAGAAACAACAAGAAATGCAAAAAGAAACAACAAACAACCGGTGATGTCAGTGTCATGATGTCACTTCCGGGAGGGGGGGACAACCATAGAGATTCCAGTGATTCCTAGAGCTACCCTGTGTCATTTCTGGGAAAACTGGTAATAACTTGCTGATGCAGATGATGCCATGACCCTGCCAAGTCCCTGTCCTCGAACGTCCCATTATTTCCCACTCATTTCCTGGCAACCTTTGGAATATGCTGCCACAGGAGCTGGTGATGGCCACTAACCTGGATAGCTTTAAAAAGGGCTTGGACAGATTTATGGAGGAGAAGTCAATCTGTGGCTACCAATCTTGATCCTCCTCAGATTGCAAATGCCTGCCCTTAACAGACCAGGTGGTCAGGAGCAGCAGCAGCAGAAGGCCATTGCTTTCACATCCTGCACGTGAGCTCCCAAAGGCACCCGGTGGGCCACTGCGAGTAGCAGGTTCTCACAGGTTCCTGAGAGTAGGTTACTAATTATTTGTGTGTGCCGAGAGGGGGGTTACTAATTGGTGATTTTGCCACGTGATTTTTGCCTTAGTTACGCCCCTCCTCTCAGCAGTAGTGCGCAGAACTTGAAGCAGTCTAGCAGGAGGTGGCAGCCTGTGCTTGCGTGCATTCGTTTCCCGCCCAAGGACCGGCGCAGTGGCTGCATCCTTGCCACAGCCCCGCCCCAGAATGCCCCGCCCCTGGAATGCCCAGCCACGCCCCCGTCATGCCCCACCCAGTCCCATTGGCGCTACGCCTCAGTTTGAATCCCACCACCATGGGAACCTGTTACTAATTTTTTTGGATCCCACCACTGGATCTTCCTATACATGAAGACCCCAACCAAATGTGTATTGAACTCATTATGGGTCCTTTGTCCCAGGAAGGACCTGCATTGAATATTCAAAAGGATACAGAGACAACCACTCAGCAATCCTCTCAAAAACCATGCAAGGTAGGACAGTTTGATTATGCCCGTGTTGCAGCTATTGTGTTGGAGAACAATCATGAAAGAAGTGGCATTTGTCTAAAGGCTAGGAAAGTTTGAATACAGGAAGTCCATGCTTAGCCCTCTTTGATTCCACCAGAAGAAAAAGTGCTGCTTAATGTATCTGGATCCCTTTATGCACGTGTGTTTAGCCCTGACTATTCTATGCAATTGTATCTAATGAGTTAACTTCAATATATATTAAAGAGTTGTGCCTTGGGTCATTTCCGTTAACAATGTTAATGTGTTCCCTTTATCACAATTACCTTAATTAGTGCTACATGTCATTACTAAAAGCCCGATTCACATATAGGAATGTTTTCAAGCTCACTTGGTTCTTAAATAAATGCGAAAGACAAAAAAAAAAAAAAAAGCACGGTCCACCAGAATGTTCTCCTGCTGGAACCCAGAAGGGTTGTAGGGTAGTTCTAGCAACTGCCAGAAATGCCATGATGAAACTTTATGGCGAAACCATAGAGTTTCTGTTGATTCCTGTGCTAGCCGGTGTCATTGCCAAGTTTTTACCACAAGGGATGTATTGTCAGTGCTGCTGCTTTGTTTTAATTTAATTTAATGTTTCTGCTGGCGGTGGCAGGCAACAGGAGCTCAGACCTGGAAGATTGGCAGCCCGGTACAGTTTGTAGAATGATGCACATAGGGGCAAAAAGTCCAAACTTCACATACACGCTACAGGGGTCAGTGCTATCAGTCACAGACCAGGAAAGGGATTTGGGCGACTTAGTGGATAGTTCCATGGGAATGTCAAGCTCCAATGCAATCGGCTTGGCTGTGAAAAAAGGCAAACTCTATGCTGGGGATCATTAGGGAAAGGAATTGAGAATAAAACTGCAAAGGATTTAGCTCATGCGCCTCATGGCGGTAAAAGCCATAGTGGTGCAACCGCACTCTGGAGTACTGTGTTCAGATCTAGTGCGCCACATCTCAAAAAGGATATCAAAGAGATAGAAAAAGTGCAGAGAAGGGCAACGAGGATGATTGAAGGATTGGAGCACCTTCCTTATGAGAGGAGAGGCACAAAGCGTTTGGGGCTCTTTAGTTTGGAGAGGAGACGTCTGAGGGGGGATATGATTGAAGTCTATAAAATTATGCATGGGGTAGAAAATGTTGACCGAGGGACATTTTTCTCTCTTTCTCACAATACTAGAACCAGGGGGCATCCATTGAAAATGCTGGGGGGAAGAATTAGGACTAATGAAAGGAAACACTTCTTTACGCAACGTGTGAGTGGTGTTTGGAATATGCTGCCACAGGAGGTGGTGATGGCCACTAACCTGGATAACCTGGATGGAGGATGGAGGAGAAGTCGATCTCTGGCTACCAATCTTGATCCTCCTTGATCTCAGATTGCAAATGCCTTAGCAGACCAGGTGTTCAGGAGCAGCAGCAGCAGCAGCAGAAGGCCATTGCTTTCACCTCCTGCAGGTGAGCTCCTAAAGGCACCTGGTGGGCCACTGCGAGTAGCAGAGTGCTGGACTAGATGGACTCTGGTCTGATCCAGCAGGCTAGTTCTTATGTTCTTATGTTCTTAAGTGGTTCACCATAAGAGGTGGCATCCTGCCAGTAAAGAGGTCCACGTGAATGTAGAGCAGATCAACGCTAAGCCAGAGAAGCTAGTGGGTTCTTTGGGTGTGTACTGCTCTCCTGGCTCATGATAGACTAACAAACCTCCTGCAATCTCAAGTGGCTCACCATAAGAGGTGGCAGGGGGCTGATAAGGAGGGTGAAGAGTTTAACGTAGGACAGAACAAAGCTAGGCCAGAAGGAGTCAATGGGTCCCTCAAGTGTGAGGAGCACTCCTGGATCACGATAGGATAACAAACCTCTAGCTTTCTCTCCGCAGCCTGCAGTGGTTCGCCATAACAGGTGGCAGGAGGCCGATAAGGAGTTCCCAGAGTTTTCCACCGAGCAGAACAGAGCTCCCTTGACTTTGAAACGGAAACGTCGTCGGAAGCCCGTGGAGCTGGCGTGCAGCCAAAGCACTCCGGTGATTTCAAAGGGAGAACCTCAAAGTTGAGGCAAGGAAAAGGTAGTAGCGTCCCGAAGTGCAATTAACGCCACACAAAGGCTTGAATGTCATATTTATTAACATGGAAATTTGATTTTCAAAAATGGGTCAAGGGGGAGCGGAAGATGATTCACTTTGGATCCTTAACCAGATTCAAGCATCCCACCATGAAGATAATAAGGGCATGTTTACCCTCTTGGAAATCGCTATACTTGTAGGAAAGAGGAAGGGCCGGCCAGGGGAGGGGGTCAGGGGAGAGAGATGGCAACTTGCACTTTAAAAAAGGGAGACTTTATTACGAAGAGCGATCCTTAGGAACAGAAAGCAAGCATCTCTGTCCTCTCATAGTGCACAGTCCGCGGTTTCTTGTGTGTAGCAGAGGAGAGGTGACCATCCTACTCTTAGGGTTTGGCAAAGATTCAGGCATTTCTGACTCTCTCCTCACACGAAAGCACAAGTGTGTGACAAGATGCTGCAAATGTCTGTGATTTGCTGCTCGGGAAGCAAAGCTATCACATGTTTGCAGAGAAAAAATCCTGCCAAATGGAGGAGGAGGAGACGAGGAGGAGGAGGAGGAGGAGTTTTGGATTTATACCCCGCCTTACTCTCCTGTAAAGAGTCTCAAAGCAGCATACCAACTTCTTCCCTTTTACTCTCCATAACAGACACTTGTGAAACAGGTGGAGCTGAGAGAGTTCAGAGAGAACTGTTATTGGCCCAAGGTAAGGCTTCATATGGAGGAGTGAGGAATAGAACCCAGTTCTCCAGATTAGAGGTCGATTCCGCACTTGCGTTATCAACCTAAGTTCGAGCTGCGTTCGACCTAAGTGCTCCGCACAACCACTGGGATCGACGTGGTTTTGTACCAGCTTCGCCCCATGTAATGGTCAAATTTCCGACTCCAGTTGGGAACTACTACTTTTTCAGGGAACCATGATCGAACTCAGCTCGATTCCAGTAAAGTGTGGAATCTCTGGTGCCAGGAGACCCCCATTCAGCCAATCACAGCTGAGTGTTTCGGGCATGCGTACAGCTGGCCAATCAAAAAACCCCACCTTCGTCTTTCCATTCCTGGAAGCTGAGTCGGTGCGTTTTGGAGCATCCCGGCAAATTGTAAAACAAATCCACAGAACCAGTAGGGGAAAAAAAACCCAACGACCCAAAACTGTTGTCAACATATTAACAAATATATAGTTGTGGGGAGTGACAGTTCAAGTCGACTGGATGGTCTTTCTTTCCATTGTTTGGTGCGGAGTCAAACCTGGTTCTCCAGTTAACCATTCTTAACCACTATACAACATTGGTTCTCATAGATCAGTGATGGCGAACCTTTTTGAGACCGAGTGCCCAAATTGCAACCCAAAACCCACATTTATCACAAAGTGCCAACATGGCAATTTAACCTGAATACTGAGGTTTTAGTTTTGAAAAACCGGTTGGCTCTGAGGAGCACGTTACTCAGGAGTAAGCTTGGTGAAGCAACCGTGCAACACTTTGAATGGGTGAATCACGACCCTAGGAGGGTTTACTCAGAAGCAAGTCCCATTGCCAGCAACTGAGCTTACTCCCAGGTAAAGGATCGTGCCCTGACTAGCCTAGATGTGTCTGTGTGGTGGGGTGATTTTCCGCCCCCTCACGGTGAACTCTGTGCACGTGTGCCCACAGAAAAGGCTCTGAGTGCCACCTCTCGCACCCGTGCCATAGGTTCGCCATCACTGTCATAGATAGATGGATAGATGAATAAATAGAGAAAGGCTGGCCTTTAGTCATTTGCTGGTGGTTGATGATTTGAGTCGTAACTGAGATCAGCCGTACCTGACATTTCCCTGTACTCTTGACAGTTGCTGGCATCCCACGGCCTCAGCGATGGAGAATGGAGAACCACCATTGGACACCATTTTCATCTGCAGCATCAATAAGAGCCAATGGAGGAAAAGATACAGGGCGTTTCCCCACTTACCTTTGCTGCCCTTTGCTGCACACTACTCTCAGCGTGCAGCATCTCTGGTGCGCGCCCGGGCGTCCCCACAACCCCGCGCTTTGCGCCCCCACGACCCCACGCTCTGCGCTCTGTGCGGGGTCATCAAAAGGCGCCATTTCAAGGAGTGCCAGGGATGCCGCACACTGAGGGGGCGTGAGAGCGGCAGCGTTGGGGCGGCTGTGTGGTTGCCGCCCCTGTAGTGGGGAGTGCCGGGGGACCCCGCGCTACTTGAGGAGAGTAGTGCGGGACTTAAGGTAAGTGTGGAAAGGGCCACAGTCTGCAGAATTAAAATCAGCCCCACATTCTTTTCTTGACGGCAGCTCAAAGGACTATTGTATCATCAAGCACAAGGGATGTCCGAATTAGGCCGATGTGGGCTATTCAAACAGGACCGTTTCTCAAATTGGACAGAGGGGCCTGGGTGGTAACCCCGTTTGTGCCTCTGCGTTTTCAGAATCCATTTCTCCTTCAAAGAGCAGCCTGGCTTTCAGCTCGTAATTTATAGCTGGGTATATTAGGTACACGGAGTCCTTCTGATTCACAGCCTTCTAATCGGCTATTTAGAGTTTACACCAAGCAGAAAATCAATGTATTCAAAATGTAGTCGCTCTCTTGTTAACTCCAGTCATTTGCTTAAACAGTAATGTTGAGATGATAATTGAAATATGGTCCAAACCATGCATTTTAATTTACAATAAAAAAAATGCTTGAAATATGAGTAATTTGATTTTTTTTTTTACCAAAGGGCATGTTTATTGCAGTCTTTTCTTGGGGATCTCAATTCCATGGTTGAATGCGATTTTAGAATAATAGTCTCTTGTATCTTCCTGGAGGAATACCAATGTGATTCACAATGGCCGCAACGTGGCCCATAGCTTTGTATGCTTTAAGAACATAAGAACATAAGAACTAGCCAGCTGGATCAAACCAGAGTCCATCTAGTCCAGCTCTCTGCTACTCGCAGTGGCCCACCAGGTGCCTTTGGGAGCTCACATGCAGGAGGTGAAAGCAATGGCCTTCCACTGCTGCTGCTCCTGAGCACCTGATCTGCTAAGCCATTTGTAATCTGAGATCAAGGCAGATCAAGATTGGTAGCCATAGATCGACTTCTCCTCCATCAATCTGTCCAAGCCCTTTTTAAAGCTATCCAGGTTAGTGGCCATCACCACCTCCTGTGGCAGCATATTCCAAACCCCAATCACACGTTGTGTGAAGAAGTGTTTCCTTTTATTAGTCCTACTTCTTCCCCCCAGCATTTTCAATGAATGCCCCCTGGTTCTAGTATTGTGAGAAAGAGAGAAAAAATTTCTCTCTGTCAACATTTTCTACCCCATGCATAATTTTATAGACTTCAATCATATCCCCCCTCAGCCGCCTCCTCTCCAAACTAAAGAGTCCCAAACGCTGCAGCCTCTCCTCATAAGGAAGGTGCTCCAGTCCCTCAATCATCCTTGTTGCCCTTCTCTGCACTTTTTCTATCTCTTCGATATCCTTTTTGAGATGTGGCGACCAGAACTGAACACAGTACTCCAAGTGCGGTCGCACCACGGCTTTATATAAGGTCATGACAATCCTTGCCGTTTTATTATCAACTCCTTTCCTAATTATCCCCAGCATAGAGTTTGCCTTTTTCACCGCTGCCATGCATTGAGTTGACATTCCCATGGAACTATCAACGAAGATGCCCAAATCCCTTTCCTGGTCTGTGACTGATAGCACTGACCCCTGTAGCGTGTATGTGGTTTGGATTTTTTGCCCCTATGTACATCACTTTACATTTTGCTACATTGAACTGCATTTAAGTCCCTTTGGTTCGAAGAGGACTTCAGCAATCCTACCAGCAATAGCAACTGATTGACTGATTGATTATTTATGTATTTTATTTAATTAGATTTACACCTTGCCCTTCCCAACAGAAGCTGAACTTAGGATCGCTTACATACAAGGTTAAAACATGAATAATACAATGGAAAGTTCACACTAAACCAACATAGTGTAGTTGTTAAGAGCAGATGGATTCTAATCTGGAGAACTAGGGTTGATTCCCCACTCCACCTGAGTGGCAGAGACTTATCTGGTGAACCATTCCTGCTGGGTGATCTTGGGCTAGCCACAGTTCTCTCTGAACTTTCTCAACCCCACCTATGGGGAGAGGAAGGGAAATGAATTGTCAAAGGCTTTCACAGCTGGAATCACTGGGGGTGTCTTGGAACAATTTCTCCCCGTAGAGATGTGCAATGTACTGTATAGTGGCTGGCATCCTCTGAAGATGCCAGCCACAGATGCAGACACAATGTCAGAGGGAAATGCTGCTAGAACACGGCCATACAGCCCAGAAACCACCCCCACCGAAGGGAAATGTGTTTGTGAGCCACCTTGAGTCTCCTTATGGCAGAGAAAGGTGGGGTATACATCCAAACTCCTCCTCCTCCTCCTTCATACAAAAATCTAAAATCCACAGATGGTGAGCAAGAAACAGCCACCCCAAGCCTACAATGTATATCAACCCCCATCCCAACATAGTCCTTTTACCAAAGAATTGTTTGGGGATAGAGAGAAATGGGGGGGGGGAGGCTGCCAGTGGCGTACCTGCCTAGGGACAGAGGGTGCCCTATGTCCCCGGGCGCCCCCCATTTGGTTACGTGGGGGGCGCCAACATTTCTGTGTAGTTTGTGCGTTTTTACATTTTTAAAAGTGTTTTTCACGTTTAGGCCTGCAGGGGGCACATTTTTAAGGTTAGCGGCACCAAAACTTCAGGGTACCAGTGCACAATTTAAAGGTGTATGTTGGAAACTGGGAGGCTGGCGAGACAGAATAAGTCAGATGAACCAAAGGCCCAATGGAACATCTATGTCTTGCAGGCCCTACAGAACTGATTAAGGTCCCATAGTTCCCTGGTGTCAGCCGACAGAGAGTTCCACCAGGGTGGTGCCAGGGCTGTAAAGGGCCTGGCTCTGGTTGAGACCAGCCTAATGTCCTTGTGGTCAGCAGAAGATTGCTATTGGAGGACCAAAGTGCCCTCCAAGGGCAATATAGGGGAAATGCAGTTTCAAAGATAGAAAGGCCCGAGACTACTCAAGGTCCGGAAGGTCACTACCATCCCCACATCTCAATGAGTTTCCCAACCTGGATCTGGCAAGTCTAGGGGACAGACTATTCCAGCTGTACCACCAACTGGTCAAATTCCAGGTGATGTTCAAGGTTCAGGTAGTGACTACTGGACCACCAGATGGTTAAATAAATTTTTAAGTGTCTAGAAGGAGGTAGGTAATAGTACCTCTCTATTTTGCAATGGTCAGATTTCACCTGGAATACTATGTCCAGTTCTGGGCACAACACTTCAAGCTGGAACAGATCCAGGGGAGGGCAACCAAGAACATAAAAGATCTCAATCCTATGGCCTGTGAGGAGACATCTAGGGAGCTGGATATGTTTAGTCTGGAGAAGAAAAGGTTTAGGGGGTGACACGATAGCCATGTCTCGATTTTTGAAGAGATGTCATGTTGGTGAGGGAGCAAACTTGTTTTCTGATGCTCCAGAGACTGGGATAAGGAGTTACGGATTCAAAGTACAGGAAAAGAGATTCCACCCAAGCATCGGGAAAAACTTCCTGACAGGCAGGGCTGTTCAACAGTGGAATACACTACCTGGAAGAGTGGTGGAGTCCCTTTCTTTGGAGGTTTTTAAACAGGGGTTGGCTGGCCATCTGTCAGGAGTGTTTTGATTGCGTCTTCATGCATGGCAAGAGGTTGAACTTGATGGACCTTGTGGTCTCCTCCAACTCTATAATATTATGATGACTTCAAATTAAATCCAGGCAGATTAAAACAGCGCATGAAAAGTAAGGAGACACAAGGGGTTTTTTTAATAAACAAGCAAAACATTACCCCCTTCGGGGGTAGGGTGGTCTACCAAATCGAATTAACAACAACAACAACAACAACAACAACAACAACAATAATAGAGGAGGAAAAGGAGGAGGAGGAGGAGGAGGAGGAGGAGGAGGAGGAGAAGGAGAAGGAGAAGGAGAAGGAGGAGAAAGAGAAGGAGAAGGAGAAGGAGGAGAAGGAGAAGGAGAAGGAGGAGAAGAAGGAGAAGAAGGAGAAGAAGGAGAAGAAGAAGACCCCATTTGAACAGCTTTAGCAAGGAATTAGAATCCTAAGTGCTCTTTCAAGAGCTTTTCATTCCAAAGCAGATTTCAGCTGGCACGTTCCGAGCCATTGGACGTTCCTTTCTCGCCAATCCTGTTGACAAAGTCAGCTTTCTTCCTTTGAATCAGCATCTTCCAGAGTCCTCCTTCCTCCCAAACAAGGGATTTATTTCCTCCCCACCCGCTGCCTGTTTTCTTTCTGAGTCTTGGTGTCCTAAAACGGAGCGTTCTCACTTTGCTCTTGGGGTCTCGACACTCCATCTGCATAAGTCTTATCAGTGGTACACAGGAGGAGGGGGCGCGCAGAGGCAAGGGAGAGATTATTTGTTACGGTTCAAAGTCAGAGTTCTTTTATGTTTTCTTCCCCCTCCCTCTTTTCACCTCCCCCCCCAAAGATAAATAGTCATCGAAAGGACAAGCAGTTTTGATTAGCATTTAAAATGTTGTCAATTTTTAATGAAAGCATAACCTCCAACCATCAACTCAGCACAAACTGGAGCCGAGGTTGCCCGGCGCATGCTAATGTGCTTGGCGCAGATTCTGGGCACTGCCCTTCCACGAACTTCCACTTAATTAATTGGCTACGTTGGTCAATTTTGTTGGGGTGAGGGGGTTGAGAAGCCTAAATTAGCAAAAAAAGGAATCAACCTTAAATATTTACAGGTGTGAGTGTAAGTATCAAGTATTTAAAACAGGGATCCCTGGTCTTTTCCAGCTTGCAGGCACCTCTGGAATTCTGACACAAGATGGCGGGCAGAAATACCAGATAATGTATTGTCGAAGGCTTTCGCGGCCGGAATCACCGGGGTGCTGTGTGGTTTCCGGGCTGTATGGCCGTGTTCTAGCAGCATTCTCTCCTGACGTTTCGCCTGCATCTGTGGCTGGCATCTTCAGATCCTCTGATAGTAGGAAAGGAAAGCAAGTGGAATATATATACATGTGAGTAAAGGTCAATAGGTGTGGGCATCTGACCTTGCTATCTCCATTGTTACTCACATGCTACACTTCATTGTTACTCACTTGCCAGGCCACTCCTATTCAGATGCCCTCACCTATTGACCTTTACTCACAGGTATATATACTCCACTTACTTTCCTTCTCTACTATCAGATCCTCTGAAGATGCCAGCCACAGATGCAGGTGAAACGTCAGGAGAAAATGCTACTAGAACATGGCCATACAGCCCGGAAACCACACAGCACCCCAATACCAGATAACTTCCACAGGAGGTGAAGTCGACCACGAAATGGCTGTGAGGCCTTAACATGTTAGGCAGAAGTCCAGTTTAACGGGATGCATATTAATCAGCACAGCCAAAAGAAGAAGAAGAGTTTGAACTTACATCCCACCTTTCTCACCTGTAAGGAGACACAAGGGGGTCTACAAGCTCCTTTTCCTTCCTCTCCCCCCAACAGACACCTTGGCTCCTTCCGCACACGCAAAATAATGCGTCTTCAAACCATTTTCACAACTGTTTGAAAGTGGATTTTGCTATTTTGCACAGCTTCAAAGAGCACTGAAAGCAGTTGGAAAGTGCATTATTCTGCATGTGCAGAATGAACCCTTGTGAAGTAGGTGTGGCTGAGAGAGTTCCAAAGAATTGTGACAGTCAGTGTAGAAACATAAGACACCTTCTGAGCTCTGAATTCTGCACAGCTAGGCAGGAGACATTTGCAGGTGACTGGGGGCACAGGTGCACTTTGAAGTATTTATTTAAAGATGTCTTGGGAAAGGATGTCTTGGGGGGGGGGGGGGAAGGCTGTATGGAGTACCTTTCCGGTATGCCTTTTTTGTGTGTGTCCTCAGGACATCTCACTGAAGCCATGTGGAATGGACACTAGGCAGCCGGCATCTCATCCTTGGACCGATCGCAAGCCTCGAAAAGTGGGTGATTCAGCTATGGATCCTTGTTCATAAAAGGAACAGCTCGGTCCAGTGAAATGTGTGTCATGTTCTCTTGCTACCTAGATACACCTGCAACCACTTCGTGGCACCTTCTTCCTCGTCTTCTTGGTAAAATACATCCTTGGACCTCCACTGCATGGACCTCCATCAGCCCCCTCTCTTGGAACAGGCAGTATCACCCACGTGAACTTCCTTCCTTCCTTCCCACATCTCAACCCACCCGCCATCCCATCTATGGTATGTGGGTATGTGTGTACCTGAAAGGGAGAGGCTGGTATAGGGAGCTCTGGTCGAATCCCCACTTGAAATTTGCATGCAGATCCAAACCTGTTTGTTGTGAAACTGTGTCCTCTTCATTGGAGTTTCTCCCTCCTCACCGCAGCGAGCACACAGCAGACACACCCGGTTGCAGAACTCTTAGCAATCCCCACTACCAGGAGCGAAGCTCCTCCGGTTCCTCGGCCGGTCTCCCTGATTGGCTGGCATGCCTGCGATGGGGCAGGACCTTTTCCCACTGCGGAAGCGTACATTGTAGGGGCATGATAAAAAAAACAACGTGTAAAAGTTTAAAGTTTAACTGTTTAACTGTGCAAACAGTTGATCGTTACCTGTGTAAACCATTAACGATTCAAAGTTACACGTTTGACTGTGTAACGTTTGCGTCCCCTTCTGCTGGCTGATCGCAAAAGCGGAAACGAAACCAAGGAAAGGTTGCGTGCGCATCGCAGCGCTGATTGGTTGCCCGAATTCCACGTCACAATCCAGGGCGGGAAATGCATCAGGGTTTCAACCCTCATCCCTCCCCTTGGACCAGCTCTGAACCGTGTTAGTGGGGTCTATGCCACTTGTAACCAGGTCCTGCCAGAACGCGGATTAACAGGGAGAACGAGCGCCAGAAACGGAATCTGCCACGCAAGCAATGGGGTCCCTCAAACTGGTTAGTTTGTGTTCTGAAACCTGGCTAAGACGGTAGTGGGGATTCTACCTCTGTGTAGTTTGATGCAGCTTATTTAGAGCTCAGTCGTGATTATTAGAGAATAAGCACTATTTAAAGTATTGTCAAACACCTTCACAGCTGGAATCAATGGACTGTTGTGGGGGTTTTGTGCACTTTGAAGCATTTTTTTAAAGACATATTTAGCAGACATAAGGCATCCTTGGGGAAAAGAGGGCCTTTTCAGAATACTTGGGCCAGTCACAGTTTTCTTTGAATTCTCTCAGCCCCACTTACCTCACAAGTTGTCTGTTGTACAAGATGGAAGGGATTGTAAGCTACTTTGAGACTCCTTAAAAGTAGAGAAAAGTGGGGCATAAAAACTAAGTCTTCTTCCTCCTCCTCCTCCTCCTCCTCCTCCTCCTCCTCCTCCTCCTCCTCCTCTGTGACGCAATGGAAAATTGTCAGATTTTCCTAAATAAGCTGGCTGTTTCATAACACTAACCTGCTTTATTTGAATGTAAGTTTTGAGTTGGCAGTCGCCTTAATGGACGAGCGGAAAATTTGGCATCATTCTTCTTTCTTTCTTTGTGTCTCTTAAAAAAATAAATAACAATTCCTTCACCTCAAGTCCTAATGTGTCCTCTCACTGCTCCCCACCAGCGTTGATTCCCTCATTTAAATTTTGCTATGAAATGCAGCATTGTTACCCTTTGAAATCCTGGATCAACATCTTGAGAGTCACCCGGGCCAAGCTCAAATTGAGTCTTCTTTGAACCACGCGAAATCTGCCGACGCAGACGTCAAACCTCCCTGGGCTTTATATAGTAGGTCATAAGCAACAACTTCAATTTCACTTGGCTCGGCAGTTTATCACTGGGCTATAACTGTAGCATGTATGGGCGCATGTATGGGGAGATGTAGATACATTCATTGAATAAATTGCCGCTCTGCATAATTTGCCAGGCAAGGTTGAAATGCAGGCATTGGTGGCAAAGTAATTCAGCAACTGCTTAGCAGAGCAGCGCATCAGCATGTTAGGAGGGAAAAAAGAAAGTATAATTCAGCATATAACTGAAAAGTAAGAACCCAGCTCTATACTGGGGAAATATATATATTAGGCATAACACAATTTGTATGTCCTTCTGTAAGTGTGTGGGGTGGAACAGGCCCAATAAAGGCCATACTTAAAGGATACCTTTTAGCAACGCATGAGAAAGCTACCCTAAATAGGTTTGTTAGAAATAAAGCCTCTTTGTTTACAGTATGATTTGCTTTCTGAATGTACTGGGCTGCACAAGGTGGAACAGAGATGTTCTCAGAATGAACAGAAGTGGCTTCCTCACTGTGGCAGAATGGGCTTACTTTGCCTGGCACACCCTGTTCCACCTCTAGTCTCTACCAGGGGTTGCCACCTTTTCCTGGAAAGGTCTTGCTTTCTCTCTCTGGGTAAAACACAGACACCCCTTGATCCTTTAAGGAGCTTCCCACTGGGGAGGTTCAGGGCTCCTTTGCAACTCTGAGGTCTAGCCTTGGTTTCCCCTGGTTCCCTTCTCCCGGGCTCCACAGGGCAGATTGGAGGCCCTGGAGGAACAGTGGATTGCCCACTGCCAGCCTTCCTCCTGGTGCCCTCCTATTCCAGTACCACATCCACAATGGCGGAGGCCTAGGTGGTACAGAGAACTGTTCCGCACATTTAAGGTTCAAAAGTATTTATTAAAAATAAAATGGTTACAAGCAGTGGTGGGATCCAAAAATTTTAGTAACAGGTTCCCATGGTGGTGGGATTCAAACTGTGGCGTAGCGCCAATGGGGCTGGGCGGGGCACAAGGGGGCATGGCCGGGCATTCCGGGGCAGGGCATTCCTGGGCAGGGCTGCTGTGGCAGAGGCCTTGGCCTTGGCCATGCGTGATCATGAGGCGAGGAAAGCTTGAATGCATGCAGGCGCAGGCTGCCACGCACGCCGGTGCACCTCCTGCTAGACTGCTTCAAGTTCTGCATGCTACTGCTGAGAGGAGGGGCATAACTAAGGCAAAAATCACGTGGCAAAATCACCAATTACCGTAGTAACCCCCTCTCGGCACACACAAATAATTAGTAACCTACTCTTGGGAACATACTCTCCGGGGGAGGGTGGTTTGTAAATATAACAACAACAACAACAACAACAAACAAACAACAACAACAACCTGTGAGAACCTGCTGGATCCCACCTCTGGTTACAAGTATGTTTCAGAACTGCACCAGATCGAGCAAGGGCTTCCAAAACAAAGGCGATATACACACAAATCCTCTATCCTATAATATAAACATACCCTAGCAGTTGTTAAAATAGGGCAGGCTCTACAGCTTAGAAGGTTACAATTTTCACAGAGTTCCCATTGCCTGGAAGGCTGAGTCAGGTCCCTGGGCAAGTACATGGTTTAAAAATGGCTGCTCTCTCCAGAGCCCAGGCAAGAGCTCTGCTCCCTTCAGAGACCCAGCAGAAAGAGACCTCGCCCCTCTGTTCCCAGAAGTTTTGTCAGTTGCACCCAGGAGCCCATTAGGTGGGATCAAAATTTTGAGTATCAGGGTTCATAAGCCGGCCCCACCTCAGCAAAAGGGGGGCAGAGAATCTCTCGGCAAAACACAGGCCCTGGGCAAAACCTGAGGTCGGATGCCCCTTGGGCATACCCCACCGACGACCCCCCCCCCCAATTTTTTTTTTTTTGCACCAGGTCATTTGAACTAAATCATCATCACATTGCGAGAATGCCCCAGCTCCACAAATCTGAACACAGCAATGGTGAAATTACACCTGAGGTTCTTTGATGATAGAGGCTGGTAAGATAAAAAAAGGTATAAAGGCTGAGGACTCAGTAAGTTACGGGACCTGAGAAGGGATTAACTGTAGTTCAAGGAGTTCACGTTTATTGAAGATGCAATTGCTATATAGGAACCCTTCATGTTCCAAAGGCAGGGTGCCTCTCAGGGAAGCGAGGAAGCGTGGAGGTGGAAAAGCAGACCCAGTTGGTAAAAGTAACCCCCCTCTGCGGCACACACAAATAATTAGTAACCCTCTTGGGAACTTCGTTGAAAACACTTGCTTGGATCCACCTCTGGTTACCGGTTTACTGGTTGCGAATTTACCCTCTCTCGGGGTCCGATCTTTTCTCCCACAGAATTCGGGCCGATAGCTCTTCCTGATGTCCCTCTGGCATTTTTAAGTCCTCCAAATCTATGATGCCTGTCTAGAGAGGGGAAGAAGGGGGGAGGAGCCATTTCTTCACACTCATACAAAGCAGTCACATGTCTAGTGGACAAATTGGGTTGCCAAGTTGCCGCCCTGCCATTGGCAGGGGAATGGGGTCAGGGCTACCAGATCCAGGTTGGGAAACCCCAGGATATGTGGGGATGGAGCTTGGGAAGGACAGGGGCTCAATGGGGCATAATGCCGCTGAGTCCACCCTCCAAAGCATCCATTTGGTCCACTACTCTTAACGCTCACTATGGGCCAGCACGAGAGATTAACAGAGTGGGATTCAGCCTGACGCGCGTGTAACCTCTATCTGTGGGTTCTGTGGGGCAGAACTTGGAATGAGTTTGCAACAACAAAATGGTTTACTTTCTTAACATATAACACCAAACATCAACATTTAACATCACTCTTCAAGGTCCTGTTCAGGTTGCATTTTCAAGTCCTTATATTTACAGATCTACTACAGGTACTGCCACTGCAGTCCAGTTAACTTCACCTGCAAGTCGGTTGTCACCTGAAGACTCCAAGGGCTTGATGAACAGGATTCAACATGATGAAGGTTTCCAGGAGAACTCTCACCCATTACAACCACAAAAAGAAACCCTGAAACAATAAACACCAACATTTACAACATAGCAAAA
Source organism: Sphaerodactylus townsendi (assembly GCF_021028975.2). NCBI lineage: Eukaryota > Metazoa > Chordata > Lepidosauria > Squamata > Sphaerodactylidae > Sphaerodactylus > Sphaerodactylus townsendi. The sequence continues at coordinate 6,443,742 of NC_059431.1, read as the reverse complement.
AACAAACTTCACTTCTGTCCCACTAGTTCCCACAACAACATTGCGATTCGGATTACCTTAGCAAGGGCCGTTTCCGCTGGGTTAAATGTGGTGCCTAGAGTGCGGCAAAAAACGCTGTCCCAATTTGTAGCCATTCGCACAGGGGGAGCAGCTAGCTTCGAAGCTGCCGCTTACCCAAACCTCGCTTCCCAGCGAGGTTTTGAGAAAATCGCGGCAGAGCGCTACATCTTGAATAGCAGTGGCTCGAAGAGGCACCTCCCTCCTTTGTCACCGTCCACCTACCATGTGCCAGCTGGCTGTCAGCCTTGCGTCACGCGAGGCCTGGGGACACGCCCCCATTTTACCCTGAGAATGCCCAGAGCAATTCGGCGGCGCCAGGGCAGGGGCATCGCATGTCCCCAAACCTGATATCTTCGGGCGAAGCCCTGAGCTTCTGACTGGGCTTGACGACACTGGGCGATGGCGCTCCGCGAGCATGCCGTCTTCCCGGCTGTTTCATAGGACCGTTGCGTTAATGGAAGTAAGCGTGCATAAACAGCCTATGTGTTAAGGGATTATAGAAACCAAGGTCCGAGTCTGGTAGCCTTGTCTCCGCCAAACTACATGAGCTCTGTAGCCTCCAGCTGCTTTGAGTCTCCACCCCTTACTGGGTCAACCCATTCTGAGCATGGGGGTTACACGCGCAATTTGTGCATGTGTGCATACAACACACAGACCTAACCACAGCCACCTTTTTGCTTTTTAAATAACGAAGCAGAAAAGGAAGATTGTAACAGAAAGGTCATGAAATTTGATCATCTCCATATCCGAGATTACTCTAAGCATTTGGCAAATAACAAGGTGCTTTTAATCCCCCCACCCCACCCTCTTGCTCTTTAAAAGTACTCATTTCAATGCCGAAATCGCTATGAAACCTATGAAGATTGACTATGAAGTCGTATATTTGCTTGTTGAGAGCATAGATCAAACAAGTGACTGGGTTCGGTGCAGGAACTCTCCATGAGGACCAACTGCCGAAGCTCTGATATATGTCTTCTCATCTCCACCGGAGTCAAATGACATGTAAAAGAAGAGCGCAGAAAATGTGGTGCTAACTTAAAAAAAAGAGAATGAATTGCAGGCCAGAATTAGTCATGGGTCCTGGCAGGTATCCAAACCATTAGGTTAGGATGGGGGTAAGAAAGCTAGATGGGGGTAAGAAGACACCTGGTGGGCCACTGCGAGTAGCAGAGAGCTGGACTAGATGGACTCTGGTCTGATCCAGCTGGCTTGTTCTTATGTTCTTATGTTCTTAGTGTAACCCCCATGCTCAGAATGGGTTGACCCAGAAAGGGGTGGAGACTCAAAGCAGCAAGAGTCTGCAGAGCTCATGTAGTTTGGAGGAGACAAGGCTACCAGACTCGGACCTTAATTTGTATAAGCCCTTAACACCTTGTTAAGGTAACTGCAATGTTGTTGGGAACACTAGATAGGGGCCAGGGGTAATTTCCTTCCTTCCTTCCTTCCTTCCTTCCTTCCTTCCTTCCTTCCTTCCTTCCTTCCTTCCTTCCTTCCTTCCTTCCTTCCTTCCTTCCTTCCTTCCCTCCCTTCCCTCCCTTCCTTCCTTCCTTCCTTCCTTCCTTCCTTCCTTCCTTCCTTCCCTCCCTCCCTCCCTCCTTCCTTCCTTCCCTCCCTCCCTCCCTCCCTCCTCCTTCCTTCCTTCCTTCCTTCCTTCCTTCCTTCCTTCCTTCCTTCCTTCCTTCCTTCCTTCCTTCCTTCCTTCCTTCCTTCCTTCCTTCCTTCCTTCCTTCCTTCCTTCCGTACTCTGGTCTACAGAGGTTCAAGTGGGTAGTCATGTTGGTCTATAGTAGAAGAGCAAGTTGGTTAATATAGTGTAGCCCATGCTCAGAATGGGTTGACCAATCAGGGTGAGACTCAAACCAGCAAGAGGCTGCAGGCTCGTATAGGGTTTGGAGACAAGGCTACCAGACCTCGGACCAGGTTTGTGCCAGCCCTTAACTTGCTTTGTTCAGGTAACTGCAATGTTGTGGGAATTACTAGGAAGGTGGTAGTTATTTTTTGCTATCAGTACCTTAAATGTTGGAGTTTATTGTTTCAGGGTTTCTTTTTTTGTAGCGTTTAGCTGGGTGAGGGATTCTCTACAAACCTTCATCATGTTGAATCTTGAAGCCTTGGAGTCTTCAGGAACCAACTTGAATTACAAGAAGAAGGTGGACTTGGCAGTATCAGTACACTGTAAATATGAGGACTTGAAAATTCAACCTGAACAGGGCCTTGAAGTATGATGTTAAATGTGATATGTTAAGAAAGTGAACCATTTTGTTTTTAAAATTTGTCGTTGCAAACTCATTCCAAGTTCTGCAAGAATACGATAAAGTTTACACTTCAGCTTCGCGATTGGGACCTGGGAATCCTCCAGAATTGCAGCTCATCTCCAGAAAAAGAGACCAGGTGATTGGGAGAAAACGGCTGGTTTAAAGAAGAAGGTTTGGGTTTATACTGTTCTCAATCATATGGAGTCTCAAAGTGGTTTAAAAACTCTTTCCCTTTCCTTTCCCCACAGCTTGCTTCTTAACCTCTATCTGTAGGTTCTGTAAGGGGAGAACTTGGAGCCAGAGTTTGCAACAAGCAAGGTCCCAAAACAAAATGGTTTACTTTTCTTAACATGTAGCATCAAACATCAACATTTAGTTATCACACTTCAAGGTCTGTTCAGGTTTGCATTTCAAATCCTTATATTTACAGTCTACTGATACTGCCAAGTCCAATTCTTCTTTGCAAGTGGGTTGGCTCCCGAAGACTCCAAGGGCTTGATGAACAGGATTCAACATGATGGAGGTTTCCAGGAGAACTCTCACCCGTTACAACCACAAAAAGAAGCCCTGAAACAATAAACTCCAACATTTGCTTATAGCAAAAGAAATAAACAACTACCTTCCCAGTAGTTCCCAACAACATTGCAGTTACCTGATCAAAGTGTTAAGGGCTTATAGAAATCAAGGTCCGAGTCTGGTAGCCTTGCCTCCTCCAAACTACATGAGCTCTGCAGCTTTGAGTCTCCACCCCTTCTGGAATTCAAGCATTCTGAGCATGGGGTTACACAGGCACATAGCTGAAGGCGGGTGTTAGACTGAAAGAGTTCTCAGAACTGTGACTGGCCGAGGTTACCCACAGGCTTTGTGTGGAGGAGCATGGAAACAAATCTGGTTCAGCAGATTAGAATGTCCGCTCATGTGGACGAGTAGAGTCGAAGCTAGTTTGCTCCAGATTAGAATCTCTGCCTGTTGCTTAACCTCTAGAGATTGGACTCCCAGCTGACATCATAAATCTCGGAAGTGTTTTCCCAGTCTGCAGCTGGTAACCCACTACCACCATAATCTGCCGGAAGGCTGACAACACTAAATAGGGGGTCAGGGATATTAATCCTTCCTTCCTTCCTTCCTTCCTTCCTTGCTTCCTTGCTTGCTTGCTTCCCCTTCCTTCCTTCCTTCCTTCCTTCCTTCCTTCCTTCCCTCCCTTCCTTCCTTCCTTCCTTCCTTCCTTCCTTCCTTCCTTCCTTCCTTCGTGTCTGGTCAGCAAGGGTTCCAGAGTGGAGTAGTCATGTTGGTCTACAGTAGAAAGAGCAAGATTGGTATATTAAAATTCTGTAACCCCCATGCTCCAGAATGAGTTGACCCAGAAAGGGGTGGGAGGACTCAAAGCAGCAAGAGGCTGCAGAGCTCATGTAGTTTGGAGGAGACGAGGCTACCAGACTCGGACCTTGGTTTGTATAAGCCCTTAACACCTTGTTAAGGTAACTGCAATGTTGTTGGGAACACTAGCTAGGGGTCAGGGGCATTCTCCTTCCTTCCTCCCTTCCTTCCTTCCTTCCTTCCTTCCTTCCTCCTTCCTTCCTTCCTTCCTTCCTTCCTTCTTCCTTCCTTCCTTCCTTCCTTCCTTCCTTCCTTCCTTCCTTCCTTCCTTCCTTCCTTCCTTCCTTCCTTCCTTCCTTCCTTCCCTCCCTCCCCTCCTTCCTCCCTCCCCTCCTTCCTTCCTTCCTTCCTTCCTTCCTTCCTTCCTTCCTTCCTTCCTTCCTTCCTTCCTTCCTTCCTTCCTTCCTTCCTTCCTTCCTTCCTTCCTTCCTTCCTTCCTTCCTTCCTTCTGTACTCTGGTCTACAGAGGTTCAAGTGGGTAGTCATGTTGGTCTATAGTAGAACAGCAAGATTGTGGTGTACTAGGGTAACCCCCATGCTCAGAATGGGTTGACCCAGTAAGGGGTGGAGACTCAAACCAGCAAGAGGCTGCAGAGCTCATGTAGTTTGGAGACAAGGCTACCAGACTCGGACCTTGGTTTGTATAAGCCCTTAACACTTTGTTCAGGTAACTGCAATGTTGTTGGGAATTACTAGGAAGGTGGTAGTTTATTTTTGCTATGTTGTAAATGTTGGAGTTTATTGTTTCAGGGTTTCTTTTTGTGGTTGTAATGGGTGAGAGTTCTCCTGGAAACCTTCATCATGTTGAATCCTGTTCACCAAGCCCTTGGAGTCTTCAGGAGCCAACCCAATTGCAAAGAAGAATTGGACTTGGCAGTATCAGTACACTGTAAATATGAGGACTTGAAAATTCAACCTGAACAGGGCCTTGAAGTATGATGTTAAATGTGATATGTTAAGAAAGTGAACCATTTTGTTTTTAAAATTTGTCGTTGCAAACTCATTCCAAGTTCTGCCCCACAGAACCCACAGATAGAGGTTACACTAGCTTCACGGTGGGACCTGGGAATCCTCCAGAATTGCAGCTCATCTCCAGAAAAAGAGACCAGGTGATTGGGAGAAAACGGCTGGTTTAAAGAAGAAGGTTTGGGTTTATACTGTTCTCAATCATATGGAGTCTCAAAGTGGTTTAAAAACTCTTTCCCTTTCCTTTCCCCACAACAGCTGTAACCTCTATCTGTGGGTTCTGTGGGGGAGAACTTGGAATGAGTTTGCAACAACAAATTTTTAAAAACAAAATGGTTTACTTTCTTAACATATAACATCAAACATCAACATTTAACATCACACTTCAAGGTCCTGTTCAGGTTGCATTTCAAATCCTTATATTTACAGACTACTGATACTGCCAAGTCAATTCTTCTTTGCAAATTGGGTTGGCTCCAGAGAACTCAAAGGAAGCATTGAACGGGATTCAGCATGATGGAGGTTCCAGGAGAACTCTCACCGTTACAACCACAAAGAAGCCAACTCAACATTAGCTTATAACAAGCAAATAACCCCAAGTAGTTCCCAACAACATTGTTCTAATCAAAATGTTAAAGAACTATAAGCCAGATCGAGTCTATGCTGCCTCCCTCAAACTACATGAGCTCTCTACACCCCTTTCTGGGTCAACCCATTCTGGCTTTATGAGAGAAACCTGGCACCTTGTGAGATAGGTGGGCCTGAAAGAGTTCTCAGAACTGTGACTGGCCGAGGTTACCCACAGGCTTTGTGTGGAGGAGCATGGAAACAAATCTGGTTCAGCAGATTAGAATGTCCGCTCATGTGGACGAGTAGGGAATCAAACCCAGTTCTCCAGATTAGAATCTGCCTGTTGTAACCTCTAAGGGTGGACTCAATGACATCATAAATCTCCAAGTGTTTCCCAGTCTGCAGCTGGTAACCCTACCACCATAATCTATGGAAGACTGAGCAACACTAAATAGGGGTCAGGGATAATATCCTTCCTTCCTTCCTTCCTTCCTTCCTTCCTTCCTTCCTTCCTTCCTTCCTTCCTTCCTTCCTTCCTTCCTTCCTTCCTTCCTTCCTTCCTTCCTTCCTTCCTTCCTTCCTTCTGTACTCTGGTCAACAGAGGTTCAAGTGGGTGGTCATGTTGGTCTACAGTAGAAGAGCAAGATTGTGGTGTATTAGTGTAACCCCCATGCTCAGAATGGGTTGACCCAGTAAGGGGTGGAGACTCAAAGCAGCAAGAGGCTGCAGACCTCATGTTGTTTGGAGGAGACAAGGCTACCAGACTCGGACCTTGGTTTGTATAAGCCCTTAACACCTTGTTAAAGTAACTGCAATGTTGTTGGAACTACTGGGAAGGTGGTACTTTATTTTTGCTATGTTGTAAATGTTGGAGTTTATTGTTTCAGGGTTTCTTTTTGTGGTTGTAATGGGTGAGAGTTCTCCTGGAAACCTTCATCATGTTGAATCCTGTTCATCAAGCCCTTGGAGTCTTCAGGAGCCAACCCACTTGCAAAGAAGAATTGGACTTGGCAGTATCAGTAGACGGTAAATATAAGGACTTGAAGATGCAACCTGAACAGTACCTTGAAGTGTGATGTTAAATGTTGATGTTATATGTTAAGAAAGTAAACCATTTTGTTTTTAAAAATTTGTTGTTGCAAACTCATTCCAAGTTCTGCCCCACAGAACCCACAAGCTGAGGTTACAGTAGCACCATAAAGATCAACAAGATTTCCAGGGCCTGAGCTTTCGAGAGTCCAAACTAGAATCTTGAAAGTTTATACCGTGGAAATATTGCTGATCTCTAAGGTGCTACTGGACTCGAATCTTGCTCTTCTAATCTACATGGAGCGTTTGTAGCAGAAAGACTCAGCAGGGAGACTAGATGCCCTCTATAGTATCAATCAGGGACACATTTGAAACCATTCTGTCTCTCTGTGCATGTCATGCATTATGTGTGTAATTTTATTTTTATTTTTTTTTGTTCCTGCAGATCAGGATTTAGCGGCTGAGTGTTTCTCCTCAACTAGCTGTCAGCCTCTCCCTATCAGCAGTGATTAAACATAAGCAAGGGTTGTGATTCATCAAGAGGCAGATAGAATCATCACAGATGTAAAGCATTCCGTGTTCCAAGGTCAGATCTGGTAGGAAGTGAGGAGAACTTTATGCACCTATCTGTGAAGCTGTCGGGCCTTATTTATGGTAATTCATTTGCTGTTGCATTATTACAGAGGAAGAATAAAATATGCCAGCCGTTTTGCAATTATTTCCCGAAATCTATAAAGACATCTCTGCATATGCTCGTATGTGTGAATATATTATATATGCATTATAAGACTTTCCCCCCCTGTATAGATAGGTACCTTTGTGTGAATGTGTACGTTCACTTGCTAGACTGTCTATCTAAACTCACTGTATATCTAACTCTAAACTTCATAAAAGAATATTAATAGCAATATTAACCACAATTGGATCTAATAGGGAACTACTGACGGTGATCCTGTGATTAAGAATTTTAGAATTTTTCTGCCATTTATTCCCTGTCCTTGCCTCGCTCTGGTGCAAAAAGTAATAGAATCGTAGAGTTGGAAGAGACCATAAGGACCATGAAGTCAAACCCGCTGCCATGCAGGAACACACAATCAAAGCACTCCTGACATATGATCATCCAGTCTCTGTTTAAAAACCTCCAAGGAGACTCCAGCACTTTCTGAGTCCTTGGGCGGGAAACGAATGCACGCAGGCGCAGACTGCCATGCACGCCGGTGCACCTCCTGCTAGACTGCTTCAAGTTCTGCGCGCTACTGCTGAGAGGAGGGGCATAACTAAGGCAAAAATCACATGGCAAAATCACCAGTTAGTAACCCCCTCTCGGCACACACACATAATTAGTAGCCTACTCTCGGGAACCTGTGAGAACCTGCTGGATCCCACCTCTGAGGTGGATTCTAATCTGGAGAACTGGGTTTGATTCCCCACTCCTCCACCTGCGTGGCAGAGGCTTATCTGGTGAACCAGATGTGTTTCCGCACTCCTACATTCCTGCTGGGTGACCATGGGCTAGCCACAGTTCTCTCAGAAGTCTCTCAGCCCCACCTACCTCACAAGGTGTCTGTTGTGGGGAGAGGAAGGGAAAAGAGCTTGTAAGCCACCTTAAGTCTCCTTACAGGAGAGAAAGGTGGGATATAAATCTAAACTCCTCTTCCTCCTCTTCCTCTTCTTCTTCCTCTTCTTCTTCCTCTTCTTCTTCCTCTTCCTCCTCCTCCTCCTCCTCCTCCTCCTCCTCCTCCTCCTCCTCCTCCTCCTCCTCCTCCTCCTCCTCCTCTTTTCCTCTTCCTTCCTTGCCTCCTCTTTCTCCTCCTCCTCTTCTCTTCTTTCCTTTCTATTTCTTTCTACTACTACTACTACTACTACTACTACTACTACTACTACTACTACTACTACTACTACTACTACTACTACTACCACTATTAAGTGGGTCCAAACATCTATGGACTTTGTGGATTGGGATTTCCCCCTACTACCGCAGTCATTTGCATACCCCCCCCCCCCAGGATTTTGATCTTAGCAGACAGCAGAGTCTTAAAACAGCACTGGGAACAAAGCAGGGGGTGTCTGCAAATGAACAAACCAAACATCCCAACCTCTGGCCTTTTGCAAATGCAAGTCCAGAATCAAAACGGGATTCGGCACATTCTCCAGCGATGGGCAGGGAACGAAATGAGGCCGGGCGATTCCACTTTACTGCCTCTCCCTCTGTATTTTCTCCTCGTTTCACCCAAAAAACCGTTCCCCTGGAAGGATTATTCTTATTAATGTTCTCGTCATTTTCTGCAGGGGGCATAAAAATAACTGATGAGTGAGAGAACATCAACCGTATGGTTAGTGAGGCAGAGGTGGTAATTAGAACATGCTGTACCACACAGTAAACAAAGCTATTATGAACGATAGAGTTCTTTATAGAGTATTTAAAAAGGGAGGGAAATAAACTTTTTTCTTGACTGGCCTAAAAGAATGAGCATTTTTTTTTTAAAAAAAAGGAGCAATTGGGATCGAGGGGAAACAGATCCACTTTTTGTTTCTGTCGTAACTATTTTTTTGATCTGTCCACTTTTATCATCAGTGGTTCTGATGTATGTGAGATGCACCACTTATACACAGTTAATGCACAAAGGTTGAAAAAGACACATTTTACATGAAAGGTTGGAAGGAGGAAACAGGAAAGGGCACGGAAAGAAAGATGCATAGTTCCAGTTTGCAAAGGGAAGGGGTCAAATCGGAACGGGATTCTTAAACCTGAAGGGACTACAAATCCAACCATTTTCCTTTTGGATCTCTCCTGTCCTGATGGAGTAGAGCAGTGGTGGCGAACCTTTGGCACTCCAAATGTTATGGACTACAATTCCCATCAGCCAATTGGCCATGCTGGCAGGGGCTGATGGGAATTGAAGTCCATAACATCTGGAGTGCCAAAGGTTCGCCACCATGGGAGTAGAGAGTTGCTCAGGAAATGCAAATTTAACCTCCTTCTCTTCTGATGCAGCAGTGATCTCACGAATGCCAGCCACATAAGAGCAGGTGGACTCTAATCTGGAGAACCAGGTTTGATTCCCCACTCCTCCACTTGAGTGGCAGAGGCTTATCTGGTGAACCAGATGTGTTTCTGCACTCCTGCATTCCCGCTGGGTGACCTTGGGCTCGTCACAGTTCCCTCAGAACTCTCTCAGCCCCACCTACCTCAGAAGGTGTCTGTAGTGGGGAGAGAAAGGGAAAGAAATTCGTAAGACATCTTGAGTCTCCTTACAGGAGAGAATGGTGGAGTATAAATCCAAACTCTTCTTCTTTTTCTTTTTGTGCCTTTAGAAATGCCTTGTTAAAAATTTGCTAGTGTATAATTCTCAAGATGTTCCATAGTTCTCTCCCTGCGGTCTCTAGATGTTAAATCCCGGAATCGGGGATGGATATATATTTTAACTTTGGTACTCAGAGAGATATTAACTGATGAAAATCTGAGTTGAATCCACATCTCTTTGCTAAAGATTACAACCCAAACTAATTGGGGGTGGGGGGGAGAGGGCGGCAAAAGAAGTTATGGAAGCAGCATGTAACTGCACCGGTATATTTGCCCACCATGCAGGCGTAAGCGGCAAATACGCCAGTAGAGAGGACAACCGTGCTGGCAGTGGGTGCCATTCAGCTCCATGGTGCCTGACCTAGAAAAGTTTGCCACCTCACAGCTACACAGGGATGAAAGGGGACGCCAGCACAGCTAGGGGAAAGCTAGCGGAGTTTGACTCCAGGGGAGCTTGACCCGGGAACACCTCCAACACAGCCCTCTGACCAGTGGTGGGATCCAAAAAATTTAGTAACAGGTTCTTATGGTGGTGGGATTCAAACTGTGGCGTAGCACCAATGGGGCTGGGCGGGGCATGACAGGGCATGGCTGGGCATTCCAGGGCGGGGCATTGCTGGGCAGGGCTGTGGCAAGGATGCAGCCACTGTGCCAGTCCTTGGGCAGGAAACAAATGCACGCAGGCGCAGGCTGACACGCACGCCGGTGCACCTCCTGCTAGACTGCTTCAAGTTCTGTGCGCTACTGCTGAAAGGAGGGGCGTAACTAAGGCAAAAATCATGTGGCAAAATCACCAATTAGTAACCCCCTCTTGGCACACACAAATCATTAGTAACCTACTCTCGGGAACCTGTGAGAACCTGCTGGATCCCACCTCTGCCTCTGACTTATACAATGAAAACATGTGACATAAGTCAGTATTTTTCTATGGTATAGTGGTTAAGAGCAGTGGACTCTAATCTGGTGAACTGGGTTTGTTTTCCCGTTCCTCCACATGAAACCATCTGGGTGACCTTGGGCTAGTCCCAGTTCTCTCAGAACTCTCTCAGCCCCACCTACCTCACAAGGTCCTTGTTGTGGGGAAGGAAGGGAAAGGAGTTTTTAAGTTGCTTTGAGATTCCTTACCGTTGAGAAACGCAGAGCATACATCCACAATCCATTCTTCTTCCATGGCCTACCAGGGTCTGAAGCAGTCCTACCACCTGATCCTTTTGGCTGGAGATGCCAGGGACTGACCCTGGACCCATCTGCACACCAAGCAGATCCTTCACCACCGAGCCCATCAAGGATTGCCCCCAAGCACAATCTTTGCTGAATTCTTGGGGGGAAAACCCAAACTTGGAAAAACCCAGTCCATTCTAAATCAGGACAGGCTTATCTTCTCTTTCATCACTAAAGGGATCTCCTAAGGGACAACACTGTGGTGTATGTGTAACCCCCATGCTCAGAATGGGTTGACCCAGTAAGGGGTAGAGACTCAAAGCAGCAAGAGGCTGCAGAGCTCATGTAGTTTGGAAAAGACAAGGCTACCAGACTCGTACCTTGTTTGTATAAGCCCTTAACACCTTGTTAAGGTAACTGCAATGTTGTTGGGAACTACTGGGAAGGTAGTTGTTTATTTTTGCTATGTTGTAAATGTTGGAGTTTATTGTTTCAGGGTTTCTTTTTGTGGTTGTAATGGGTGAGAGTTCTCCTGGAAACCTTCATCATGTTGAATCCTGTTCATCAAGCCCTTGGAGTCTTCAGGAGCCAACCCACTTGCAAAGAAGAATTGGACTTGGCAGTATCAGTAGACTGTAAATATAAGGACTTGAAAATGCAACCTGAACAGGACCTTGAAATGTGATGTTAAATGTTGCTGTTTAATGTTACGTGTTAAGAATGTAAACCATTTTGTTTTTAAAAATGGTTGTTGCAAACTCATTCCAAGTTCTGCCCCACAGAACCCACAAGCTGAGGTTACAGATGCAGCCAGTGGAAGAGACAGGACAGCAGGCACCTCTCAAGAACGTTTCCATACCACCCATCAGATGAACTGAGCCGTCCACAACAACTCTTATCTGCCTAGCTCCATCCCACATCATGTTTCTTGGGCATGCTTGGTTGTTTAGAGCTTCTACTTGTTTGGAGAAATATCAGCTGCTCATGGAGAACCAAGTCATATCCATAAAGGTGGTCAGACCTTGGTTTTTAATGGCTATTTCAGTGCCTGAAGGAGGTTGGCCCCCCACCGTGCCGGTTGCAGGAGACATCTAGCGGTTCTTCCTACCAAGCCTGAACATCACAGAAGGTCAGACAGGAGACAGATGATGATAAACAAGCCCGCCGCATCGTTCTAAGAAAGCTGCGAGCAACGGTTTGATCGCAATGACAGACATCAATCAGAATAATAACTTCAAATATGAGAGTTTTCAATTAGTAAGCTAACATAAATAAATGCGTCTGGAAAAAAAAATCAGCATAAGGGATTTGGGAAGGAGACGGCACATACATAACAAAAGAGCACGAGACGGCAGGAAGAAAAATGGACCGGAAAACAAAGAGCCGAGCATCCAGGCAGACTTACAAACAGTTCTGCTGGGAGATATTCAGATAAACAGAAGTATTATAAATATTGTCTCTCTCACACGCACTCTCATGCATGCACAAAAGACTTTGCGAGAAAGCCTAACAGCAGTTTGCACTGGATTTGTTTTGTTTTTTAAAGCAAATAATTCCCTTTTGTTTTTGCAAGCCAGATTCCGAATGCCGATTTAGTGCCCCCCCCGCACAGTTTGTGCCCCACCAAGCCACCAGCAATTCACCTGATCAGTTCCCACACGTGGTTCAGGGAACATTTCCTTTTCTCTGTTGTCTGAGCAAGAACTGTCACCCTGGGTTCCATGCTGTGATCGGAAAGGTCATCAATGTAACCCAGTGGTGGCGAACCTATGGCACGGGTGCCAGAGGTGGCACTCAGAGCCCTCTCTGTGGGCACGCACAGAGTTGCCCCCCCCACATCTAGGCTGGCCTGGGCCGCTGGGCTCGATTATTAGCATTAAACCTAAGACCTAGTTTTGGGGAAGCACTGTAGGTAACCCTGTTAAGCGCTGTTAAACCCCACTGATTTTCATGCGAAGAACTGAAGCGCAATCCTTTACCTGGGAGTAAGCTCGGTTGCTGGCAATGAGGCTTGCTTCTGAGTAAACCCTCCTAGGGTCATGATTCACCCGTTGGAAGTGTTGCACGGTTGCTTCAAAAGCAAAGCCACCGACTACCACCAAGCTTACTCCTGAGTAACGCACACCTCGGAGCCAACCATTTTTTCTAAACTAAAACCTCAGTATTCAGGTTAAATTGCCATGTTGGCACTTTGCGATAAATAAGTGGGTTTTGGGTTGCAATTTGGGCACTCGGTCTCAAAAAGGTTCGCCATCACTGATGTAACCCCATAGCATGTGGGTTTTTTTCACCCAGTGAGCAAATGGGGATTCAAAGCTGGTTCTCCCAGATCAGGGGTCTGCAACCTGCGGCTCTCCAGATGTTCATGGACTACAATTCCTATCAGCCCCTGCCAGCATGGCCAATTGGCCATGCTGGCAGGGGCTGATGGGATTTGTAGTCTATGAACATCTGGAGAGTTGCAGGTTGCAGACCCCTGTCCCAGATCATATTCCAAGTCTGACCCTCTGAGCACGACATCACACGACTTCTTTAAATGGATTTGAGTTCCATGACTTAATATCTCAGATCAGTTACTACATAAGAACATAGGCTCCTTCCGCACATGCCGAATAATGCACTTTCAAACTGAGTTTAGTGCTCTTTGAAGCTGTGCGGAATGGCAAAATCCACTTGCAAACAGTTGTGAAAGTGGTTTGAAAACGCATTATTCTGCGTGTGCGGAAGGGCCCATAGTGTGAGGGAAAAAAACCTGCTGGATCAGACCTGGGATCCGTCTAGTCAAGCATCCTGACTCACACAGCAGCCAACCAGTTCCTCTGAAGGGTCAATAATAGGACATAGAGACCGAGGCCTTCATAAGAATATCAGATGGGCCTTGCTGGATCAGACCAGTAGTCCATCTAATACAGCATCCTTACTCACACAGCGGGGACGTGGCCAGGCTGTGGAGGAGGTGCAGTGGGGGTGTTCCGGGGTGGGGTGGGGTGTGGACGGTGCTGCGGCACGGGCGCAGGGCGTGTATGTGCCCTAGACGCAGTTCCCCCTCACTCTACCCCTGGAGAATTGCAGCCTGAGGCTCCAGAGGCATATACCGATATGTTCCCACACTGGTTAAAAATGGGGAAAAACAGAAAATAGTGGCCAGGAATCATTTAGAGGAAGTGAGTGCACACAAAAGGGGAAAATGTTTTAGAAATGTTTTAGGAGATGAATGTGGAAAAGGCCATTTCCTTCTCTGGCTGGAAAAGGTTGTCTGGAGTCTTGGAATTTTTTTCAAGCCTATAATATGATGTCCTGCTAGATTCGAGAGTATAAACTTTCAAGAGTTAATCAAACTTCAATCGAACTGTACTGCCACCATGGTGTAGTGGTTAAGAGCAGGTGGATTCTAATCTGGAGAACTGGGTTTGATTCCCCCCTCGTCCACCTGAGTGGCAGAGGCTTATCTGGTGAACTAGGTGTGTTTCCGCACTCCTACATTCCTGCTGGGTGAACTTGGGCTAGTCATAGTCCTCTCTGAACTCTCTCAGCCGCACCCACCTCACAAGGTGTCTGTTGTGGGAAGAAGAAGGGAAAAAGAAGGTGTAAGCCCCCTTAAGTCTCCTTACAGGAGAGAAAGGTGGAGTATAAATCCAAACTCATCCTCATCCTCATCCTCATTCTCGTCCTCCTCGTTCTCATCCTCGTCCTCGTCCTCCTCGTCCTCGTCCTCGTCCTCCTTCTTCTTCAGCAGTGGCGTAGTGGTTAAGAGCAGGTGCATTCTAATCTGGAGGAACCGGGTTTGATTCCCTGCTCTGCCACTTGAGCTGTGGAGGCTTATCTGGGGAATTCAGATTAGCCTGTGCACTCCCACACACACCAGCTGGGTGACCTTGGGCTAGTCACAGCTTCTCAGAGCTCTCTCAGCCCCACCCACCTCACAGGGTGTTTGTTGTGAGGGGGGAAGGGCAAGGAGATTGTAAGCCCCTTTGAGTTTCCTACAGGAGAGAAAGAGAGGTATAAATCCAAACTCCTCCTCCTCCTCCTCCTCCTCCTCCTCCTCCTCCTCCTCCTCCTCCTCCTCTTCTTCTTCTTCTTCTTTTTCTTCTTCTTCAGCAGACCAACAGGTCTACTCTCTGAAAAAAACCTGGGGTGTGTAATTTGAGATATCAAGGATTGATTCTCAGGCCTGCAGCTTGCAAAGCAGCTAAGCGGCCAACCCCCTTCCGGCACTGGCAGGGTTAAAACCCAGAGAAGTTCGCCGAGTAATACAACTGGCAAGTGTGATTTGTAAATAGCTTCTCACCGAGTCCAGCTGGGACCAGTCTCATCAACCAAAAAATTTGGCTCTGTCTCACTTGACATTTTCCCTTTCAATGAAATCTCATGTCATCCTTGCAACATCATGTAAAACGTTTGCATTGCCGCCGTAAATATATATCATGGGTCTAGGACTCCCGGTCTACTCAGTCACTGAGAGCGCCGCATTTTCACTCTCACACTGTCTGATCTCATCTGTAAAAGTCTCCATCTGTAAGGTTGCCGAGCAGCATTTTCAGCAAACATGTTTATATCGGACCGTAACAAGAAATGGCTACATTGTGGAAGATATAAAAACTTTCCTCTGCCTTCTTGTTACAAAAGAATTGGGGGGTGGGGTGAGGGGGGGAGAAGAGCCTTGATGCAGAGGCGTATCTAGGGAAAATGTTGCCTGATGCAAAATCTGAGTTTTCAATCACCTCCTCCCCCATATGGATGGCTGTTTTCCCCCACCACGACCAAACAACTTTTTTGCACCGGGGGGGAAGGAGGAGGGAAGGACTGGGGGGAAGGAGGAGGGATGTGGGGGGGGGAGATTTTCTGCTCCCCATGTATCTAAATGGCCACAGCCCAGGGACATTTGACCCCATCTGAGAACCAATGTGGTGTAGTGGTTAAGAGCAGGTGTACTCTAATCTGGGAAACTGGGTTTGATTCTCCACTCTGCTACTTGAGCTGCTAAGGCATATCTGGTGAATCAGATTAGCTTGTGCACTCCAACCCATGCCAGTTTGGTGACCTTGGGCTAGTCATAAGAGCATAAGAAAGAGTCTGCTGGATCAGACCAGAGCATCTAGTCCTGCACTCTGCTACTCACAGTGGCCAACCAGGTACCTTTGGGAGCTCACGTGCAGGATGTGAAAGCAATGGCCTTCTGCTGCTGCTGTTGCTCCCAAGCACCTGGTCTGCTAAGGCATTTGCAATCTCAGAGCAAGGAGGATCAAGATTGGTATCCATAGATCGACTTCTCCTCCATCAATCTGTCCAAGCCCTTTTTAAAGCTATCCAGGTTAGTGGCCATCCCCACCTCCTGTGGTAGCATATTCCAAACAGCAATCACACATTGCATGAAGAAATGTTTCCTTTTATTAGTCCTAATTCTTCCCCCCAACATTTTTAATGTATGCCCCCTGGTTCTAGTATTGTGAGAAAGAGAGAAAAATGTCTCTCTGTCGACATAGTCACAGCTCTTCGGAGCTCTCTCAGCCCCACCCACCTCACAGGGAGTTTGTTGTGAGGGGGGAAGGGAAAGGAATTGTAAGTCCCTTTGAGTCTCCTGTACACCTGGCCGTGTATTTCAACAAACCCTTCGTGTTTGGTCAGTCAACCAATTACAAATACACTTAACAGTAGCATTGTCTAACCCACATTTTACTAGCTTACTTGCAAAAATATCATGGGGCTCCTTATCAGAGGCCTCACTGAAATCAAGATTAGACTTGGTCAATACCCTAAAAGTTCGGTAAAATTCAGATTTGGATTTATTCAGGCATAAAATTATCTATATGCCCGAATAAGACAATTTTTTGTATTTTTTTGGTGTTTTTTCACGTTTTGGCCCTCAGGCTGCACCCCGAATCATACCCTGAAATTCTGGTGCCTCTAGCTTTAAAATGTGCACCCTGCATGCCAAATCATGACAAAAAAACACAAATAAATACACAAAAAAGCCCGAATACTTTGCATTCGGATTCATTCATATTCGGGCAGGACACATTCAGCTGATTTTTGCCCGAATATGCCCAAATTCAGCCAGATTTGGGCCGAATCTGGTATTTATTTTACCCAAATCTCCAAGCATAATCATGCTACATCCACAGCATTCCCTTCATCTACCAAGTTCATGGAATACATGTGCAGTAGTTAGAGAATAGTCTCAGAAACATTTCATTGAATGAATGGATGGATGGATGGATGGATGGATGGATGGATGGATGGATGGATGGATGGATGGATGGATGGATGGATGGATGGATGGATGGATGGATGGATGGATGGATGGATGGATGGATGGATGGATGGATGAGTGGATGGATGGATGGATGGATGGATGGATGGATGGATGGATGGATGGATGGATGGATGGATGGATGGATGGATGGATGGATGGATGGATGGATGGATGGATGGATGGATGGATGGATGGATGGATGGATGGATGGATGGATATTTATTCACTGATGCAGGAAGATTGATTGGGGGGGTACCTTGAAAAGACAATAGTTTGTCAAAATACATTCATCAGTTGCGGTGGACTTGAATCTCTTTGTGAAGGAAGGTTTTAAGTAGAACACGGTAGAGCTTTGGCTATGATGACCCATTGATTTTGTATAGTTCTGTAGTTCCCAACTGATCTTTCAAGGGAACAACCTCACGTCCTCTCAGGTTTTATGCAGAAGTTCAAGCTAGAGGCTTATGTGCCACTTTCGTTGACATGAAGAAACAGTCAAACATTTGATAGCAGCATCCGGCCCACTTTATGCCCTTCATGTGAATCTAAGGGTAAAATTGGGTCGATAGCTCTGACAAAATGCCGGCCGGCGCTATTTGCACTTGTGGATTTTACTTTCCATCCAGTGGGGCAGTTGCCCTGTTTTATGCTAATTGTCTGTCAAAGTGTCACGTCGCTCCAAAATTTGGTTTCCCCTTGAGCAGCTCCCAAGTTTATTAGTTTGACCTTATCAAGCTTCTTTTCAGGCAGCTCTTAACGTCAGTCCAAAGTTACAACCGCCCCTCAGCCTGATTCCCACAATTACATCTCTTCTGAATTCCTCAGCATGAACCCCGTCGCTTCCGTCTATCTTTCTCTTCCTCTCTGTCTCTGTCTCGAAATCTTCTATGTTTGCGGTGACAGAAGAGGGGGGAGGGCTGGGGCCAGTGGAATGTCAACACGTCACTTTTGTATGCTTTGCCGAAGGCATCTCTTGGTTGTATTCATTTGACTGTGACCCAGACTGCAGGTGCGTGAGCTGTTTTTTCTTCCCAAAGCAAGAGAACGGTGTTTGTCTCTGGGGAAGACCCATTTCCAGCATGAAAACAATACTCTTTCCCTCTTTTTCTCTCAAGTTTAGATCATCTTTGGTTTTTTGTGTGTTTTTTATTCCCTGTAAAAGCCAACAGGTTTGTTTCATCGCCTCTGTAAACTTTCAGAAGAAGTAGACAGGAAGTGTGAAGGCACAGCTGAGGACCACTGCTAGACAAGGGCATAGAAGGTCACAAATATGAAGCTGTTTTGTACTAAATCAGACTATCATTCTGTCAAGAAGAAGACGAGGAGGAGGAGGACGACGACGACGACGACTTTGGATTTACGCCACACCTTTCTCTCCTGAAAAGAGTCTCAAAGCGGCTTACAATCTTCTGTACCTTCCCCTCCTCACATCAGACACCTTGTGAGACAGATGGGCCTGAGATAGTTCTGAGAGAACTCTCAGCAGGTTAAATGTAGAAGAGTGGGGAAATAATGCAGTTCACCAAATAAGAGTCCGCTGCTCATGAGGAAGAGTGGGGAATTAAACCCAGTTCTCCATAAGAACATAAGAAAGAGCCTGCTGGATCAGACCATCTAGTCCAGCACTCTGCTACTCACAGTGGCCCACCAGATGCCTTTGGGAGCTCACATGCAGGATGTGAAAGCAAGGGTCTTCTGCAGCTGCTGCTCCAGAGCACCTGGTCTGCTAAGGCAAAAGATTAGAGACCACCACTCTTAACCACTTCACCGTGCTGACTCTCAATCTAATATTGTCCAGCAACAGCTATAAGGTTGCCAACGATAGTCTGGAACATTCCTAGAGATTTGCGGAGGGCAGAGTTTGGGGAGTGGAGGGAGCTCAACAGGGACGTTACTTCCACAAGAAAAACTGAAGTCCCAAAGCATATGTTCTCTGAAGCCAGTCTAGGATTTCCATTTGTCTTAGACTCTATGGTATACCATGAAGTCCACCCTGTGAAGCTGCCATTTCAGCCTAGACACTATTTTCTGCAGTCTGGAGATTAATTGCCCTATGGGAGAACTCCAGCTCCTCCCTCCAACCTAGCTGTCCAGGATGTCGGAAATGAACCTTTCCAACCTACACTTCTTGATTAGGGTTGCAACCACCAGATGAGGGACAGAGTTTTTCCAGAATCACAACTGACTTCCAGACTATAGACAGCCCCATCCAAAATGGACTTCCAGACTACAGATACCCTCCCCCTGCCTCTGAAAACAAACTAACAAGCAAAAACATCCCCAGAAAGGGAGTAAGTCCAAGGGTTAGGGCACAGTGCTCCTAACCCTAAATCCTGGGAGAAGGTTGATTAATATCAGCTGTGGCCCCCCCAGGAATCCCCTGGCCTGCTTCCCCCCAGGCTGGCATCCAATTGGGATGGCAGCAAAGCCCCACAATGACTTGGGCTTCTGGGTTTTGCCCAGAGGTGGGATCCAGCAGGTTCTCAAAGGTTCCCAAGAGTAGGTTTCTAATTATTTGTGTGTGCCGAGAGGGGGTTACTAATGGGTGATTTTGCCATGTGATTTTTGCCTTAGTTACGCCCCTCCTCTCAGCAGCAGCGCGCAGAGCTTGATGCAGTCTAGCAGGAGGTGCACCGGCGTGCGTGGCAGCCTGCGCCTGCGTGCATTCGTTTCCCGCCCAAGGACCAGCACAGCAGCTGCGTCCTTGCCACAGCTCCACCCAGGAATGCCCCACCCCTGGAATGCCCAGCCACGACCCCATCATGCCCCGCCCAACCCCACCACAGTTTGAATCCCACCACCATGGGAACCTGTTACTAAATGTTTTGGGTCCCACCACTGGTTTTGCCATTGCAGAGCTAAAGAGTGGCTGCCCACCAATGCTTCTGTCTCCTCTGCTAGGGTAAGTGCCTCAGGAAGGGCAAATGCTCTGGCCCGAGGCCGCACTGCTCCCTTAACCCCCCCCCCCCGATGGGCTCAGGGATCAGTAACTGTGGATGAAATGGCAGCTTTGGTAGGTGGTCATCTACCACCTCTTCCTTCCTCAAACCTCCCCTTCCCCAGTCTCCATGCCTGATCTTCAGGAATTTCACAATCCAAAGAGGGCATCATAGAATCATAGAGTTGGAAGAAACCACAAGGGTCATCAAGTCCAACCCCCTGCCATGCGGGAACACACAACCATACTTAAAGAGGCATTTAATCTGAGATGTCAGGGATTTGATTTGGGACATCGCACAATGGTGACCAGGAATCTTTTCCAGGGGGTTTGTGCAGACATACATCATTATAAAGGCAGGGACCGAAAATGTTTTAGAAACATTTTCGCGGATTTGTGCAGTAAGGGCCTACATGAGCAAGCTGCTCTAAGCCTGGCCGACTGGCTGGAGAGCGTGGGGTAGCAAATTTAATCAAACAAATAAACATAACAAATGAAAGATTGCAACTTTTCATAGGAGTCAGCTAAGCAACGGACAGTACCATCCTGCCGAACTTCACTCGGTGATGGTGGTGGAGAGAGAAGTGGAGTGGTAGCACCCGCCTTCTCCATGTGGAGAGTCACGACTGTTCTGAGCTCCTCAAAGGATGTGCCAGTTGAAAGTTGTTGCAGGATTTCAGGTAAAAGAAGTTCAGGAAGTTCTTGGTCTGCTTCAGAACCTGGAAAGCCATTTCCAGTCAAATTAAACAATAATGAATTAGAGCACGGTTAATAAAAGTAAACTAAATATGAAGTATTAAAAGGTATAATTGGCACCATTCTTCTAAAATTATTAGCTGCACCAAAAAAAGGCAGCACTAGCTCTTGGAACAATTCTCTCTCTCTCTTTTTCTCTCTTCTTTTTAACTAAGACAAGAAGGAAAGATAAGAATGAGGTTTCTTAAAGAATATTATGTATATTGTCTTTTCATGTACTTTCTTCCCCCCTCTTCCTCCCTCTTCTTTTTCTCTGACTTCCTTGCTTTCCTTTTCTAGTTTTAACTAACTGCTTTTTTGTAGGAACTTACCTCTAGGAGGGACTCTCTTCCTCGGTTGCCTCTGGAGGTTATGGGAAGAAGATGTGTATATTAACCCTGAGATGGAAGAAAAGATGTAAAATTACATTTTATAATAGTTTTCAACCAATACACCTATTGTATGTAATTGTTCTCTTTTAAAGGAAATTCAAACTTTTGTCAAACTCTGTAATTTTCAATTATATAACTAATAAAAGCATTAAAAAAAGAAAGCGCAGAATGTACAAGAA